>NC_054699.1:18834161-19189806 GCF_016097555.1 Gigantopelta aegis | reverse complement strand
CATATTAAATAAAAAAAAATTGCTTAGAATATCAGTGGCTGTATATTCAATGTGTTTCTGGTCGTCTTAATATTTGTAAGAAGCCCAAACTGGATTTTGTCTTAAATAATTTCGTATGTACGAAAAAATTATATTTTAGGAAATAAGATGAAATTTAACCTAGTACAAATATTAGAATGATCAGAAACACGTTTAATATACAGCCACTAATATTTTAGGCAGAAAAATATATCTGATATGTAATTACAATCATTAAAAAAAAGTCTCTGTTAGTCGATAAAATCTTAAAAAGTGCAGCAAACTCAGGAATGTCCCTTTAAAGTGTGTGTGTGACCGTGTGTTTGTCTCTGTGTGTCAGTGTGTGTGCGTGCCTGCATGTGTGTGTATGTGCATATGTGTGTGTGTGTGTATGTGTGTGTATGTGTATGTGTGTGTGTAGATGTCAAAAATGTTCAATAAAGGATGTAACCAGTATGAGTTCTGAATTCATACAGCAAATCCAAACCAATGGAAGTCGGCACACCCTTTGTACAACACACACAGCCGAATCATCTGTAGTGTTTGTAATTAAATACACTGACAATGATATAAAAATATGTAATCACCGCAGGGCGAACTGTCTACTGTACACAGATACAGAGATCTATATGAATGCCTGTCTGGTGCTACAGCACTCCATCATCAGAGGTGTGCTGGGTCAAGGGAACAGTTTCCCATTCCAGTCGCTACTCCAGGACTGGTGTTTCAAAGGTCTGAGGTCAAACTGCCTACATATCTGCTCCCCACAAGACATTTTTTTTGCAAAGTTTTATATTTTTCCATCACAAGCAAGGAATCTGTTATATGCACCATCCCACAGACAGGATAGCACATACCACAGCCTTTGATATACCAGTTGTGGTACACTGGCTGGAACAACAAATAGCCCAATGGGTCCATCAACGGGGATCGATCCCAGACCTACCACCAGTCCTTGGCTTATGAAAAATAAAGGCGAGTGAAAAATCGCATACCGCAAAACGCCTAGGCGAGTGAAAAGTCGCACTTATGAAAATGCCAAGGCGAGTGAAAACCAAACATTATTAATTTATGAAGTAATTGGTACATGTAAATGCAGAGACATATGTTGCACAAATTAACCAATAAACCAATAATATTTTCTTCTAATTTTATGTTGTTTGGTTCATTAGTGTAATCGGACTTCTTTTCCCTTTCAGGAATGGAGTTGTAGTTTATTAAAAAGTTTCAGGAGTAGTGCTATAGAAATATAATTATGACATGTATACACTAATGCAGACAATTTGATTCTTTAATTACAATATGTACTATTCAGATAATTTGATGCACACAATTATAAATACACCTTTTCAGTGTTAGATGGTTTGATGAACGTGCAGCTAAACATGTATAGGAATCAACTTGTCTTGAATTTCATTATTATGTACAACGAATATGATAAGGAAAAAACCCACTGGTTCCGAGGTGGTTCATGAACTACGACCCAAGCATTTCAGGTGTGCACTACCGACTCATATTATTAAAAAAAAATTGTTTAATAACTCGTGAAACGTAGGCCTATAATTACTTCAATTGATAGTGTTGATCGGGACATTGACATTCACGTGGCATTTTTAATTCAACAATTAAGCAACCAGTCTCCTTCCCTCAACATTTTGTAACATGCCATTTGACCTACCGCTAAAAGTTACGAACGGCTCTGACAGCATTATGTCAATGATCTAGAACGGCCCCAATATTGTTGGTAAAAAAAGAAAATACAAACTCTGACAAAATCTGTCATTACAACGGATTTTATTCCAAACGTGGGATGCATAATAAAGATAAAAAACCCCATAATTTTAGACACCATCATCAGTGCGTAATAAGTTGTCAAGTAGACCAGCGTGTGCGTGCAGAATTCCAAGAGTAAAAATAATCTGACCTCGATAGCTCTGATTGGTCAATATGCCACAGAGTACTTTGCATCAAATCATGTTCCAGTCACATGGTCTGTGACTTTCTAACAAACGAAACCAAAATTAAATAGTCGGCAATAATCATTGTTTACTGTTACTATAGTGTGTACATATATTATGCATATTCATTAACCTCTGGTTGAAATACAAATATTTAAATGAAGTTTTATTTGATTTTTTTTAAAGATAAAAAAAATAATAATAATAAGACGTAAAAAAATACCTAGGCTTATTCCTACATACCTATTATCATTTCTTTTCCTTCTTTTTATTATTCCATCTAAATTTCATTTCTTTTTTTTTAAAGAAAGTATAAAATTACACGATTGCCATTTTTGGGACCTCACGTAAGCTTTGTTGGTTACTGATTTCTCTGATTTCCGTAACGAGTTCATTTGTGTAGGCTACAAAAGCCACTATTTAATTCAATCCCTTTTCTCTGTTTGTCATAACTATATGAACAGTATAAATGAGTTATCCTTATCAGACGTTGTGATCTATTACCTTACAAAGGTGGACTGTTTCTAATTAATAATAAATTAAATAGGCAAAGAAGTTTTGATTGGATTGGTACGTCTTCGAAGATGTCTATTAAACCTGTGTTTTCTGATTTGTATAGCAAAGATAAGTACCAGTCATATATTAAAATCTTGCATGGACGCTACCGTTCTCGTAACATTTTTTTCTGGTATTATTAAACAGATCTTTCTATCAGCTACATACGGTAAATAGTGGCAATCTATATACAAAAGTATTTTACGTGCGCTGTTTGTTGAGTATAACGTGCGTTATTTTTCACACTCGCCAGATTGAAATGACGTGCGCTGTACGAGCGCGATCGCACTCGCGTACCTTAAAAGGCAAGGTCTGCCTACCACACATCAGGTGAGCGCATTATCACCGGGCTACATGTACATCCCGTCACCCCACCATTTCCTAAAGTGACAGACCCTAGTTTTTAAATACTGCGGCACATATTTAACTATTACAGCAGTTGTGCACCATCTCACAGACAGGACACCACATACCACGGCCTTTGATATACAAGTTGTGGTATACTGACTGGAACAACAAATAGCCCAATGGCTCCACCGACAGGGATCAATCCCTGACCTACCGCGCATCAGGCGAGTGCTTTATCACTAGGCTACATCCTGCCACCACCATCCCCCCCCCCCCACCCCATTTTTTAAAGTGACAGACCCTAGTTTTTAAACACTAGCTGCAGCATATTTTTCACTATTAGAGCAGTTTTGGGTTTTTTATCATTGCAATAAAACAATACTTAGATTTTGTTGTTTAGATTATCCATATCCGTACATCCGAACAAAGTGTTTCTGGTCATCCTGGTGTTTCTAATACAGGGTTCATACAGGTTTGAGAAAATAAAATTCAAGGACTTTTTTAAGTACTTAAATTAATTTTTCAAGGACACAAAAACATGTTTTAACTAAATTTACCTAGTAATAAAAAGTAGACTGTCATTGCACATATAATTATACACTGCTTCAAGTGTTCACGGACACTCCTTCATGGTCTGCTGGATGGAATACTTAATCCCTTCTAGCTTGGCTTATTTTTCCTTAATAGCGTTTCTAAACAAGTTAAACTTGACAATAAATTCCCTGTTGTTCGATCTTTCAGCTTGAGTAGCCACATCATCACATGAGGCTTCAAGAGCCTGAACATCAGCACACAATCGTTTCTTTTCCCTGGTCAATTCTTCCAAGTTCTTACGTTTCACAGAGTTTCTATCACTGTTCTTTTGTTGTTTGTTCTCCCTTTTCAAATGCTGCTGGTATGCCTGCCTTGAAGCCTTGGCGAGCACTCTACCACTGGGCTACGTCCCACACCCGGAATGACAAACAAGTTTTGGATTGACACGTAAATAAAGCTACGGAAGCGATTCAAATTTTTCACTAAAGCTAGGAAAGACACATTTCCTATTTTCTCAGGAGGGGAAAATAAAATTCAAGGACTTTTCAAAGACTTTTTCACAAAAATAAGATTTTTCAAGGTTTTCAAGGCCTTGGAAATATACATTAAGAAAATTCAAGTACTTTCAAGCACTTCAAGCACCTGTGCGAACCCTGGTAATAGCACAAAATATATTTTATCATATTTTTAAAAATGGAGGGTAAAATTATGTACCTAACAATCTTGGAAATGAATAGAAACATTTTAATGATTTTTAGAAAGATTACAGTAAGAGAACTTTTGTTTAAAAATATTCCAAATACATGAAATGCTGTGTCGTCCAATTTCAAAAGATTTCAAACCTAGAACATCTACTTGTGGTCTTGCAACTTTGTGATCTCGCAGTGCAATGCTAAAAGACTTGCAAAGAGGATGCTTTGCTGTTTAGCAGAGCCTACCCTCAAATTTTTTTTTGGCAGAAAACCTGTGACAGATTTTAAAAACAATCCACCACACCCTCCTCCTCAATCCCCTACCAAATATTCAAACTTTAGAAGCTATATATTTTTAAAAAATAATCTAGTTACATGTAGAACAATAGTGTGATGTCATTGTGATGGACTGATTAATAGAGATGCTCTAAATGCAATACATGTATAGCAAGACAAATAACCTTGACAGACTGAGCATATTTTTACAGTTTATGTAGCCTTTTTTGCTCCGATTAAAAGAAATGTCTTCCAATTCTGAGAATTAATGCTTATTTTCTCAGTCACTGATCACACCCCACCCCACCCCACCCCCACACCTTGATAGGTAGGACATGCTTTGCTATTCCATGATAGATTGCTGCATCTTTCTGACAGAAACAAAATGTCATGACAGACTGGGCATATTTTTAAGTTTAAAGGAACAGTTCGGTGTAACAGCCCAAAATATACCCGGGGTTAAAGTGGGCTAGCCTGTTTTATACCCCTAACCCTCATTTTTTATTACATGTAACCTGTATACAAAATAAATAAATAATAATAACAAACGCTTTAAAAGAAAATCAACTATTGCTTTCATAAAATAAAAGTATCACAGATTAGTAATTTTAGAAGATATTTTGATATTCTCTAGCCCAAAATATATAAATTATGATGGAAAAAACCCTCTGGACATTGAAATACAGACTAGAGAGGTATATTCTGGGCTAGCCTGTTTTATACCCCAGGGTATACTCTGGGCTAGTCCAGTTTATACCTCGGGTATAGTTTGGCTGGGGGTATATTTTGGGCTATTACACCTGCTATGCTTTTAGATGGAAAAGTCTACTTAATCAATAGTTTTACAGAACTATTTACAGTAATAAACCATGTCCATTACCATTTTAGGGGCGACAGGTAATATTCCACAATACCGGTATGTACTTTTGTGTCTAGACAGCGTCAATTAATTGGCTTGTCTGGTTACCAATCAAATACACACCTGCCAATCAAGAATCACAGGTAGAAGCAACTAACAGCATAGACCAATTAACTAAGAAAACACTCCGTGTATCATTTCAGTAGTAGGTTAATGCATGGACTAAACATTGTTAATTATTTCGACTTGTTGTGTAGCCACTTTGACAATGGTATTTTATTTTGTATTGAAAAATAATATATATAGAGCTGGATGTACTTACTGCTGGCTTACTGGGATGTGTATTATTACAGATCACTGCAATGTATGACTATTTATCATCCCGTAAAAACCAGGTAGATTGTGTTTCTCTAGTTCTAAGGCTCATTCCTGACATTACGCATTAAGTATTACGTAACCACCAGCTCGCCAGAGGGCGTACTCAATGAGATGGTACAAAATGGCTGCGCCCGTTATATATAGTAGCAAATCACATTTAACCGTTTTATTAATTAACTATACGATTATACTTGTTGATATTAAGCAATAATGTGCATTATATATCGTTGAATATGCATACCAGGCCAAATGCCTTAATTGTCCCTTCCAGTCCGGCAATGCTTTTGGTTTCCCATGCATATTCAAGGATATTTAATGCATATTATACCTTAAAATATGAAATTATAGTCTATTGGTATAATAAAGACTAATAATAAAAACTTTTGTTTTCATCTGCATTTGTTATAAGTCTTCCATGTTACTGGGTGTATACCACCAAATCAAATCCCGTAGACGACAATAGTAACATGTGGCTAAACTCCTACCTGCAGCGTATCAATTGACATATACATGTGGTAACCTCCCGGTAACCTGAACGACTGTTCTGGACTTATTTCGATGCCTGTATCAATCGACATATACACCATGGGTATAAATGCTACCACCCCTCACCCTTAAAGCAAATAAGAAACAAATTGGGGTGAAGTTGCTCATTTCAGAGATAACGGATAGCGTCTATGACTATCCTAGTTCTGTAGACATTTTTAGCAGGTACCTCATACATGTTTCAAGCACAAGGCTACTTGACTGCCCAAATGTTTTGCCCAGATGAAACTTTGACCTAGCCAGAAGTTATTTGGTTTAGTACTACCTACTGTTAAATGAAGTTACATTTATTACCATATACATTTTTTTCATAAGTAGTGGCTTTAGTAGCATAGAAAAGTATTTATTTGTTTAATGTTGCAACTAGAGTTGTATTATTTTGTACTGTAAACATTTGATTGAAAAAAAGAACACAGTTATGCCATGACATCACTTACATTACGTCGTGTAATGTGTGTAAGATTATATGACATAACAGTGTTCCGAGATTAAATATTTGGGGCAGTATCCCAGTTGGATACTAACATTTCAAAATCTGGTATCCCACCTGAGAATTTAGTATTCCACTTAAATGAAATTCATAAATAACATCGTCACAATGTGGACAACACTGGTCTCGTTCCCTGTCTATTGCAACACAGCAATCGCGGAATTTGTGAAATTTGCAATTCAAATTTTTGAATAATACCAACATAAATTAATATTTATCAGTAATGTATAAGTGATTCTGACATTATTAATGATAAACCTACCTGTATCAATTTTCTGCAGATGTGGAATCAATATCTCAAATAAAATTTGAAGGGAGGAAACATCCAACAAAAACAATAGCGACTTAGCAGTTCCCAGTCTATTGCTACACCGCTATTTCTCCAGTGTAGCATTAGACTGGGTACGAGTTGGGGGAGATATTGTTATGGCATAGCATTAGACTGTGTATGAGCTCGAAAATATTGTTACTTAACTTCACCAGTAAATGACAACTTTCTTTGTTTAGCAAAAAATAAAAATGCAGGAAATAAAAAAACCAACAACATTATATGGTATCCCTGTGGGATACTTGAAGTCTGGTATCCAAAATTAAATTCTGGTATCCCTGGGATATCGGGATACCGTTAATCTCGAACACTGTATAATGGCTGATGGCTTTGTAGACTGGGTAATAAACTCACTGAGAGGAGTTACGAATTGTCTGTCTCTCATGAACGAATGCTGCAAAACACTCGCCAAAGGCTCAGGTTTACAACATTCATTCACTTGGGACAGATAATTATCATAATTCTTTGTAGCTTGTTAGCTATTCTCTAAATTTATAAAGCCTAAGTTTTGATGCTAAAAAATTTCTAGCATTTGCTTCCAGCTTAAAACATTGTAAGCAAAGGTTGCTTCTTCCAGCAGAAAACATGACAAAGAAAGGTTGCTTCTTCCAGCTTAAAACATGACAAGCAAAGGTTGCTTCTTCCAGCTTAAAATTTGACAAGCAAAGGTTGCTTCTTCCAGCTTAAAACATGACAAGCAAAGGTTGCTTCTTCCAGCTTAAAATTTGACAAGCAAAGGTTGCTTCTTCCAGCTTAAAACATGGCAAGCAAAGGTTGCTTCTTCCAGCTTAAAACATGACAAGCAAAGGTTGCTTCCTCCAGCTTAAAATATGACAAGTAAAGGTTGCTTCTTCCAGCTTAAAATATGATAAGCAAAGATTGCTTTAAAATATGATAAACAAAGGTTGCTTCCCACATCAGAGTATATATATATATATATATATATACAGTGAAACTTCTCTAAACCGGACCGTCAGTAAACCGGAATTCCCTCAACACCAAACTTTTTTCATGGTCCCGCATTTTACACAGCTTTAATCACTGAAATAAACCCTTGAAAACCGGAAACCCCTCTACTCTGAATACCGAACGAATTTCTGGGTCCCGTTTTGTTTATTCAATACAAATTTTACCTCTGAAAACCGAACAATTAAAAACTCTGAAGGAGCGTCGCCTGTCTCGACCATACCAATTACCGTATATCTTCGCCTATAAGTCGAATGTTTTCACCCAAAAATTATTTTATAACTTGGGGGGTCGACTTATAAGAGGGTAAAAAAAATTCACCAAAAAATATTATTGTTTTGGGGATTATTTTACAAGTTTTATTGTTGAAGTATGCCATGTATTTATACTCAAATATGTTAATTTGACACATTTATTTTTTATAACCTATTTTTTTGGGCATTAGAACGGTTTTGGTTATGCGAAAAGGCGTACGATCTCACTCACATGCCAAGACAACAGTCCACTTACTTAAATTAACAGTCATAACTAATAGTAAAAATGTAAACAATACTAACTACCTGTTGCCTGAGTTTATTTTGAAATCTGGTCACTGGCATTAATGGTTGTTCAAACAATGTTTTGGCGGTGATTAACTTCATGAATATTACTAAGCTTTCCCTTAAAATAGACTGATCTCTGCAGTTCACTTATCTAGAGCAATAGGGACACACATCATTTGGTACAAAAACCAGTGTACTTTCCAGAGTTATCCTCCTTACATGTATTAATATGGCGGCAAAACGTGATACTTTCAGTTTTATCGTAGTGATCTGTTGTCAGTGTTTATAAATAAAGTTCTTGTCTGTGCACAAAACCATCTGTACAGTACTATACAGTAACAGTCAAACAGCTTTCACTCTCTACTAAAGGAATATTTCGTTTTGATGCTATGTAATAATGATAGTTTGATTGGAATAGTCTGATCATATTGCGATGTACAAAACGTGAAAACCGAAGTTTGTAAAATAATTTTCTTTTGTTCAAATATTATTGTTCTCATGTGCTGAAAATAAGAAATATTTCAATATTTATAAGTAGTTTTTCATGGGTCGACTTATAAACGGGTCAATAAAAAAAATACGTTTTCAGGGCTTGAAATTAGGGACTCGACTTATAGCCGAGATCGACTTACAGGCGAAGATATACGGTAGTTGTCAAAGTCGCGGTGTTACTAACTATACCAGATGGTATGCGCATGCTTGGTGTAGTGTGTCCGGGACGTGTTTAAGCGTTTGTCGAACAATGCTCTAATTAGTCTCTGTTACCTAGATTTCAGTTAAGTCTTGTCATTCAATTAACACCTTTACGTTTGTAACGGGAATAATCATGTGCACTGTGTTTATTGGGAATGAGATTATTACCTCTTCCGAACAAATTTATCACTGGTTATATCTGATTATTTTACACGAGGACCCGACAAAGCAACCATAAGTTTAATTCACTGCATTCTCATTATGTCTGTTCCACTGTTTATTTAGACAAATAAGTCGGCTTCTGTTTCCGATATGTTTCGTAGGTACGTCAATAGCATTTCATTTCCATATCGATTGTCAACAAGTCCGAACGTCCAGCAAAACGGTGTCTTGGAGAGTTGTCACTGGACGAGAAAGTTAAAATTATTAACAAATTTGGCATTGGGAAATCGACTGTATCTGACATAATCAAGAAAAGGGACACCTATAAATCGCAGTACAAGAATAATGCAAATGGAAGTAAACGAAGGTTTAATAACGCGTGTAAGTTTGACTGACTCAACGAACTCGTTTGGCAGTGGTTTTGTTACGCACGTGCGAAAAACATTCCGGTCAGTGGCCCAATAATTCAAAATTAAAAAATGGTTATCAAGGCTGTTTCTTAAAACCTCAGTAAACCGAACACCCCTCTAAACCGAACATTTTATTCGGTCCTTAGGGTGTTCGGTTTAGAGAAGTTTCACTGTATATATATATATATATATATATATATATATATATATATATATATATATATATATATATATATATATATATATATATATCAGCATATGAAATGCATTGTCCAATTTTAAACCAATAATCACCTACAAGGGATATGGTGTGTTTTGCGGGGCAGGACGTAGCCCACTGGTAACGCGCTCGAGTGATGCGCGGTTGATCTAGGATCAATCCCTGTCAGTGGGACCATTGTGTTATTTCTCGTTCCAGCCAGTGCACCATGACTGGCATATCAAAGGCAGTGGTATGTACTATTCTGCCTGTGGGATGGTGCATACAAAAGATCCCTTACTACTAATGGAAACGTAGCAGGTTTCCTTTCTAAGACTACATGTCAAAATTACCAAATGTTCTAAATCCAATGGCCAGTGCACCACGACTGGCATATCAAAGGCTGTGGTATGTACTATCCTGCCTGTAGGATGGTACATGTAAAAGATCACTTGCTACTAATGGAAAAATGTAGCAGGTTTCCTCTCTAAGACTATATGTCAAAATTACCAAATGTTCAACATCCAATGGCCATTGATTAATAAATTAATGTGCTCCAGTGGTGTCGTTAAACAATACAAACTTTATTTTCTGGCAGAAATTATGCTGTGGGAGGATGAAGGCAGCAGATGCTCCCCCTAAAACAGATATTATCCAGCAAGGAGGATTGATCCGAAAACCCATCACGCATCAAGTGATCACTCTGTCACATCCAATTTGTCTGCTAGAAGATGGAAATACTTTACAACAGTGAGATGAGAAAATAGAAAACGAAAAAAAGGAAATCCATGCTTTTAAGAAAGTGCTCGAATCTGGAGACTTCCGAGATCAAGTTAATTGGCAAGGAGCACAAAGTATGCAATAACGTTTCAGAGATGGCGGCAGAAAATTGCAGCCCGTCGTTATTCTGGGTCCGTTACAGTAATTAGCAACTGTCACAGATTTCCTGTCTGGGCATGCAGATCCGTGAAGTTTCAACGCTGAAATCAATAAGAAGTGTGAGCATGCAATACCCCTTGTGTCAAACCATTCATCACACACCGTTCTGCATGCAAAAGACATGTACATGCTACGATGAATGTAGCATCCATTGTTCTGGAGTTCACAGAACTTTAAAAAAAAACAAAAAAACTTGGCAGGACGTATCCCAGTAGTAAAGTGCTCACCTAATGTGTGGTGCTACGGTCAATGAAGTATCTCTTCTTCTGGAGTTTTACAGAACTTAAAAAAACAAAACCCGGGGCGGGACGTAGTCCAATGGTCAAGTGCTCGCCTAATGTGCAGTGCTACGATCAATGAAGTATCTATTCTTCAGGAGTTCACGTAACTTATTTTTTTTTAAATAGGCAGGACGTTGCCTAGTGGTAAAGTGCTCGCCTAATGCGCGGTCAGTCTAGGATCGATCCCCATCGGTGGGCCCATTGGGCTATTTCTGCTTCCAGCCAGTATACCAAAGGCCATGGTATGTGCTATCCTGTCTGCCGGATGTATGGTACATATAAAAGATCCCTTTCTACTAATGGAAAAATGTAGTGGGTTTCCTCTCTAAGACTATACAATTACCAAATGTTTGACATCCAATAACCGATGATTAATAAATCAATGTGCTCTAATGGTGTCGTTAAACAAAACAAACTAAACAAGCATTTTGAGAGTACTGCTAAAGCAATAAATGTCCCCTACCGGGCCCAACAATTTTTTCGCATCTCCTAAATTCAAAGGCCGTAACTCTGAAAAGTGGGTAAATCACCACGAAACTTCAACTTGATCTGTAAAGCTTTATACAAATGATAAAGCTATATACAGCATTTCATCTTGATATCTCCAGACATTGCAAAAATCCGGAAAACAAATTACATATGTAAATAGTACAATTTTTTTTATCAGAAGATTTAATATACATGTATGCAGGGGTGCAGAAATGGGAAAATAGTCCACTGGAACAGAACCGACTAAAATTGACTAGCCAGCCTATACAACAATATATTATTGTTTAACAATGTACATATAATGATAAAACATTATTAAATAAAGACACTTGGTAAGTGATCAGCATCACGTGGCAATCGAACAAAATCAAACCCAAAACCTTGATTAACAAATCAATAAATTTTGAAACATTCTGTTAAAGACATTTTACAAATTTTTTTCATATAGATTTACAAAATTTAAGTGGCACCCCTCAAGTATTTAACAAACAATAATTCAAAACACACCAACAACATACTTTAAACTTAAACAAATACTTTTTAGGAACTATTGATCTTTTAATTGCTTTGTTTCCAGGAATGAGGCTAAATCGGAATCTCTATCAAAACGGAACCATTTTTGTTGGCCAAAACGGAATCGATTTGGCTATAATGGCACCTAAGTGTATTGGAGAAAATGGTACCTTTTTATTGATTTTGTAAAAATTTTGTTTTAGCTATAACGGCATTTCAATATATTACCAAATAATACATAATTAATAGAGCTGTTGTTTTATTGCCGTTTTAACTATAATTTTTTTTGGGGGGGGGGTTTCTGTATAAGTCATATAGCCATAGATTTTGGTTTTGGTCAATTTGGTTCCGTTTTTGTTTGGGGCCGTTTCCTGGATGTCACTCATGTGCAGTTCGGAACTCAGAAGTCGGCAATGCGGTACATGTATTATTGTGTTTTTAACTATTTCATCATCTGTTTGTTTGAATGGTTTGGAATTCTATCATGGCTGATGCCAAGTCGTGAATTTAATGTAAAAAATAAAAATAACAATAAACGAAATTTGCAGTCGGTCAGAAAAAGACAGATCGCCTGTCGGACTGGTAGTTGCATATTTCAACTCGTCCGTCAGAATTTTTACTCACATTTGGCGAGCGAGCGTATGAGGCCAAAACAAGGCTGCGAAATTCTAAAGTAACTGTTGTCGACCTTAACCTTGATATCATAACAAAATAAAATAATTTTTATATAACAAGTCTGGAAATAAGTAACAATAACAATAAACTGAGTACATGACATTTCCATTTTAAGAACGCTGGAAAAATTACAATGCAAATATGTATCTAGCAACATATATCAGCAACATTAGATGCCCAAAATACATAAATTTATGTTGTTGATGACATCATTTTATTAACTGGCCTCGGTGGCGTCGTGGTTAGGCCATCGGTCTACAGGCTGGTAGGTACTGGGTTCGGATCCCAGTCGAGGCATGGGATTTTTAATCCAGATACCGACTCCAAACCCTGAGTGAGTGCTCCGCAAGGCTCAATGGGTAGGTGTAAACCACTTGCACCGACCAGTGATCCATAAGTGGTTCAACAAAGGCCATGGTTTGTGCTATCCTGCCTGTGGGAAGCGCAAATAAAAGATCCCTTGCTGCTAATCGGAAAGAATAGCCCATGTAATGGCGACAGCGGGTTTCCTCTCAAAATCTGTGTGGTCCTTAACCATATAACCGTAAATAAAATGTGTTGAGTGCGTCGTTAAATAAAACATTTCTTTCTTTCTTTCATTTTATTAGACAAGCTGTATTATCAGAAAATGCATACGGATCTATGGTTAATTGTGATGAATTTGGGAAGAATGTGTACGAAGGACTAACAACTTGAGTGAAGAAGGCTGGAGAATTGTGTGATGGTTTCTAGATCCAACAGGGTGTTAGACAAGGAGGTGTGCTATCAACAGAACTCTATAAAGTATACGTAGATGGTTTACTTCATGAATTAAAACAAAATAGTATTGGTCTCTACATTGGTAATGTGTATGCTGGATGTGCCTACAATGTTGCATTGTTATCAGACAATCAAAGTGAATTGCAGTTAATGCTGAATGTTGCCAGTGGATATTCAAAACAACACTGCTACATGTTACACTCAAGTAAAAGCAAGGTAATTACTAATGCCAGAACTAACAGTCAGGGTTTCTGCCAGAGGGTAAAACGGGTATGGCGCCATATCCAAATTTTGTAAAGATTTTATTTGTTTAAGTTAACCTTTTGACCAAATAAATTACTCTTGTCATTACTGTATGATTTTCTTAACCCCAAACCTAAACTTAACCCATTTTCTTTCTGGAGGAGGCCCCCCATACCTCCTGTTGACTGTTGTTGCATTCAATTCCATAGCACCATACCCAAACATTTCTTTCTGGTAGAAACACTGATGTCAGTCCAGAATATTGGATAATAGATGATAATGAAATAAGTGCTAGTGAACAGACAATCCATTTGGGATTAATCCGTGTGACTTCCGGTGAATCTAATTTGAACACTAGTGAGCGTATTAGTTTAACAAGAAGAAAAATGTCCAGTCTCATTAATACTGTCCAACATGGTACAAATGGACTCGACCCAAAAACATCATATAAGATTTATTAAGCATATGTACTACTGTGACTTTTGTTGGGCTTGGGATGGGATGTAGCCCAGTAGTACAGCGCTCACTCAATGCGCAGTCGGTGTGAGATCGATCCCTGTTGGTGGGCTTATTGTATTATTTCTTGTTCCAGCCAGTGCACCACGACTGGTATATCAAAGGCCGTGGTATGTACTACCCTGTCTGTGGGATGGTGCATATAAAAGATCCCTTTCTGCTAATCGAAAAGAGTAGCCCATGAAGTGGCAACAGCAGGTTTCCTCTCATTATCTGTGTGGTCCTTCACCATATGTTTGACGTCATATAACCGTAAATAAAATGTGTTAAGTGCGTCGTTAAATAAAACATTTCTTTCGTTGTTGGGCTTGGATGTACTGAAGCTGAGTAGCTCAGATTTGGAAAGGCTGAGGAGATTCTATCTCAATAGCCTCCGAATGTTCCAGTCTCGCCACAATGGACTGCAATTGGTATAGTCTATCTCCTTCTTGGAGCATTACCCATATCTGCAGAGCTTCACAGAAGACAGCTCAGTTTCCTGTAGCATGGTTAAACTGTAACAATACTACTATTCAAGAACTAGCGATCAAACTGCTGTTAACATGAATAATCAATCCTCAATATACAGGGTTCATACACTTAAAGGAAGTCAAAATTCAAGGGTTTTTCAAGCACTTTCCAGGTCAACTTTACCAAAATTCCAGGACCTTACCGAGTTCCCACAGGTCATTAAACACGCAAGTGCCAACCATCTTTGTGGGTTTACAATAGATTCATTAACTTGACACGCTCCCTGAACTTGCTAAATACCCAGCGGCAAAAAGTGACAAACTTTCTTTTCCAATATGGCAAAGCTGTCGCTTGGATCTCGTGGCCCGCGTGAATCTCACATTGCGAGATAAAAAACAACAACAAACATTCACGTCAACTGAGCTGGTAAACATCGATTGGCCGGACGATTGGCATTTGATTGTGCCACGGAAATTAAACAAATAATTTAATTACATGTTAAATAAAGTTTTAGGCGTTTACCTTTTATTTGACATCAAATTATAATTTTCAAGTGTTTTCCAGACCGCAAGATGATTTTCAAGGGTATTCTAGCACTGGAATACATTAGTTTATTTTTAAGGGTTTTCAAGGATTTTCCAGGAACCCTGAATATATGTCTTTTGCGGTGTTGCCAATACACTGGAACGTTATCAGTTACCCAATATGAATGAACTGCCAAGAAAATTGGTGTGAAAAAGGAACTTTCAAACAAACAAAAGCAAGAGTCCGGTGTCCAGAATACCATTCATTGAGAAAACTTTATATGTCAAGCATTAATAGAGTGCTAATGAAGTTATTAGGTGTCACCACATGGAATAGAGAATGTAAAGCAAAACTTGTCTGACACAAATCATCCTGGACAGTACAGGGGCCTAATTCACAAAGGTCTCTTAGGCTCTGCTAGACAACAAAGCATCCTCTTTGCAATTCTTTTAGCACTGCATTGCGAGATCGCAAAGTTGCGAGAGTTTAGTGAATTAGGCCTCAGATCTGTAAAGTATAATGCAAATTTGTGGCTGAATCACCTGTCTATAGAACTATGTCATAAAATACATTTAAAAACAATCACTGCATTATGAGTGTAATGCATAATGGCTGCCTGTACTCCAATCTATAGTCATTTGATAAAAAAAAATTAAAAATTAAATAATTTCAGTTTGGTCTGACATAAGAAGAAAAGTAAAAGTGTTTTGGAAATAACAAAAAAAATATATTTGTGTGTATCCTGGACCTATCGAATTCCATCCCATTAACAGGAAAACGCTACTGTGCATGTTCCATCCAACAACCAGATAAATTTAACGACATCATTGGTTACCTTGTCCAATACAAAGTAAAATAAAATAAAAATTTGTTTTAATTACTTACCTTTGCTGTCAACGAATGTAAAAATCCCACCAGGAAGTGAATATTTGTAATTTTTTTAACACCATCGAAATCCATCCTATGTGAACGTCACAAACGTGGAATGTATGAAAGACCACATCCATCATAAAATTGAGGGAACAACAAGACAATAGATTGTCAATGAAGCAAATGTAAATGAATTATGAAAATATCTACACGTTTTTGGTGAACATTGGTTATCGAGCAACACCACTGTGTTCGAGATTAGAAAGTTCCCCTTGCTTTTTTGTTCTTAAGAGTTTGTATTAGAATTTGAATTTTTTTTTAGATGTTTTGTAAACAGTCATGCATCTTAACAGCTTTTCAAATAGTCAATAAATTTTCATTTTCTACAAACAGTAAAAAATCTACTAACGTTGTCTCTCAATAACAATTGTGGATCGGACACAAACGACCTTCCATACACACACCTCCCACACAGACACTAAGAGTGTCAGTCATGTGACTTGTTACTAAATATTGACAAAACTCATGCAGATGACAGTCATTACGATCTGTCAAATCTAGTCTTTTAATTTATAAAGGTTTTAATACATTATAACCTTTGGATATGGTTCCTGTATGCAATAATAGAATCACCGGTACTATATAAGGAAGAAAAAAAAAATCTTAGCATTTTCCACCCATATTTTCAATGTTGATTGATTGAGGCTTGGTTAGTTAATACATATGCAGTGGTATTAAAGTTCGTGCTTGCGCAGTGTGATTAAAAAGAGTGTGGAAGTAATATGGGACGGAATTCGATAGTTTAGGATACAATTTACAAATCAGTCAGCTCAGAAATAAATAATTTGTAGTAAATTTCATAGTATGAAAACAGGTGTTCCCTGTGGGACAGACTATAAATCTCATTCCAAATAGAAAATCTATTCAGAATTGTATTCACATTTCTCTGAAAATGTGTACTGTATCTATGAGAACACAGTCCTTGGTACATCTGTGGAGAGGTGGATTAATACGGAAAGAACAAAAACACGCTATTGATTTTTGGGGTTTTTTTCCCCCCCAAGAACATCTTGTAATTAAAAACATTATGCTATTTACGAAATATAGATTTCAAGTGAAATTACGGTGAGATATGCTATATTTATTGGGTACGAAGCCAAACCAAGGGTACAAAAAGTGACTGTCGTAGAAAGAAAAAAAAATAGACTGTTTTTCGCAGGCCGCAATTTCGAGCTTGCACATTTTTACAATAATCATGTGTCGATTTTTAAAAACGAAATAACATGAAACTTTGAAAGCTATCAAAACACACTCACCTTTCATCCAGTCAATGCATAGCAACACACTTCGGTTGAGTTTATTCAAAAGAATGCGATGTTAACTTAAGTTTCTTTAGCGGGAAATGACTGTTTATTTCTTTCATGACTTCCGGATGAAAGAAACATGCGCAATGGGTTTTGGTATGTGTCATGTGCATAGGCGTACGGACACGAAAGCCTATTAGTTCATAAAAATAAACTTTTACATTCGAGTTTATTTTTATGAACTAGAAAGCCTATATGACATTTTTATTATTAGGTTTGTCATTTTTTTCCGAATTTGATAATTTGCTTAAGCACTGGAGGGACAGGTGTCAAATTACGCACTGCTTGCACTTCGCCCCGTAATGAAGGCAGCCATCTTTGTTTCATTCTAAACACAAAAGTGACTATTTACGCGGAGGTCATAAAATTGATAAATGATACAATACAATTTTTATTCCTAATACATGATATTGACGATAACGAAAAACACTCGTGAAATTACACCTCTGTCTCTCTGTCTCTCTGTCTCTCTCTCTCTCTCTCTCGCCTATATATACCGTGTTTTTTTTTCGGGGGGGGGGGGGGGGGGACTGTGTACACTCACCACTCCCCATCTAAACGTTCCTGTGATAAATATTGTGCATTCCATAAATACAACCATAATGGAGGCCGCCATCTGTGTTACGTAACAGAAGTGGCTATTTACGCAGCTGTCGTATTGTTTTCACGGGCTACATCTAGTGACAAATAACAAAAAAAAAACCAACCCGTGTTTATCAATACATTGTTATATATATTTATTCAGGAATACTTTATTATCTGTTGCTCAGACTTAACAGAATAATATGAGACGATGTTCTGCTATATAATGGATATCACTTGACATTCTATATCTGCAGACGTGTTATGAAATAAGGCTCATAGCCCATTAGCCCATTAGCCCATTATGCGGACACTTTCAGGTAGAAATATGCCTCCCAAATATTTCCAGACATTACAGGACTATAATCGTCTTCCTGCCACGGTTCCAGTAACCAAGGAAACAAGAGTTCCTGCGTCTGTGACTGGCACTTACAGACTTGAGATAAATATATATATATATATATATATATATATATATATATATATATATATATATATATATATATATGACAAAAAGGAGCCAGTAAATCTAAACGACAAAACCCTATTCCATTATCAAAATCATATCTCTGCACAAGGTAGATTCGAAAGGATGTTAGGCAAAGTCGTGATTGTTTCCATGATATACTATCAGGTGATCAGGTGCTCGTCCTAGGAGGACCGCCACTCTCCTACGAGATCCGTAATAGGATGTTCATCCTGCAAAGCCTGTAAGAGGATTGCCACTCCCACGATTAGCTTAGAAAATCCAAACTTGCACAGGATAGAGCCCAATGGAATATGTACAGCTGTGATGGTATGCACCCATGAATCACTGTCAAAAAGAGCGATGACAGCAGATGATCGTGAAAGATGAGCTTATCCTGCCCCACCGGTGGCACCTGTCATAAGAACAGCGTACAGCCATCAAGTCCATAGCTAAAATGTACATGATTTTCACTTTAAAAATGAAAAGATATGTACAAGGTCAAGGTAGGATATTGCATAAGACATGATTTTAGTCAGTGGTGCGTCTTACCGTGGAATGGCCTTTAAGTGTCCACCATAAAGGTTTTTGAAGGCTTTCGGGAATTCATGAGTGTTATAACCCTGATCAAACAACTTGGGCGAGTTCAGCCAGACCGAGCAGAAAAACGTCCGCCAGACTGGTTAATGCGCTTTACGGTAAACCAAATGACAATGTTGGGAACCATTCAGATAGTTCTCGAACGTTAGCGAAACGTTCGCTGGTTGAACTTAGGGCTTCTTTCCCAGAACGATATGTCGGTCTGTAATATATATCATTAGCATGCCCTAAGGTGTCTCAGAAGTTGCGAAATAAAGGCACCACAATCTGGACTTAAAGGAATATTGCTCGACACGAAGGGAACATTAACTATTAGAAAACAGAAGCCCTCCCTTAAAGGCCCTTTTATCATACAGGTTTGTATGAAAGAAAGAAATGTTTTATTTAACGACGTACTCGACACATTTTATTTACGGTTATATGGCATCAGACATATGGTTAAGGACCACACAGATTTTGAGAGGAAACCCGCTGTCGCCACTACATGGGCTACTCTTTCTGATTAGCAGCAAGGGATCTTTTATTTGCGCTTCCCACAGGCAGGATAGCACAAACCATGGCCTTTGTTGAACCAGTTATGGATCACTGGTCGGTGCAAGTGGTTTACACCTACCCATTGAGCCTTGCGGAGCACTCATTCAGGGTTTGGAGTCGGTATCTGGATTAAAAATTCCATGCCTCGACTGTGATCCGAACCCAGTACCTACCAGCCTGTAGACCGATGGTCTAACCAATACGCCACCGAATCTATTTTATTTTTTATAACACATGGGTTGTTTACACACGTATGTGTGTTAACAATTTTAAGACATACGACTGGCTGCTCCTAGATGATGACCAGGTCACCAGTGCCATGCATCCAATGAAAAACAACACGGTGGAAATAGATTACACTGTGATGTATAGTTAACCTGACAATCATGTGTCTGTGACGCGTAAGTTAGCTACAAGTACAACGACTGTAGCCTAAATAACGTTTAGACGTTAGACGTTAAAATTTGCTTAATTGAGGATATGTAAGAAATAGAATAATACATTCGTGTCCGTTAGATACCATTCATCTCGCAACTCGTTTAAAAACGTCGCTCGTTAGATACATTTTAATTTTTATGGTTGTTCTATCGTCAGGTTTCCGTATTAGCATTATAAGACGTTTTAAAGTCCCGAAATAAAAACTGTCTGTGTGTGTGTGTGTGTGTGTGTGTGTGTGTGTGTGTGTTTCTATCTCATTATCTGTGTGTGGGGGTTGGAGTGTGTGCGTGTGTATATGTGCTCTCTCTCTCTCTCTCTCTCTCTCTCTCTCTCTCTCTCTCTCTCTCTCTCTCTCTCTCTCTCTCTCTCTCTCTCTCTCTCTCTCTCTACGCACGCGTGTGTGTGTTTGTGTGTGTGCTCGTAAGTTTTAAAACACCTTGTCATGAGAGAAATCGTATCTAACGATCACTCATGTAGTATTCTCGATATCTGTAATATTAGAAAGACTGTAATTATTGTGTATTATGTAAAGTTAAAAGAAAATACAAACGTAAAACGTCGACACCCCCCCCCCCCCCCCCCCCCCCCACACACACACACTCCCCCGGAAGCAAGAGGCACCAAATTATGTTTATCTCCTAGGCGCCAGACACTCTCAGCGTATTATTCTGACAGACAGAAATAATTACAGACAAACATTATATTACTTTAGGATAATTAAGGATAACACGTTTCTACCACAAGGGATGTATAAATCAATAAGACTTATTTCTTTTTTTATATATATATATATAAAGCTCTTATAACGAAGCATCGCTTTGCTGTCTTGTAAAGAAATTTATTTATCAATCTGTCTGTTTCAAATATAGTTTAATCACCCGGATGACAAAGCGAAATGACTAAAACACGTATACAGCTGTGTCGTTACATTTGAAACGGGTCGTTTAGCACAAAATGCGTCATTAGTTCTGGATTCAACACAAATAGCATCTTAGAGCTGAGAGAGATTTAAAAAAAAAAAAATTTACCAAGGAAAAGAAGAGGGGAAAGTTTAGTTTTGTAGAAAGATAGATATCTCATCTTATCGCAGTGTATTACACATGCGCGCGCGCACATACACACACACACAGAGAGAGAGAGAGAGAGAGAGAGAGAGAGAGAGAGAGAGAGAGAGAGAGAGAGAGAGAGAGAGAGAGAGAGAGAGAGAGAGAGAGATCCCCCAAGAACAACACGTTTGTATTTGTGACATAAATCTTGCCACAATACCGTGTGTATTTAATTCAAACAAAAGTCATTTATATGATTCTTTATCTCATAGCAAGTTGTTTTAAAGCGTATGTAACGAGCACACACACACGCACACACACACACACACACACACACAGTGACACACACACAGTGACACACACACATGACACACATATAGTGACACATACAGACACACAGTGACACACACACATAATGACACACTCACACACGTTTGTGTTTATTTGTGACGGGACGTAGTCCAATGGTAAAGCGCTCGTCGTAAGGCGGTCGGTTTGGGATCGATCCCCGTCGGTGGACCCATTGGGCTATTTCTCATTCCAGCCATTTCACCACGACTAGTATATCAAAGGCCGTGGTATTTGTTATCCTGTCTGTGGGATGGTGCACATGAAAGATCCCTTGTTACTAGTGGAATTTAAGAAATTAATTAATATTTTTGTTAGCAACCCGCATTATTATTATTATTATTATTATTGGTGGTGGTGGTGGTGGTGTTGGTGGTAGTGGTTTAATCTACCTGCAAAAATGTGTGTGTGTGTGTGTGTGTGTGTGTGTGTGTGTCTGTGTGTGTGTGTGTGAATTAAGGTTTTTATTAGAAACCCGCAGTTCCATATTTGGGGGTACCTGCACTAGTTTCAACCTCTGGTATATACTGCATAACAAGTGTATAACAAATAAAATTGTATTAATATACTGCTACTGGGTAATAGTATTTGCACAAATAATCAATGTCACTTATTCCTACCAATCACAGCCGCAGCTGTTTTTACTCCGTAATCCTTGAACGTTGACACGGAACTTTCTTCTTTGGTAACAGGCAAGCGCCCAATATTTGTATGTACCCCTGTCTGAAGACTATGTCTCTTTTAGTGTTAGGGACGGGAAGTAGCCCAGTGGTAAAGCGCTCGCTCGATGCGTGGTCGGTCTGGGATCGACCCCCGTCTGTGGGCCCATTGGGCTATTTCTCGTTCCAGCCAGTGCACCACAACTGGTATATCAAAGGCCGTGGTATATACCACCCTGTCTGTGGGATGGTGCATATAAAAGATCCCTTGCTGCTAATCGAAAAGAGTAGCCCATGAAGTGGCGACATCGGGTTTCCTGTCTGACGCCATATAACCGTAAATAAAATGTGTTGAGTGCGTCGTTAAATAAAACATTTTTCTTTTTAACAAGTGTTGCATTTGTCAACATTTGTACTGATGATTTTTACCTGTAGAATGCAAGAAAATGCATTTCAGAACATCTAGTTTTCAGTTTTGTCAGAGGAGCATTCCCCCAAAGCCTCCAAAAATAATCTCAATTAATCGGCCCCCTAAAATGTTCACTTACTTTGGCCATGCCTGCATATGCCTCACCATGCCTAAACTTTAATATTATGCAAGAGCGTCGGAAGCAATTAAAAGTTAGTACGGCCACGGAAGCAACTAATCTGATTAAAATTAGCTATACTGGTCTACCAGTAGATTTAACAGCATTGCGTGGACGCCCATGTCCAGGTGACATTTCATCTATAAATAGCAATTTAAATATCGACCAATTACACTTCGCCTTTTATAGCGTTATTCGGAAGCATACAAATTCTAAAAATATCGGGCGAGACTATTTATGCAATAGGCGAACTTGTTGGTATTTTTCAACATTAAAAACCCCCAGGTGGAAACGTGCAGTAATAAACTCTGGATTATATACTAGTGCAGTAATAAACTCTGGATTATATACTAGTATAAACAGATTTTATGGCTATACCATCACAGGTTGGGGTTTTTTCGTCTTGAAACGAATTTTATATAAAATTTTATATTGAAATTAGTTTCCGGCATACTTCGTAATTCACCCGAATCATTTCGCATACCCTCGGCATAATCCCGAATGTTTTCAAATTCTTTTCAAATCACTGGCATGGTTTTGCAAGTGAAGTTTTGATTGGTCGAATGAAAGGTCAACTGGACATGAGCTCCAACGAGGTGCTGTTAGATCCACAGGTAATAGTAAATAACCAGTGGAGCTAATTTTAATTAGATTGCGGAAGCAATGTATATAATGAGCTCTATACTATGCGAGCGTCATAGGAAGAGAAAAAAAAAGTTCCTAGCCCCAAAAGTGGTACGGTACCGCTTCCGACGCCCCTGTTATATGCCGTTATGTTGTATCCCTCTCTGGAAACATTATCGCAGACGCCCATGGTTCAGTAATATGTTAGACATCAAACAGCTGTGGGTTAAAACGTGTTGAAGATTCATTAAGCTACTATTCCTTTTATTTTCATGTTTTTGCCTTCACTCTTTAAAAAAACAAATTAATTTTTTTTTATCCAATACGTTCGATATTGGATCTACTTTCGATGTCGGAAATTGGACAGAAATAATGCGTTGCTAATCTGCTGTTCGTTTTTCACGAAATTAAATGATAAAAAAGTGATCAAAGGTTTAGTTCACGAGACGCTATGCACCCTTCCCATCCTCTTCCCCGCGAAATTGTATGGCTCAAAATGATTAAATATAAACCTGCCTAATTTCATATGTCAAATTTGAACTGTTTCGCGAAATTTCCATTTCAGTTGGATCAGAGAGGTTGTTTGTTGCAATAGGATTACTTTGTGGTTCTCAATCGGCGTTTTGCCTTCCTTACCCACCCTAGGGGCGAGACGTTGCCCAGTGATGAAGCGTTCGCGTGGTGTGCGATCGGTCTGGGATCGATCCCCGTCGGTAGGTCCATTGGACCATTTCTCGCTCCAGCCAGAGCACCACGACTGGTATATAAAAGGCTGTGGTATGTGTTATCTTATCTGTGGGATGGTGCATATAAAACATCCCTTGCTGCTAATCGAAAAGAGTAGCCCATGAAGTGGCGACAGCGGGTTTCCTCTCGCAATATCTGTGTGGTCCTTAACCATATGTCCGACGCCATATAACCATAAATAAAATGTGTTGAGTGCGTCGTTAAATAAAACATTTCCTTCCTTCCTTCCTTACCTACCTTTCCATGCTTGAAATTAAACTTTGAAGCTAAAAGTTCATTCTTACATGATACATTTTAAATTACTGGCGAACACTACTCGCTGAATTTGCAAGCAAACCGCTTATTAAATATGTTTGATATAATGGCATATCGTTATTAATATGTTGTGTAAAAGTACATGTGGTATTAAAAGGAATGAGGTGCAGAACATTTTATATGCACCAATCCACAGACGTTTTCTTGTTCCAACCAGTGAACCACAACTGGTCAAAGGCCGTGGTATGTGCTATCCTGTCTGTGGGATGGTGCATATAAAGGTTCCCTTGCTGTTAATGGAAAAATATAGCGGGTTTCCTCTTTCAGACTATATATCAAAATTTGCAAATGTTTGACATTCAATAGCCGACAGATGGGATAGCATCATATCGTATATAAAGTTTGTTTTGTTTAACGACACCACTAGAACACATTGATTAATTAATCATCGGCTATTGGATGTCAAACATTTGGTAATTCTGACTCGTAGTCATCAGAGGAAACCCGCTAAAAAAAAAATCTAACGTAGCAAGGGATCTTTTATAAGCACTTCCCCACAGACAGGAAAGCACATAGCACGGCATTTGACCATGTGTGATGCACTGGTTGGATCGAGAAAAACCCAATCAGTTGAATGGATCCAGCGATGATTAATTAATCAATGTGCTTTAGTGGTATCGTTAAACAAAACAAACATTAACAAACAAACTTTTGTGCACGACAAATAGTTCACAGTCAGATTGTTACATGTATTTACTTTTATCATCAAATTCACAGTCAAATAGCTCAATGGGCCTATCGATTGGGATCGATTCCAGACCGACCGCGCATCGGGCGAGCGCTTTACCACTGGGCTACGTCCCGCTAATTCAACAGCCAATGAATTCGAAATCTGAAGTCAACGTGACCCAATCGCTCGTGTTAGAGTGACCAGACACTCTATCTCTCCAGCACTTTATGCGGGTCGATTGCGACTAGTAATAAAAGTGTCAAGTGAATTATCACAAAAATTTGAATTGCCCCTAACTCTGACTCCGCTATTAATCTGCGGGGAAAATTACGCAAAATTGCTATTGATTATTTACAGAGACGCGGGGATGTAAATTTCAAATTTGAAAAAATAACGGCCAATGAGTTGTAACTGACACTAACACACCGACACTAATTCCATAAACCAAACCAAGAAACACTTTCATTCTAATGTTGCGTTTCATTTTGAGCTTGATTTTCATACTTAAGATGTGCAATTAAGGTTCAAGCACGCTGTCGTGGGTAGGCCTACATATTTCAACTATCTGTGATAGGGCCTACAAATTATCTATTCTAAATGATTAAAACAAGTATTTAAAAGAATTGCAACTTTAACAACAGCCATCCATGCTTTAAGTTCTACCAACCGTAACAAATAAACAGTAAAAAAAAAGAAGTAAATAAATAAAATAAAATATAATATAATATAACATAATATAATATAATATAATATAATATAATATAATATAATATAATATAATATAATATAATATAATATAATATATAATAAATATAACATAACATAACATAACATAACATAACATAACATAATACAATGTATTACTAGTATTATTAGGGCCTGTTTTATTATTATTTATTAATTTACAGTAAAATGGAATTAAAACTCAGCTAGACAAAAATAGAAAACTTATAGACACATATATACACACACACCTCGTATTCGGGGGTTGGGGGAGCAACTACCGCCTGTTCACTTTAATTGTGGCCATGGACATGAAGTGTAATCATAACAGATTCATCATTTAATGTGCCCCGAAATGCAGGCTACTTCTATCAACCATCCATATATTTTTTATATCCAGCTTGTCATCGATATTTTGGTCCATACCTAAATTACAGGTACGCAGACATAAATTAGAGAAAATAACTTCGTTCATATATATATATATATATATATCTAACGCCAGTTGTTTAAACCATTTGCGAAACTGCTTAGGACCGTTTTACATGTGCGCGGTTTTTGGCATGGTGCGGGCGCTGTCTGTATGAGTGTGAGGCAGGTACGGAACGCAGAATATAGACGCAACAACAACAAAGAAGACAGAAAAGCCCCAAGAAGTTTGTTTTGCTTAACGACATTACTAGCTAGAGCAATTTAATTTATTTATCATCGGCAACTGGATATCAAGCATATGGCAATTCTGACACATATAAAGTAAAGTAAAGTTTGTTTTATTTAACGACGCCACTAGAGCACATTAATTTATTTATCATCGGCAACTGGATATCAAGCATATGGCAATTCTGACACATATAAAGTAAAGTACAGTTTGTTTTATTTAACGACGCCACTAAAGCACATTGATTTTTTTTTCTTATCATCGGCTATTTTAATTGGACGTCAAACATATGGTCATTCTGACACTGTTTTTTTTTAGAGGAAACCCGCTGTCGCCACATAGGCTACTCTTTTACGACAGGCAGCAAGGGATCTTTTATTTGCGCTTCCCACAGGCAGAATAGCACAAACCATGGCCTTTGTTGAACCAGTTATGGATCACTGGTCGGTGCAAGTGGTTTACACCTACCCAATGAGCCTTGCGGGGCACTCACTCAGGGTTTGGAGTCTGTATCTGGATTAAAAATCCCATGCCTCGACTGGGATCCGAACCCAGTACCTACCAGCCTGTAGACCGATGGCTAACCACGACGCCACCGAGGCCGGTTCTGACACATATGGTCTTATAAAATTCCATTAACAGTTATGGATCTTTTATATGCAATTTCTCACAGGCAGAATAGTTCATACCACAGTCTTTAATATACCAGTCGTGGAAAAAATCAGAGAATGGGTTCACCACTGGGTTTCGATCCCATAACGCAAGTACCTCATGCGAACACTCTACCCTCCAACATTTAATGGAAGGAATTAAATGTTTTATTTAACGACGCACTCACAACATTTTATTTACGGTTATATGGCTTCGGACATATGGATAAGGACCACACAGATATTGAGAGAGGAAGCCCGCTGTCGCCAGTTCATGGGCTACTCTTTTCGATTAGCAACAAGGGATCTTTTATATGCACCATCCTGCAGACAGGACAGTACATATCACGGCCTTTGTTATACCAGTTGTGGAGCACTGGCTGGAACGTGAATTAGCTCAATGGCCATTAGTATATAAAAAAAATAAGTTTTTAAAAAGAAGAAGAAAAATGACAGGATGTACCTCAGGGGTAGGCCTACATCACTAGCCTGGTGTACGAAAGGTCGCTGGATCGATCGCTCTCAGTGAACTCGGGTTTTCACCTTCCCATCCAGAGCCTCACGACTGGTATATCAAAAGTCAAGGTAAGTGCTGTCCCTTGTTGCTTTATCGATAGGAGTAACTTATTTGGTGGCAGTGTGTTTCGCTTGTTCTCTATCGATCAAATGTCGAAATAAAAAAAGTTTGTTTTGTTTAACGACACCACTAGAGCACATTAATTTATTAATCATTGGCTATTGGATGTTAAACATTCGGTAATTTTGACAGTCATAGAATTGAAACCCGCTACATTTTTCCATTAGTAGCAAGGGATCTTTTATATGCACCATCCCACAAACAGGATAGCACCTACCACGGCCTTTGATATACCAGTCGTGGTACACTGGCTAGAGCGAGAAATAGTTTCGAAATAACTAAATAACCGTTGGTTTAAAAATGTTCCAGTCATCAAAATGTTCCGGTTATTATAACTATGTACGCAGACCCGTACCTAGGGAGGGGGTGCGAGGGTGCGTACGCACTCCCCATAGTCTGCCGAGGTAATGTGTAAATGTGTAAAAAAAGAAGAAAAAAAAAGTCCGACGATGTGACAAATTTACTTCCCAGAATGCAGGAAAATGCATCACCTGCATTCTAGATTTAAAAACATTTCGGGGGGACATGCCCCGGCCCCCCCCCCCCCCCCCCCCAGCAACTCCGGCCGTCGATTACGCCCCCCCCCCCCCTCCATATAAATTTTGCGTACGGGCCTGTGTACGTCATATCTTGTGGTCTGTGCAGCTAAAATGAAAGATATTTGTCGACCAACACTAACATGTAAAGACTTTAATCACCTTGAGATAGCGTTCTCTTTGCCTGCACTAATCTAAAACACATCTTTATTGCGTCTTATTTGCATAACAGATTTACTGCATTCTGATGCTAAAACAAAAATTAGATTTTGAAAACCAGTTTTTCTACCGGAAATTTTGAAAGCGAATTTATTGATTTCAGATTTGTTTTGTTAACAACTTGAGGATAAAAAGAAAAGAAAGGAATGTATTTATGATATAACGACACCCCAGCACATTGTCTAACAGGGGACTATCAGGTGATTTAACATGTGGTGAACGTCTTACTCGGTCTGGTGAGCGAGGAGAGAAACACGTTAGTAGATAAAACATTCCACAAACATCTGAAACTGAAACAAATCTGCTAAAGGCGTATTCACATCACTCGAGCTGTGCTACAATGCAGTTGTGTTTAGCAGACGTCGAGGTCCCCCCCCCCCCCCCCCCCCCCCCCCCCCCCCCACACACACACACACCCTTGGGGCTGTGTTGCGCGAGCTTGGCCGTTTGGCCAAGTATCGCGTTGAACACAATGGGAGCACGGCTGTTGTCACCCTTTATTATGTTGACAATAAACAGAAGAGATCGGGAAGTAGGAGGAGACGGCGTCCCACGGCGGTTCGGGGGGGGGGGGGTGTCCCTCCGGCTTCACAGAAGAAGACAAAAACGGCAGGGGCGGTTCAGGGGGATCAAAACCTGCAGCTCAACTGCCGGCGGCGGTCCCTTCTGCGTCACCCCCCCCCCTTCCCCCCTCCCCCCACACACACACACTACTCGGAAGCAGCAGACGCCAGGAGCGGCAAGGGGGGGGGACGGTCCCTCCCCCTGCAGCACCAGGGCCGATGGAGACCGGAAGAGTGATGTCCGCACCAACCAGTCCACCGGCGCCTCCACAAGTTGTTGCGACAGCTGCTACGGAGCGTGACGCCAAGAAGAGGAAGGTGTCGGTCCAGGACTTGTCCGACACACAGCCCACGACTTGGCAGGTCGCCGGTAACAAGTTTCCTGGACGGTACCGCGAGTGTGTGAAGGGGGTGGGGTGTGGGGGTTCACTGCGACCTCTCAGCTATCAGGCCCTTTCGTCTCAAAGAGCTGGAGACCAACACCATCTGGTCAAGGGCGGTACCAGTTCCAGTATGTCGAGGGAAGTCGCACCTTCTACCTGACTGCGGAGCGGAACGGGATGTACCGGCAAGGCTTGCTGAAGGCAGACATGGATAATCCAATCATCCATCGGATTATCAAGCTAATACTTCCGGAAGAATACTCAGCACTTCTTCGGGGAGAGTGTTACATCGACCTGCCCCACTTCTTCCCGAGGTTCCGAGCAGATCATCCCATCAACTCGCCATGAGTTCCGCTGCGCACCCTCTCTTAGGACAGGCACCTCCTTTATGGGGCTTAGTTGGACTTGAAACATTTCGGCCCATTCCCAGTCTGGAGCTCGTCGCGGTAAGACGTGTTTGTTTCGCTTGTGCACACTGCACGTGCCTTCGCGGCTCGACTTGGGGATCCTTGACTTCGTTGTTTTTGTCAGCGAAGTGAAGTTTTCTACTGGGATGTATGCGGCCATTGGAACTGATTTGAACGCTGGAACGTTTCTCGTTTCGACAGTTTGCACCACCAGGTTGAATTCTTTTTTAGCGAGATTCCTTGCCTCCACGTTATTTCTCCGTCTGATTATGTTGACTTGTGTTTTTTCGTGACTCGTATGACGGCCATTCTGCAGAACGCTACGGTTGTTCGTGTTTAGTCTCTACATGTCCGAGCCTGTTCTAGCAGCACTGGAAGATTGACCGTCCCACTCTAAGAAGAAATAGGAAGCGGGGTCGGCCCCTACTACTCTTTTCTAGACTTTACTTTATTTTATTGTGATACCATCTCGTATCCTTCGGAGTCGGGCCCCCCTGCGCGTGCTGTAACCTCATCGTGGTGCAGGGGTGTAATATTCTCTTTGAGAATGGCCAATACAGCACACATTGAAGTTTAGAGTAAAATTCTGTGTCCGTAAAATTCTGTGATATTTGTATTTGTATTTTTGGCAGTTCTTTACACTGTTTTTGTTTAAACGTTGAATTTTTATATTGATGTTGATCATCACTTTATTTATTTGCATTACCATAGTTTGACACCCAATAGCCGATGTATTTTTCGTGCTGGGGTGTCGTTAAACATTCATTCATTCATTCATTCATTCGGAGTCGGGCCTGTCCGCACTATTATACCAACCCATGACGACTGGAATATACCCTAGTCTGATTCTCTCTCTCGTTCAGACGGATCCGGCTTCTCAAGATCTGTATTTCAGCACAGCACTACACCTTCAACGTCTATTGACTGTCAATCTAAGGGTTTTCTTGACGGGATGCAACCCATCTCTTCCCTACAAGCTGTGCACCCTAACGGCCTTAACGAGGCCACCCACGTGGACATATAAATCGGACTTAAAACTTTTAAACCTTTGTTCAAAAGTTTATGTCGAAATTACTTTAAAAAAGAAAAAAAGTATTAAATAGTCTTCTTTCTCTTCTTTATTTTTGGACTGTCCTTCTAAAATGCTCCAAATTATGTAAATATTCGACCGAGCAGTCAATTATTTTTATTTTTGGCTTGTAACTTTTTTTCTTCAAAATTCTGCCCATTTTCAACGCTACCCCCCCCCCCCCCCCTTCTTCCATCCCGAGTCAGGCCACCGATCTTAATTTAATTTCTTTTTGACCACCCGATCTAATCTAGCGACCAAATTTAATGAGTAGAATTTTCTTTATTAATTATATTAATTAGAGATGCGCATCAAAATTTTAAAGGCCCACTATTTAATTTTTGGATATAAATTTCAAAATTGTCCACTTAATTTTTTTCTGTCCCGGGACAAGCCCATGGCTATCCAGAGACAGGCCCCGGGACGGACATGCTCGAAACTCTAGTGGTATATGAGCATGTAAAAATTATTCGCACTCGCACATTTCGGCCGCAATTGAACATTTTATGTTTATTTTTTTGTAAACAGTCCGATGCAGTTTAATTTGAAAGCCTGTCTAAATTGCTCAAATCATCTTAAAACCTTTTCGGTCGAGCACTCTAATTTTATTGTTTGGGTGCGTGCGTAAGACTTCCACATGCTCATATACCACATAGGTTTCCAGCACGTCCGCCCCAGGGTTCGGCCTCTGGAAAGCCAGGGGCTCAATCCGGGACAGATTATTGTTTGGACTTAAATGTTTACAGCTCATTTTGGTTTTCGGTCTTTGACCTAAAGTTTTACTAAATTCGTATTCCGAATTCCGCCCACCTCCAACTTACCCTCCCTCCTGGCCCGGACCATATAGATCGGACTTTAAACTTTTAGACCTTCGTTAAAAATTTTATGTCGAAATTACTTCTTCTTTTTTTAAATATTATTAAATAGTCCGATCCTCTCTTCTTTCTCTTATTTATTTTTGGACTGTCCTTCTAAAATGCTCCAAATTATATAAATATTCGGCCTAGCAGTCAATTCTTTTTATTTTTGGCTTGTATTTTTTTTTCTTCCGAATTTTTTTAATCCTACTAATTTCTTTTACTAACTGTTATTTTCAAAATTCTATCCATTTTCAACCCCCCCCCCCCCCCCCCCCCCCCCCATCCCCCCCCCCCCCATCCCAAGTCAGGCCACCGATCTTATCAGAGGTCGGACTAGGGATGGGCGTGTTCGAAACCCTAGTAGAATACGAACACGTTAAACTAGTTATCTATCTATCTAATTTCTTTTTGACCACCCGATCTAATCTAGCGGCCAAATTTAATGAGTAGAATTTTTTTAATTAATTATATTAATTAGAGATGCGCATCAAAATTATTCGCACTCGCGTACTTGAGAACAATCTAGTGATTTGGGCAAGCAAGCCATCGATCTTTAACAATGGACACGGATGCAAAAATTGTGACAGTTGGTAGTCTGAGCCTAGCATGACGGATGTTGACGTCGGGCGTACTGGAACCTTCATTGCACTTTAAACACTTGTCAAAATAAGAATCCTTTTTCGGTTTACGGTCGCTGAGTTAACAACAAAGTGATCTAGTAATTAAAGAAATTGCCCCTCGTCCCGGGCGCTTTTTTTATTATTAAAATTCATAACCAATTCGTGACACGTCTTTGTTCGTGCTTTTGGAATCGCACAGCGGTGTTCTTCGTTTGTTTCTCTCGTTTTGATGGAAGCAATTTCAAAATGAAAGAAAAAATTCTCTTCCTCTTTTTATGTCTTTCATTTTATTGCACACCATCTCTCATTCACTGAGCTTTGTAATATTTTAGCATTACAAATCGTTTTTGCAGGATAATCTAGATTTTATTCCATCGTCCAAGAATTGCGCTATGCAAAAAGCAAATTTTTATGTGCAATGAAACGGGGTAACGGTTCGGTGTTGATTTACATGCATGCATCTGAGCGGGGCTTAGTACAGTGGTTAGAGGATGCACCCGGTCGAAGGATCGAAACCCGTTAGGGAGTATATTAATTTTGTGCTTCCCAGTTCCATCTTGCATCTAATGCTAGTGTCAGACTACCAACTGCCAGCAGAATGTTGGCCAACTTTCTGCTCTCACGACTTCAACAACTGTCCAGTTGCTAGTCTGAGCGCTCTTACAACTCGATTATCGTTGTATAACTCATCAGTTGTTAATCTGAGCGCACCCGTCGTAAGTCTCAGCCTCGCATTAGACTATCAACTGTAACGACGAAGTTGGCCAACTCGACAGTTGTGTTGTAATATCCACTACTCCCTACGACTGGCCTCGTGTGCTCAGAATAACAACTAATCGGTCATATTTTAGTAATGTCGATAAACAAAACTTTACTTTAGTAAAAAATAAAAAAATAAAAAAAATAAAAAAAGGGCAAGTTTTAATGAAATCATTAAAATGCTCGCCTGAGGTGTTAGGATCGTACGTTCGTACCCTGTCAGTGGACCCATTATCTGATTAGTTTTTCCCCGTCCCAGCGAGTGCCCCAGAACTAGTATGCCAAACGTCATGGTGTGTGCTGTTCTGTCTGTGGAAAAATGCATATAAGAGATCGGCCTCGGTGGTGTCAGTGGTGTAGTGGTTAAGTAATCGGACATAAGGCTGGTAGGTACTGGGTTCGAAGCCCGGTACCGGTTCTCATCCAGAGCGATTTTTAACGACTCAATGGGTGGGTGTAAGACCACTACACCTCTTCTCTCTCACTAACCAGTAACCAACCAACCCACTGTTCTGGACAGACAGCCCAGATAGCTGAGATGTGTGCCCAAAACAGCGTTCTTGAACCTCAATTGGATATAAGCACGAAAATAAGTTGAAATGAAAATTAAGTGGAATTCGTATGTTGCTGTTTTTAGATATATTGTATTCAAGGCTTAAAATTAAGTGGAATTTGTATGTTGCTGTTTTTAGATATATTGTATTCAAGGCTTAAAATTAAGTGGAATTTGTATGTTGCTGTTTTTAGATATATTGTATTCAAGGCTTAAAATTATGAAATAGGAAGCACTGTTCTTTTTTGTTTTCTTTTTCTTCTTTTTTTTCTTTTTTTTTGTGTGTGTGTGTGTGTGTTTTGTGTGGGGGTTTTTCGGGTTTTTAAATATCTGGAATCAAATCCTAAAAATTGAGAAGCAGTTTTTGTTCTCTTGTACTGATATAACTTTAACATGTACTTTAATTTAACATAAATAAAAATAAATCATCATCTATCGGGTTACAATATTTAATTTAACACTGTTAATGTTGACACTGTTGGTGGTAAATTGTTAATCAGATACACAATACTTTAAGATGTGTAATTTGAATTTGCTTCTTGTTCATTTCAAACGTTTAATACTTTTTTGTTATTGTTGTTCTTTTTATTGCCTGGACTAATAATAGTGATGATTATATATACATACGTTGTTTATATATTTGTTTTCATCTGTTGGATATGTTCATTAATTCTTTAATTTCAACTTACTTTTGTGTTTATATCCAAGCACGCTGTCCAGGGAACACACCTCAGCTATCTGGGCTGGCTGTCCAGGACAGAGGGTTAGTGGTTAGTGGTTAGTGAGAGAGAAGAGGGTGTAGTGATCTTACACCTACCCATTGAGTCATTAAAACTCGCTCTTATTTCCAATTCAGGTTCAAGCACGCTGTCCTAGGCACACACCTCAGCTATATGGGCTGCCTGAAAGAGAGTTAGTGGTTAGTTGTTAGTGGTTAGTGAAAGAAAATATACCTACTGAGTCGATACAACTCGCTCGTGGTTGGAGCCGGTACCGGCAGACGAACCAAGTACCCACCAGCCTGATGTCCAATCGCTTATCCACCACACCACCGAGGGCAGAGGTGATTATTATATACATACGTGGGAAGGGACGTAGCCCAGTGGTAAAGCGTTCGCTTGATGGGCAGAGGTGATTATTATTTATCACCCACCTGGTGAACGTATAGCGGTACGCACCACGAGGGTCGTACCGGATGTACGTTTTTTCATTGGTTGACAATGAAGCAGTAAGTCTACCGGGACTTTTTTTTTCATTCATGAAAAATTACGTTGTCAACATTCCACAAGTTTTACTATATATTTCATTCATTCATCGGATGTCGCGAGACAAGTAATAATAAAATATATAAAATAAATAAAATTGAATATTGTATATATGTATTATTTCTATAAACAAAGCTATATACACCTTGAAAAATAAAATGCACAAATAAAATATCGTAAACATGTATCGTCTGCTACCGATTTTGTTTATTTGGCAACTCGAAAAGTAGTTTTTTATTTTTTTAAACTTAAAATAAAAAAAATTGTAGAATTATGAAAAAGTAAAATATATCGACCTGTAAACAGCGTTGTTTGCTTGTTGTAGAAATTTAACAGGGGTCAAGGTTAGTAGACCAGTTTTTATTTTAATGTGGCGATGCATTGTAATAATATAGCTAATTTTGAATTTGAATGACGTCAGAATTCCAATGACGTCACTTTGCACCTCCTTACAATAACCACAAACTGGGTACATGACGTTTCCGTTTTAAGAATGCTGGAAAAAATCCAATGCAAAATTCCTATTGATTTTTTTTTTTTTCGAACATTACTGAAGCACCTGAATGTGTTTGAAGAAAATTCTGTGATTGAAAAATTGTACCTTTTACGAAATATGAATTTCAAGTGAAATTACGGTAAGATATGCTATAGGCCTATTTATTGTGTACAAAGAAAGCCAAAACAAGGGCGCGAAAAGTGACTGTCGTCGACCTTAAAGTTATCTTTAGTTTTCCCGTGAACTGAGCTGCTTTTGCAAGCTACACGTTTTTAACTGCAAAAACACTTGTTATTCTCTTATTGGTTGGATTTTTGGTCAACAAATTGTTATTGTCAGTTGTGATTTGTGAATACATCATTATTAGCATAACCAGTGGGGTAACGGGAACATTTGTTTCTTGGGGGCGTTTTGTTAAAATATGAAATTATGCATTAGTTTTACTCATTTTTCACCCAATATGAAAATAAACATATATTGATGCATGTACCTTACAGCTTTCTTTAAATTAAAAAATGAAACCCAATGGAAATTTATGGGGAAGTACGTCTACACCACTCCCCTGAAAACGTCACTGAGAAGTAGCGGAAGTACAACGAACTATTTCTCAATGCGGCGGTACGTAGTCGTGCACCGGCTAGTTATGCAAATCAACATCCGGTCTTGAAATAGGCTACAAAATTGATTGATTTATTTATTTTTCATAATTTGCGTGATTTAAAGGAGGGTAATAAATAAAATACTACACTCGTTTTCGCTAGATATCATTTTTACAAAACTCGTGAACTTCCCAAACGTATCCGACCGAACGAAAGTGAGGTCGGATACGTTTGGGAAGTTCACTCGTTTCGTAAAAATGATATCTAGCGAAAACTCGTATAGTATTCTATATATACATACGTGGGGAGGGACGTAGCCGAGTGGTAAAGCGTTCGCTTGATGGACAGAGGTGATTATTATATACATACGTGGGGAGGGACGTAGCCCAGTGGTAAAGCGTTCGCTTGATGGGCAGAGGTGATTATTATATACATACGTGGGGAGGGACGTAGCCCAGTGGTAAAGCGTTCGCTTGATGGACAGAGGTGATTATTATATACATACGTGGGGGGAGGGACGTAGCCCAGTGGTAAAGCGTTCGCTTGAGATGGACAGAGGTGATTATTATATGATTATTATACGCGGGGAGGGACGTAGCCGAGTGGTAAAGCGTTCGCTTGATGGACAGAGGTGATTATTATATGCATACGCGGGGAGGGACGTAGCCGAGTGGTAAAGCGTTCGCTTGATGGACAGAGGTGGACAGAGGTGATTATTATATGCATACGCGGGGAGGGACGTAGCCGAGTGGTAAAGCGTTCGCTTGATGGACAGAGGTGATTATTATATGCATACGCGGGGAGGGACGTAGCCGAGTGGTAAAGCGTTCGCTTGATGGACAGAGGTGATTATTATATGCATACGCGGGGAGGGACGTAGCCGAGTGGTAAAGCGTTCGCTTGATGGACAGAGGTGATTATTATATGCATACGCGGGGAGGGACGTAGCCGAGTGGTAAAGCGTTCGCGGTATACGCGGGGAGGGACGTAGAGCGTTCGCTTGATGGACAGAGGTGATTATTATATGCATACGCGGGGAGGGACGTAGCCGAGTGGTAAAGCGTTCGCTTGATGGGCAGAGGTGATTATTATATGCATACGCGGGGAGGGACGTAGCCGAGTGGTAAAGCGTTCGCTTGATGGGCAGAGGTGATTATTATATGCATACGCGGGGAGGGACGTAGCCGAGTGGTAAAGCGTTCGCTTGATGGACAGAGGTGATTATTATATCCATACGCGGGGAGGGACGTAGCCGAGTGGTAAAGCGTTCGCTTGATGGACAGAGGTGATTATTATAGACATACGCGGGGAGGGACGTAGCCCAGTGGTAAAGCGTTCGCTTGATGGACAGAGGTGATTATTATAGACATACGCGGGGAGGGACGTAGCCCAGTGGTAAAGCGTTCGCTTGATGGACAGAGGTGATTATTATATACATACGCGGGGAGGGACGTAGCCGAGTGGTAAAGCGTTCGCTTGATGGACAGAGGTGATTATTATATACATACGCGGGGAGGGACGTAGCCGAGTGGTAAAGCGTTCGCTTGATGGACAGAGGTGATTATTATATACATACGTGGGAAGGGACGTAGCCGAGTGGTAAAGCGTTCGCTTGATGGACAGAGGTGATTATTATATACATACGTGGGAAGGGACGTAGCCCAGTGGTAAAGCGTTCGCTTGATGGACAGAGGTGATTATTATATACATACGTGGGAAGGGACGTGGCCCAGTGGTAAAGCGTTCGCTTGATGGACAGAGGTGATTATTATATACATACGTGGGGAGGGACGTGGCCCAGTGGTAAAGCGTTCGCTTGATGGACAGAGGTGATTATTATATACATACGTGGGAAGGGACGTGGCCCAGTGATAAAGCGTTCGCTTGATGGACAGAGGTGATTATTATATACATACGTGGGAAGGGACGTAGCCCAGTGGTAAAGCGTTCGCTTGATGCGCGGTCGATCTGGGATCGATCCCCGTCGGTGGGTCCATTGGGCTATTTTTCGTCACAGCCAGTCCACCACGACTGGTACATCAAAAGCCGTGTTATGTGTTATCCTGTCTGTGGGATGGTGCATATAAAAGATCCCTTGCTACTAATGTAACGGGTTTCCTCTCTATGACTGACCATATGTCTGACGCCATATAACCGTAAGTAAAATGTGTTGAGTACGTCGTTTTATAAAACATTTCCTCCATGACTGTGTCAAAATAACCATATATTTGACATCCAATAGCCGATCATTAATAAATCACTGTGCACAAGTTTATAAATAAAACAAAACGTTTCCCATAATTTGTAAATAAAGTATGGATCTTTAAAAGTATTACTATTTATTTATTTTATTGCTATTGTTATTTTTGTAGCCATTACGTAATCATTGCGATGCCTTGTTTATGTTTTTTTTTGGGTTTGTTTTCCTTTAGCAAACCTGCTGTCTAATTATAGAACACATAGAACACTTTACTGCGTCTTTTTTCTGTTTCCTTTCTTCTTTCTCTTTTTCAAAAATATTTATTTCTGTTCATATTTAAATTGCAAAAATATATTACTATCGTAACATTCATGTATTATGGAGAAGGCCTAGTCAGTTGTATAACTTGTTCCTAATCCATTTGTTCGTTAAAAAGCAATAAAATATGTTTCAATCAATCAAATCAATGTGCTCTAGTGGTGTCGTTAAACAAAACAAACTTTTTATACATACGTCAAATTAACTCCTCGTTTCTCTTGTTAAATTATCCCCATAGGTATGGAATAATAATACAAAGTGTACTATTCTCTACTTTGAAAGTTAATATTTCAATTCAATCTCTCTTTCCTTCTATAATATAAACACCTATATATTTTCAGCTTATATATTATGTACAGTTTCTAACCTATAACATGACTTTAAGGTAGTGATCTCAGGGTCCCACAAATCTGACACTACCAAACTTGTTTCTGGGTTAATAAATTTAATATATATATATATATATACATGTATACGTTATTTATATATTTATTTTACAGCTGTTTGATATGTTTCGGTTTCCATTTCATTTCAACTTATTTTTGTGCTTATATCCAATTAAGGTTCAATCACGCTGTCCTGGGCACACGTCTCAGCTATCTGGGCAGTGGGTTAGTTGTTAGTGAATTGTTAGTGAGAGAAAAGAGGGTGTAGTGGTCTTACACCTACCCCATTGAGTCCGGGTTGCGAACCCAGTACCTACCAGCCTTCTTATGTCCGATGACTTAACCACGACACCACCGAGGTCGGTATATTTCATGTATACAGTATAATGTATAATGATTTAGTGTATGGCTATGAACAAACGTATGTAAATACAGTGAAACCGCTCAAAACCGGACCCTCTGTAAACTGGTCCTTTTTTAAAACTCAGTACAGAAATTAACCTTTCTAAACTGGATACCTCTAAAAACCGGACCCTCTGTCAACCGGTCCTTTTTTAAAACTCAGTACAGAAATTAACCTTTCTAAACTGGATACCTCTCAAAACCGGACCCTCTGTAAAGCGGTCCTTTTTTAAAACTCAGTACAGAAATTAACCTTTCTAAACTGGATACCTCTTAAAACCGGACATTTTACTTGGTCCCTAGGGTGTCCGGTTTAGAGGGGTTTCACTGTGTATATATATATATATATATATATATATATATATATATATATATATATATATATATATATATATATATAAATGCAATAGTAATTTCGCAAAGCCTCATCAATATGTACCCAATAAGCTAACAGCTGTAGATAGCATGTTTCCGATTCACGAAAATGTGTGATAATGATTGCATTGTCTGCGGCAGACATTTTATGATGGTCGTAATAACCTGTCTACGTTGATACATCGCGCATCTAATGACTTCAATAAATTGTGTCTAGTTTCGCACACTGTCGCGCAAATTAATGTATTTTTCCACTTCCAGCACGAGTGGGAACGAATTGATGCAATCATCCGGTGCATTTTACGACCCATTTTGACCCTCTTTGATGTGATATTAAGCCATATCCGACACGTCTGAAGCAGATTTTTAAAAAAAAGAACAAAAAAAAAGTAAAAATATATACGTATTTATAATAAATAGACTGGTGCCGGGATGGAAGTTAGTCTGACGGGGCAGGTCGCTAGCTTAATGATTGGATTTTTTTTTTTTTTTTTTTTTTTTTTTTTTTTTTTTTTTTTTTTTTTAACGCGAACGTCATGTTTGTTTGTTTAAGGCAAGTGCTGGATATTACTGAACGTTTGACATTCATCAAGCATTCTGAAAGTACTGCTAAAGTAATATATGTCCGCTACCGTGATCAACATAGTTTTGTATCTCCTAAGCCATAACTAATTGAAAATGGGTAAATTAAAGTTAAACTTGATCTGTAACAGTACATGATAAAGGTATATACAAATTGTCATCTCATTATCTCTAGGCATTGACCAAAAAACAAAACAAAAAAAGGGATAAAAAGTCCAGAAAACATTTGATTTCATTTCAACTTATTTTCGTGCTTATATCCAATTAAGGTTCAAACACGCTGTCCTGGGCACACACACCTCAGCTATCTGGGCTGTCTGTCCAGGACAGTGAGTTAGTTGTTAGCGGTTAGTGAGAGAGAAGAGGGTGTAGTGGTCTTACACCTACCCACTGAGTCGTTAAAACTCGCTCTGGGTGGGAGCCGGTACCAGGTTGTGAACCCTGTACCTACCAGCCTTATGTCCGATAGCTTAACCACGACACCACCAAGGCCGGTCCGTCCGGCAAACAAATTTTCATATCTAAGTTCCAGAGCCATAACTCGCCATGAACGTCTCGGGACAGACGGACGGACAGACAGACAGCGGCTCCCACCCAGAGCGAGTTTTAACGACTCGATGGGTACTTGTAAGACCACTACACCTTCTTCCCTCTCACTAACCACTGACAGCTAACCCACTGTCCTGGACAGACAGCCCAAATAGCTGAGATGTGTGCCCAGATAAGCGTGCTTGAACCTTAATTGGATATAAGCACGAAAATAAGTTGAAATGAAATGAAATGAGCTGGTTTACATTTAGTAAGGGCTACGTTCAACCAGCAAAATGTCGCTAGTTGCGCTTCGCAGAATACCTTGTAAGCGCTCTACCGCTGAGCTACGTCCTCTTCCTTACAGCCAATAAAGTTTAAAGTCAAAGTTTGTTGTTGTTTAACGACACCACTAGACACACACACTACACCCTCTTCTCTCTCACTAACCACTAAGAACTAACTCACTGTCCTGGACAGGCAGCCCAGATAGCCGAGTTGGGTGCCCAGGACAGCCAGCGTGCTTGAACCTTATTTGGATATATTTTAGGGGGGATCAATTTCTGAAACTAAATTAATTAATTAGGATAACAATTTATACCCGGATGTACGATTATTGTAGATAGTATCAATGCAATTATTAACATTCCCAGTCTGGAGCTCGTCGCATTAAGACGTGTTTGTGCACACTGCGCGTGCTTTCGCGGCTCGACTTGGGGATCCTTAACTTTAGTTGTTTTTATCAGCGAAGTGAAGTTTTCTACTGGGATGTATGCGGCCATTGGAACTGATTGAACGCTGGAACGCTTCTCGTTTCGACAGTCTGCACCACCAGGTTGGATTCTTTTTTAGCGAGATTCCTTGCCTCCACGTCATTTCTCCGTCTGACTATGTTGGCTTTCTTTTTTCGTGACTCGTATGACGGCCATCTGCAGAACGCCATGGTTGTTCGCGTTTAGTCTCTACATGTCCGAGCCTGTCCTAGCAGCACTGGAAGATTGACCGCCCCACTCTAAGAAGAAAAAGGAAGCGGGGTCGGCCCCTACTACTCTTTTCTATACTTTACTTTGTTTTATTGTGATACCACCTCGTATCCTCCGGAGTCGGGCCCGTCCGCACCACTATACCAACCTATGACGACTGGACTATACCCTAGTCTGATTCTCTCTCTCGTTCAGACGGATCCGGCTTCTCAAAATCTGTATTTCAGCACAGCACTACACCTTCCACGTCTATTGACTGTCAATCTAGGGGTTTTCTTGACGGGATGCAACCCATCTCGTCCCTACAAGCTGTGCACCCTAACGGCCTTAACGAGGCCACTCACGTGGACATATAAATCGGACTTTAAACTTTGAGACTTTCGTTCAAAAGTTTATGTCGAAATTACTTTCTTTTTTTAATATTATTAAATAGTCCGATCCTCTCTTCTTTCTCTTATTTATTTTTGGACTGTCCTTCTAAAATGCTCCAAATTATATAAATATTCGACCGAGCAGTCAATTCTTTTTAATTTTGGCTTGGAACTTTTCTTCTTTTTTTAAAATCCTATTAACTTTTTTACTAATTACTATTTTCAAAATTCTGCCCATTTTCAACTTTACACCCCCCCCCCCCCCCCTCCATCTTATCTAATTTCTTTTTGACCACCCGATCTAATCTAGCGACCAGATTTAATGAGTAGAATTTTCTTTATTAATTATATTAGAGATGCGCATCAAAATGTTAAAGGTCCACTATTTAATTTTTGGATGTAAATTTCAAAATTGTCCGCTTAATTTTGTTCTGTCTCGGGATAAGCCCCTGACTATCCAGAGACAGGCCCCGGGGCGGACATGCTCGAAACTCTAGTGGTATATGAGCATGTAAAAATTATTCGCACTCGCGCAATTATTAATATTAATTACTGCATACATATATAAACTGTTGTTATTGTATTATGTGGTATTTATATCATTTGATAACATCTCTCAGAAATAATTAAAATAACGCTTTTATAAAGACAGATTAACAACCCCAAAACACGACAAACAAACAAAAAGAAAGCAAAAAAAAAAAAAAAAAAAAAAAAAAAAGGTAATCTCCCACTCAAAAACAAAACAAAAACCCCGACATAAAAAACCCATATGGTCAGCATATATCATAACCTTCAGCGCGCCAATTTTGGAGCAAAGAATCCAACTAATGAGATTTTGTTTTTGATGCATCAAAACGACTGCATATAAATTCTAAAGATACTGATATTGAAACCAGTTAATTGTATCAAAATATCAGACACCTCACAACAAACAGAAACAAATTAAAAGCCCAACGGAAGGTAGACAGACCATTATAGCTCCGATAGTATTTCTATTAATGTATACAGACATCCTAAACCAACGGGAGGATTGACAAATCGATAAAATAGCCGATTGGCATTAGCACATAAAATAACCTTGCCAAACAAAGAGATGTATAAATATTATAAACGATTTTATAATTTAAATAGCTAAAAAAGAAAACTGCTGCAAATATCTAGTATGAATATTAATATGTCATTATCACCATTCTGCCTAAAAAAAAGAAAAGATGTGGCTTGAGACGTGGCCTTGAAAATATTTAATGGTGTTCAGATTTTGGGATCATGCTCTCGAGGGAATTAGGAAAACTACGGTGGCATAAGTTATATGTACGAATGGTTGTGAACCCTAGGAAATGGATAGATGGATGGATGGGTTGGTTTTGTATGGATGGATGGGTGGATGGATGGATGGATATATGGATGGATGGGTGGATGGGTGGATGAGTTGGTTGGTGGATAGATAGACGAGTGGATAGATGGATGGATGGATGGGTTGGTTTTGTATGTATGGATGGATGGATGGGTGGGTTGGTGGATGGATAGATGAGTGGATAGATGGATGGATGGGTTGGTTTTGTATGATGGATGGATGGATGAGTGGGTGGGTGGATGGATAGATGAGTGGATAGATGGATGGGTTGATTTTGTATGTATGGATGGATGGATGGATGGGTGGCTGGGTGGATGGATGGAGGGATGGGTGGATGGATGGATGGATGGATTCTCTTTGACAATTTAATAATTCATAAATACCTTACTCCATCTCCTCCCCCCCCCCACCAAAAAAACAACGACTCTTCATACACACTAACACGAAAACAAAAATAAGAAACAAAAAACCATCACCCACCCACCGACCCCTAAAAACCCCCCAAAAAAACCAACCGGGAAGGGGGTGTGAGGCGTTGTATTGCTGCTCTGTTTATTTGTTTCGTGGTTTGGTTGTGGTGGTTTGTTTGTTTGTTGGTTGGTTTTCTTTGGGCGTTTTTTGGTTATTTTTGTTTGTTTGGGTTGGGGTTTTTTTGTTTTCTGTTTATATAACTCGGGCGTTTTCAACCATTACAAAAACTACCAAACGTCTTTGGAAACAAACTTCGGAAGGAACTCCCCTGCGCGTGCTGTAACCTCACCGTGGTGCAGGGGTGTAACATTCTCTTTGAGAATGGCCAATACAGCACAAATAAATTTAGAGTAAAAGTCAGTATCTATCTGTGATATTTGTGTTTTTGCACGGTTCTTTACACTGTGTTTTTGTTTAAATTTTGAATTTTTATATTGATGTTGATCATCACTTTATTTGCATTACCATAGTTTGACACCCAATAGCCGATGTATTTTTCGTGCTGGGGTGTCGTTAAACATTCATTCATTCGGAAGGAACTAATCAAAAGAAACTGATTTGCATTGTCTTAGTTTTCCCGTTCTTTCTTTCTTTTCTTGTGTGTGCAGTGTACTATAACGTGAGATCGCTCATAAAAGTTGCCAGTAATTATTGTTATTAATATTAGTTGGAAATGGCCGGTGTCCAATAAAGATCAGTCGTCTGATCACGCGAACCGTTAACCATACACGCTGTCTTCAACAAAGCCGGGGCGGGACGTAGCCCAGTGGTAAAGCGTTCGCTTGATGCGCGGTCGGTCTAGGATCGATCCTCGTCGGTGGGCCCATTGTGCTATTTTTTGTTCCACCCAGTGCGCCACAACTGGTGTAACAAAGGCCGTGGTATTTACTATCCTGTCTTTGGGATGGTGCATATAAAATATCCCTTGCTGCTAATCGAAAAGAGTAGCCCATGAAGTGGCGACAGCGGGTTTCCTCTCTCAATATCTATGTGGTCCTTAACCATAAGACTGACGCCATATAACCGTAAATAAAATGTGCTTAGTGCGTCGTAAAAGAAAACATTTCCTTTCTTCCTTTTCAACACGTTATATATTTTCCTGTCTCCTATAAGACGACTCATAGACAATGTGGTTGCCCCCCCCCCCCCCCTCCTCCCCGAATGATCGGTACCTCCTAACACAGTATAATATCCTGGGGCCCTATTTTCGAAGCCATCTTAGCGCTACGAAATCATAAAACCGTCGCAGGTTGTGACGTCACTACAGCACATGCCATAGTGACGTCATAGCTTACGATGATTTCACGATTTCGTAGGCTAAGATAGCTTCGAAAATATGGGCCCTGGCTACGCCAGTAGGGAGGGGTTGGCTGCAAAGCATAGACAGTATGGTTACCCGTAGACGTTGTAATAATGCCATAAGTTGTATAGGGGCAGCTATATTATACAAAGGGTGGGAATTGAGGGTGATTACTGGTTTAGCCAGAAGGAGAACCCATAAGGACCATCCTCACAATAATACTTATTTTCCACCCACCACGTTATATATTTCCCTGTCTTCACATAACATGACTCATAGACAATGTGGTTCCCCCCTCCCCCGCCCTCAATGGTCGGTACCCCCAAATCAGTTTAAAATCATGGCTACGCCAATGGGGTGGGGTTGGCGGCAAAGCATTTTTTTCTTCTGATTTCCCACGCCTCTGCTAGATATGACACAGGCAGATATGCGCAATGTTCTTAAATGTGTACGCTGAACAAATTATAACCACAATTCATGTACACGTCATTGTCTGTGCGTCGCGATATATACCAGGGTCGTTCCAAGAAGGGAGGTGACGGCACAATTTAACAAAAATTGTGCCTGGTTATGTTTGTACTGCCAACCCGATTTTTATTAACCATAGGCAATTGGATGACAAACATTTCATCATTCTGACACGTACAGTCTTAGAAGAAACCCGCTACTTTGTTTTTCATTAGCAGCAATAACCTCTGAACTGAACTTTATTTACTCTCAGGGTGTAAACCACGGCATATGAGGTACATAATACATTTATACATATATTTCGACAATATGGCAAACGTATAAGTATTTCACATAAATAAACAAACAAACAAAGAAATAAATATATATAAACTGCTGGAAAGAAACTCCCACATCACATCTGCTTCCGACACCTGTGTTATGGTACATAATATTATGGTATACAATTTATTATATAACATTTAGTGAAATATTTTAAAATATCAGTGAAATAAAAGTGTTATCAGTCACTCTAAAATGTGTTATTGTCATTGTAGAAAGTGTTATCTTCACTGTAAGAAAGCCGGAACTATTTGGCTGCTGACATTTTAAAAATAAAGGTAAATTGTCCAAAGTTATATAATAAATAGAACATTTCATGTTTTTTGTCAAATATGATTTATATCTCGTGATGTTTGCAATCATATCAAACTCGTCGCGAAAGCGCGACTCGTGAGATATGATTGCAAACTTTACTCGATGAGATATGAATCATATTTGACAAAAAAACATGAAATACCCATCTTTCTATCAGTTCATCATGTTATCGGCATGTCCACATGCGTTCAATATACTCACGGTAAAAGGTTCCTGTTCTCCCTGTGTTTGTCTGTCTCTGTCTTTGTATCTCCCTCCCTTCCTCCTCTCCCTCTCTCTCTCTCTCTCTCTCTCTCTCTCTCTCTCTCTCTCTGTTTATATGTCTGTCTCGGTCTCTCTGTCTGCCTGTCTCTGTCTGTCTATCTGCCTGTCTATCTGTCTGTCTGTCTGTCTCTCTCTCTCTGCCTGTCTCTCTCCCTCTGTGTCTATCTCTCTGTCTGTCTGTCTCTGTCTTTTTTTGTCTCTCTCTCTCCCCTCCTCCATATAAAATATCCTTTGTTGCTTTTCAGCAGCTTTAGCTTATGCTGTGGCAGAACATTTCTCTCCTCTCCCTGCCATTGTATGTCTGTCTGTCTCTTTCTGCCTGCCTGCCTCCCTCCCTCCCTCCCCCCTCCCCTCTCTCTCTCTCTCTCTCTCTGTATGTTTCTCTTCTCCTCTCTCTTTCTCTCTCTCCATCCCCTCCTTCATATAAAAGATCTCTTGTTGCTTTTCAGCAGGATTAGCTTATGCGGTGGCAGATTTCTCCCATCTCCCTCCCTCCCCCCCCCCCCCTCTCTCTCTCTCTCTCTCTCTCTCTCTCTCTCTCTCTCTCTCTCTCTCTCTCTCTCCAAGTGTCGAAATAACAAGAATTAAGTTAGACACCAAAGACAGTGTCTTTTCCCACCAGCAGACAATGTACAAACGTATATACTTACCCAATTCTTATTAACCCTACTCATCTACTTAGACAGGCCTATAGCATTGAAATACATATGTTAATTTTGTCAGTTATGCTTCAAGCAAATAATATTAATCCATCAGCTGTTCCGTAAACTTTATGTGGGCGTTTAAATACCTTATAATGGGTTTGCTGCCATTTTAAAAATGCTTTATTGAGCATACATACAGATATTGGTGTTCTAAACAAGAATCATGTATATAATTTTAGTTATTAAAAAGACTGTGTAACTGTTAGCGGGAAAGTTACAAGAAATATCATACATTTAACATGTATGCCAAACAGATTTAAGCAGTGTAGCTACTAATATAAAACACAGGACAATCCCTTTAAAAGACATTAACCAATGAAGCATGTAGTTTCAGACGCCCTACAACGAACAGAAATTTCCTAACAAGAGTTATGCAGCCATCTTTGAAAGAATTAAAAAAAAACCAAAACAAAAACCGAAGGCATAATTATTCATTATTCCAGTGCATTGCGCGTTCAAATTCGCCGTTTTCATTTACAAACTATCGATCGGTATCTTCCGAGACAGCCCTTGGGTCGATGTCTGTAATACAGACACTTCTACTCGTTTGGCCCGGAAGTTTGTTCGGAAGCGAGTCTGCGCACGAACAGGGGCAGCTTTCTATCAGTTGCCATTTGTGTCCGCCACACCGGAAGTGTCTTTGTGGATGGAACAAAATAGCGGTATTTTTTTGTCGTACTTAACTTATAATGAAGATGTCGTGATGGCCAAATATGTTTGAAAGAAATTAATATCGCTGCTTTTTGATGGCATATGGCAATTAGTGACAGCATGCCGAAGCAGGTGTAAAGTTCTACCTTTGAAATCAACCCTTTGATCAAATTACTGAAATGGCATTTAGCCAGAAAATTACTGGTACCACGTGGAATATAAATGTAAATTGGCTCACGGCAAACAAGAGTTAATTTCATTATTTAGTAAAAGCTATTTGTGTAGTGTATCCTTATGTTCTGTTGCTTAGAGAATACTAAATATGTGGCCGTTTAATGTCTTAAAATACTCTTATTCAAAGCGAAAGCCCCCCTCCCCCTTCCCCCCTCCTCACGGAGCCATTAAGTTCACTTACTGCACTCTAAAATGACCTGTTACAAAATTTAACGTTTGTTTTGGTTTTAACGACACCTTTAAAAGCACATTTGTTTATTAATCATCGGCTATTGGAAAGAAAGAAAGAAATGTTTTATTTAACGACGCACTCAACACATTTTATTTACGGTTATATGGCGTCAGACATATGGTTAAGGACCACACAGATTTGGAGAGGAAACCCGCTGTCGCCACATAGGCTACTCTTTTACGACAGGCAGCAAGGGATCTTTTATTTGCGCTTCCCACAGGCAGGATAGCACAAACCATGGCCTTTGTTGAACCAGTTATGGATCACTGGTCGGTGGAAGTGGTTTACACCTACCCATTGAGCCTTGCGGAGAACTCACTCAGGGTTTGGAGTCGGTATCTGAATTAAAAATCCCATGCCTCGACTGGGATCCGAACCCAGTACCTACCAGCCTGTAGACCGATGGCCTGCCACGACGCCACCGAGGCCGGTCGGCTATTGGATGTCAAACATTTGGTCATAATAGTCTAAGAGAGCAAACCCACTCAATATTTCCATTAATAGCAAGGGGTCTTTTATATGCACCGTCCCAAAGACAGGATAGCACATACCACGGCCAATCGTGGTGCACATGGCGGGAACGAAAAATAGCCCAGTGGTCCCACCGACGAGGATCGATCCTAGACCGACGGAGCATCAAGCGAGCGCTTTACCACTGGGCTACATGGTAAAAAGGTCTCAAGTTATCACATTTTGCCCGAACATCTTTATCGTTTTTGCTCCAGCGCACCCACTCCCCGACCCCACGTCTCGTACGCTTGTGCACAGCTCATCTACTTTATCCCAGTATTGAAGCTTTGAAAAAACATTGACTGTAACTAATGACTTGTGCATCAAGCTTCCACGTGTAATGCAAGCTCCGGAACAATACAAGGAGCTCAGTCTGCGCTACTTGAGCAGACGATTAGTTTGGATTTCGTAGTTTTAAAGGAAAACTAACGGTAAAAGAGAATAATCTGACGCCACCATCTGTCTTTATCTGAGGATAATGTGTCCTGTCACCAAAAAATATCGGGTTTCATGGCAACCCGCCTCTTAGATATGTCATCGCAACCGGTCTACAGTGTACGACACTAGAAACGGCACACCGAAGTAAAAAAAACAACAACCAAAAAAACAACCAAACCCCCCAAAAAAAACCCACAACAAACAAAAAAACAAACAAACAAACTAAAAATTAAAAAATGCTCAAAACCAATATAACAAACAACCCAACATGATAATAATACCCCCTCCCCCCCCCCCAAAAAAAAAAAAAAAAAGAAGAAAAGAAAAACGTAAAAAGAAAAAAGAAAAGGATAAATGTGTGTGTGTGTGTGTGGGGGGGGGGTATTTAACGACGCACTCAACACATTTTATTTTCGGTTATATGGCATCAGACATGGTCATGGGCTACTCTTTTTGATTAGCAGCAAGGCATCTTTTATATGCACCATCCCACAGACAGGGTAGTACATACCACGGCCTTTGATATACCAGTTGTGGTGCACTGGCTGGAACGAAAAATAGCCCAATGGGTCCACCGATGGGGATCGATCCTGGACCGACCGCGCATCGAGCGAGCGCTTTACCACTGGGCTACGTCCCACCCCTAAAAAAGAAAGAATTCAAAGAAAAAAGAAACAAAACAAAACAAACACCTACCCCAAAAACAAAACAAACACCTACCCCAAAAACAAAACAAACACCTACCCCAAAAACAAACACCTACCCCTAACCCCAAAACAAAAAACAAAGGAAAACATAACAAAAATGAGGGGGGGGGGGGGGGGGGGACAACTCCTATACACCCCAATCAAACAACCTGCAAACAAACAATTTGTTGTGTTTGTTTTTTTGTTTTTTTTGGGTTTTTTTACTGCGCCACGATTCTTATTTTGCTCTCCCGTCCACTAATAAATTAAATCAGTTAGTTATACTTATTTATGGGTACATAGTTGAAGATAATGCTTACAATTCAAAGCGAAAATTTACAAATTATTTTGGCGAGAAGCAATCATTATGCAACTTTGAGATGGCTCTTTTTTTTATTTTATTTTTATTTATTTTTTTATCCCACTGCCCCCTTTTCTTTCTCTCCTTTGAATCCCATCTCATTTCTTCCTGATCTGGCAGCTCCTTCTACCTGTCAACTTCCTTCGCTGTCCACCTCCACATCCCAGTTCCTGTCTCTACATCCGCGACAGGTGCTTGTCTCTTGTGACTGTCTGTGCCACACATCTGCCATTCCCCATCAGCTTTAGCTGTGGGCTTTGTCTGATCACTTCAAAGAGTGTTCAGTAATTACTTGTGGCATTGTTAAGAGGCACATGTAACCACCTATACTATTGCTCCCCTACTACCGGCGGCCGTTAGTTAATGCCGTGGGTTAGACCAGCTTTATTAGCGGCAGAGGACGAGCATGCCAAATGACACCTACTATGCTCAACTACTATCGATGGTCGTTAGTTAGTGCCATGGGCCAGACCAGCTTTATTAGCGGCAGAGGACGAGGATGTCAGGTGACACCTACTATCGGCGGTCGTTAGTTAGTGCCGTGGGTCAGACCAGCTTTATTAGCGGCAGAAGATGATGTCATGTGACACCTACTATCGGCGGTCGTTAGTTAGTGCCGTGGGTCATACAAGCTTTATCAGCGGCAGAGGATGAGGATGCCAGATGACACCTTCTATGCTCCCCTACTATCGGCGGTCGTTAGTTAGTGCCGTGGGTCAGACCAGCTTTATTAGCGGCAAAGGATGAGGATGCCAGGTGACACCTACTATCGGCGGTCGTTAGTTAGTGTCGTGAGTCAGACCAGTTTTATTAGCGGCAGAGGACGAGGATGCCAGGTGACACCTTCTATGCTCCCCTACTATCGGCGGTCGTTAGTTAGTGCCGTGGGTCAGACCAGCTTTATTAGCGGCAAAGGATGAGGATGCCAGGTGACACCTACTATCGGCGGTCGTTAGTTAGTGTCGTGAGTCAGACCAGTTTTATTAGCGGCAGAGGACGAGGATGCCAGGTGACACCTTCTATGCTCCCCTACTATCGGCGGTCGTTAGTTAGTGCCGTGGGTCAGACCAGCTTTATTAGCGGCAAAGGATGAGGATGCCAGGTGACACCTACTATCGGCGGTCGTTAGTTAGTGTCGTGAGTCAGACCAGTTTTATTAGCGGCAGAGGACGAGGATGTCAGGTGACACCTACTATGCTTCCCTACTATTTTTTTTTTTTTTTTTTTTTTTACCAGAATAACATGGTGTGAAGGTTCAGCGAAAAAACCCCAGTAGAGAGACCGTGCTGTGTCATAAATCACCACACAAGCATAAACTAGGGCTTACTCTATATTTGTCGCGTATTACTAAATTGCGTTTCTTGCAAATGTTTATTATGCCCTACACTTTGCGCCTGTCAGCGTCGTTTACGCGCGGTTACTGCCTTGCTGAATAGCGAATGATTTAAAGACCCACACCGGTAATGGGGAGGTTAAATTAACTACAGACAGTCCGGGGTTTAGTTCAGTGGTAAAACGTGCGCCAGAGGTGCGAGTAGTTGCAAGAATAGACCAATGGTTCAGAAATGGGGATCCAGTTTTCACATAGCCGAGCATGTATTAAATTTGATACATACATACATGGAACGTAATTGGTCTGATTGGTAGCGTTCCGGCCCAACAATTGCGGGCGATTGGGTGCCACAGGTTCGGGTCTCGGTAACGGCATGAGGAAATTTGTGAAGGCAATAAAGGATTTTAATATCCCCTGTGCCAGTACGTCATTGAATATATGTATGTTTAAGTCAAAACCCGACATACATACAATAAAGATATTTAAAATATAAAAATACATGCATACATACATCAATACATGCATGCACACATGCATACATGCATGCATACATACATACACACATACATGCATACATACATGCGCACACACACACTCGTCTGGATAGCACAAAACGCATCGTTGTTAGTCTGCAATTTGCGGGCGATTCGGTGCCACAGGTTTGAGTCCAGGCAACGGCATGGGAGGCCAGAACGGATTTAATTATCCCCTGCGCTGTCTGTGTATGTAACAGTCAACCTCGACATACTTACAGTATATACATACATAGTGTGGGTTTGCTCCCCCCCCCCCCCAATATAAGTCCCCCCTATAAAAACGGTAAGATGGTGGTATTAAATTCTTAAATATCAAAAATATACTCGAGATTGTTACTTTAAAAACGGTAATACTAAACAAATATTAAATTATTCAATATAAAAAAGTATACACGAGATTGCTACTTTAAAAACGGTAATACTAGACAAGTATTATTATTAAATATAAAACATATACTCGAAATTGCTACTTTAAAAACGGTAATACTAGAAAAGTATTAAATAAAAAAAATATATTCGAGATATTCCGACAATACTATTAATTCAATACTTTTCTTCATGTGCAGGGCGAGTTGCTTCCCTCTATTTAGCAAATTTAAAATGGCAGGGAAAGTTTTGAAGGTTGTCGTTGGAAGATTTATTTTGTTAATAATGACGCAAGTACTTCAATCAGGATTTAGTGAGTACAGTAGGTTATACATTTTTGACTCGTGTGTCTATTTGTTGCATTATTTCGGTCAATAAACGGTTGAAATGTGGTGCCACAAGTTTTGAATACCAGCTATATATAGGGTAATGTAACAATGTTCGAACGTAGAAAGAACCACACTTTCTATCTATGTCCGTTCGGACTATATTTGAGATTGCTACTTAAAACACACAAAAAAAACACCTTGGCAAGTAATGACATTGAGTAATCGTCTTCTCCAGAATTGTATTCTACAGCTTACAGCTCGTTAGAGAATCCATTTGGAGATTCGGTTACACTGCTGTTACGCAGCTGTAGTTTGTACAAACAGGGATGTATAATTGTTTAATCACGGCACCTTGCAGGAAGCCACACATCCAGCACTGTCATCATTTAGAGGTTGCCTCACACCAAATCAAATCCCACTGGTGACACAGTTAACATCTTTCACCAAAACTGATATTAGCCTGTGAAATGTATACTATGCGAAAAAGGTAGGTGGTATGATTATCGAAATGCGTGTTTGTCTTTTTCAAACTCTGTTTTCCCCTGTGAAATGGATCATAGACGTCGAAAGATGCCAGCCAACAAGACAAACAGACAGACAGACAGATATTTTATTCATTTCATTTCAAGTTATTTTCGTGCTTATATCCAACCAAGGTTCAAGTACGCTATCCTGGGCACACACCTCAGCTATCTGGGCTTTCTGTCCAGGACAGTGGGTTAGTTATTAGGTGGTTTGTGGTTAGTGAGAGAGAAGAGGGTATAGTGGTCTTACACATACCCATCGAGTCTTTAAAACTCGCACTGGGTGGGAGCCGGTACTGGGCTGCGAACCCTGTACCTACCAGCCTTATGTTCGATAGCTTAACCACGACACCACCGAGGCTGGTATATTTTATTCAAGTCCCACCCAATATATACACTGTAGAAATACACGAGAAACATTCTTAATAAACAATACAAATGCCGCTCCATATGGAGTTATACCAACAACAAGAGGGGCGGGTAATATATTAAGCCACCTTTCAATAGTGCAGCAGATATGTGACAAAATTGTGCCTTTTATGATAAAAGCATGCAACTTTGCATGATGCTAGGACATACCCTAGAGACAAAAATTAGATATAAGGACATTGCAGATTTGTCCTCTGGGAGCCATGGCGGCCATTTTTCAAAATGGCCACCATGACTAACGCAAGATCCAATGCGAGTGTCTGAATTTACCATATTTTGTGTCCTTTTAGAACTAATTACACTGATTTATACATATGTCCATTGTACATGATGTAGAGGTGATATTTTATACAAATTTCAGGGACAGTTCCGGAATATAAGCTAAACGACGTTATTTTTTTCCCCCTCATACATACGTGTGCAATCATTCATGGTCATACTACAGCCGCCAGTAGTAGGGGTGTATAGTGGGTGGTTACAAGTGCCTCTTAACAATGCTGACTGGCCTCGGTGGCGTCGTGGTTAGGCCATCGGTCTACAGGCTGGTAGGTACTGGGTTCGGATCCCAGTCGAGGCATGGGATTTGTAATCCAGATACCGACTCCAAACCCTGAGTGAGTGCTCTGCAAGGCTCAGTGGGTAGGTGTAAACCACTTGCACCGACCAGTGATCCATAACTGGTTCAACAAAGGCCATGGTTAGTGCTATCCTGCCTGTGGGAAGCGCAAATAAAAGATCCCTTGCTGCTAATCGAAAAGAGCAGCCCATGTAGTGGCGACAGTGGGTTTCCTCTCAAGATCTGAGTGGTCCTTAACCATATGTCTGACGCCATATAACCGTAAATAAAATGTGTTGAGTGCGTCGTTAATAAAACATTTCTTTCTTAACAATGCCAGAAGTAACTACTGAACACTCCCCGAAGAGATCACACTAGGCCAACAGCTAAAAGCTGATGAGGAATGGCAGCCTTGAAACACTTCCTTTTCTACAACCATATCTAATGAGTTCTCTACATGCATTGGTAGCCCTAGGCAAGGTTGTGTTACCTTGATGTCATCCTTATTCATTTGGTGGTGGGAGTTCTGGTGCACAAACTAGCATCTAACCCCAACAGCGTGATGGCTGGTACATTGTCCTTTTCACATACTGTAGAAGGGTTGCCTTTGTAGGAGGTATTTGATCGAGTACTATTTTTGGGAGGGTCGAAAAGCACAGGTGGCGCTTGGTGTTGTTGTTAAGGCACCAACAACTAGTGTGACTTCATTTGCTACTTTCCAGATGGCCCAACTTCCATCATTGCCCTTACTACCGAATGAAGACAGTAGAATGGAACATGGGCAATGAAAGGCACCTGTCTGAACCCAAGACATGAGATATCTCATGGACAGCCAGGTATCGAAAATGTCCAGTACCAAAAGCCACCCAGAGTTCAGAGATATTGAACAGTTGCTATGGTGCCAAGACGCCAGTGTGTTCTTCACTGACAGCATCAGCTACATGAAGCAATATTCGTGTCTGCCTCCTCTTGGGTATATCGGGCTATACTGGCGACATCTCTTGGCTGTTTGCATAGGACATTTTGAAGATGTGTGCCAGGGCTAGAGCTGGGTGTGCAGGACGTTTCACCAAATTATGTATAAAACTTCAAACATAGTAGAAACTGAGATATTTTCAAAAATAATATCAATTATGACATAAGAATAATTTCGCCATATTAAAATAAAATTAGCCATGTGTCCAAATGACCTGACACTCTGTTTCCAACAGAACTGATTTCTTGGTAAGGTAGGAAAACAGTTCAGTCTTAGTAATCCATGCCAGGTTCCAGGAATTTTACTCAATGGCTCCATGTGCCTTTTCCTCTGATGTTTAAAGTGCTTGAATTCAGACTAGTTAGGTTGTAAAAATCCCAGATGACATCATTCCTTATAGCCTATTGTAATTGTGATACCAGATATGTGAGGAAGATCTGACCTGCATATTCATGGAAATTCCTGGTTTCAACATGTTATTTACAGCTTCACCATCAAGGATGCCTACCTCAACAGGAGGTCTGTTAATATTGCAATCTGATGTAATAAGCTCCTCTAGTACACAGTACACAAGGGGTCAGACTCAGTTTCCCTATATGTGGCAGTGATGATGGCCAGGCTTGAATCTCATGCTAAAACAACTCATCCAAGTTGCCAACCTTTACCTGACAAGCAACGTCAAGTCTGGGAAACTGAGCAGACATTTGCTGTTGTACTTTGGATTTATTTCGAACTGGAGAATGTTTGAAGAGCGGCAGAAATTCTCGATTGGTTCTTGGATGGATTTTGTCTCTAAAACATGCTGTTCTTTCACAAATATTCCATACTGATCCTGTCCTAACATCTCAAATCTGCGCATGGTATAAACAATAGCATGGTCTGCAATGTACCAGCCGTCTAGTTTCTGTAGATTATCACTACCTTCACAAAATGGATCCCTTCTATGGTATTTGTCAGTGACTTGACATCTCAAAGAAATGATTTCTGTGTTTGTTTGGTCTGTTCATTATGTACCGAATTTGCTGCCTTCTTCTGACTCATCTCCATGGATGACTCAACTATTAGTCGAGTTATCTCTGGTCCACATACCATCCAGCATCTAAGAACTGTCGGATTCTCTGTCAGGCTTATAGCTACACCATCACCTTTCACAGCAGCGTTATGTTGGGTCTAATCAATGGTAATAGCAGGGAAAAGTCTTCTTGACCATCAACCTGCTTTCTAAAATTCGGAATATAAAAGAAGATGACATTCTTTAAGTGTTACCAAATCTCTCAAATGGACTGGAATCCATCTGGCATAATGTGTGTGATGTAAGGCAAAGAAGAATGGGTCAATGTTGGTCAATGTATCAATGTACACAAGAAACTTTGTCATCTGGATTGCAGGAACAAAGATCAAGACTTTCACTTCCAGCTGAAAACCATGAACCAAAACTAAAACTGGGGACTTGCTATAGCTCTGATACTTCACCGCTCTGATTGACATCAGATGTTTGTCTTCTACAAGTCTGCGGCTGCACCATGTAGGAGTATGTGCAGGCTACAAGCTGTAACTTGATAAGCTTTATGAGTGTGTGTTACATTTGTAGCTTTTAAGAAAGAATCTGCTATAACTGCAGAGGCAACTCCAGCCTGTACAAGGGCATCTGTCCAACCACTGCCATCAAATAGATCCCTTACCACCTTAAGGGCTGTCGTATCAATATGAAGAGCACCAAAGAACACAATAAACTTGTCTACATCGCGAGTTGCTGGCCGGGACCATGAATTTGTTTATCAGTGTCATACAAAGGTTGATCCAGGGTACTTATTGCCACCTAATCAGGATTTAAGATGTATGCATGGACAAATTGTAAGAAAAGTTAGGTTTTTTGTTTAACGACACCACTAGAGGGCATTGATAGGCTATTGGATGTAGAACATTTGGTAATTCTGTTAAATAGTCATTGAGAGGACACCTGTTACATTTTTCAGTTAGTAGCAAATGATCTTTTTAATATACAAGTCGTGGCGCACTGGCTGGAATGAGAAATAGACCAATGGACTCACCGACAGGTATTCATTCGGAAACATTATAAGAAGGTGCAAAATTACGACACAGTCATGACTCTTTTTTATTAGTACTGTACGTCCTGTACTACTTATAAAACAACAAATCATATATATTGTGAATGAAAGCAATTAAGAAATAATAATTTGTTCTCTATTTGAATTCGGTGATACTATAAATTGATAATTAAAATTCAGAAATGATTAATTAAGGAATAAATAATATAGTAAATGGGGAGAAACGCTACTCTTTCCCATAGACAATTCTCTCTCATTCAGGATATGCTTTGGGATGTTTAATAAACTACACCTCTATATGTGGAATGGACATACCTATAAAACAGTTTAATATGAACCTTGTAAATACTTGCACTATAATTATATAAGCTATTTATTGGCAAAGAAAATATAGACACCATAGTTTCTTAATTATTATAATTTCGTTTGGCTCATACTCTAGATTTGTCGTTGAAATCAGCACCCCTACATGATGTGAAAAGGCATATCTATAAATCAACGTCATTAATTGTGTAAAGAACAAAAAGTAAGCTACATTCTAACCCCTGCATCAAGTTATGTTGTGACCATGGTGGCCATTTTTCAAAATGGCCACCATGGCAACTACAGGAAAAATCTGCAATGTCCCTATATCTAGAAATAACTATTTTGGTATGTTCATACTTCATGCCAAGTTTCATGCTTTTATCATCAAAGGCACAATTCTTCTATAATTTTCACCAATCTGCTGCACTACAACTAGGGGGATGCATAATCATAATTTCGGGGTGGGGGGGGGGGTCCTCCTGTTCTCGTCACCTTCGTTTGTTATTTCCTTCACTCTTACAATTATATCCATCCATTACGAATACCCCGTCGGTGGGCCCATTGGACTATTCCTCGTTCCAGCCAGTGCACCACGACTGGTATATCAAAGGGCATGGTATGTGCTATCCTGTCTGTGGAATAGTGCTTATAAAAGATACCTCGCTACTAATGGAAACATGTAGTGGGCTTCCTCTCTAAGACAATATGTCAAAATTACCAAATGTTTGACACCAATAGCCGATGATTAATTAATCAATGTGCCCTAGTGGTGTCGTTAAACTTCTTCCATTACGAATACACCTACGTATGTCTTTGATTTGTTATCATTCTTGTCCAACTTTTTTTCTGAATAGTATACACTGGTGGCACATAAGCCATATTGGTTAATTTATTTATCTAGAACAGGGACAAACTGTGTGTGATAAATAACATTGATGGACAGAATGTACGAAGACTGTTGTTTTTCTTAAACGCAGGTGTTTAAGTATCGTAAATGAGTGTAATTACACGTGTGTAAGACTAAAAAAAAAGAATAAACCCCACCCCATTTCTTGTAAACTTAGCCCAATGTCTTCATCGCGTGTGGAGGATGGTACGTAGCCCAGTGGTAAAGAGCTCGCTTGATACGCGGGCGGTCTGGGATCGATCCTCATCGTTGGTCTCATTGGGCTATTTCTGTTTCCATCCAGTGTACCACGACTGGTGTATCAAAGGCCGTTGTATGTTCTACCCTGTCTGTGGAATGGAGCATATAAAAGATCCCTTGCTACTAATGGAAAAATGTAGCGGGTTTCCTCTCTAAGACTATATGTCAAAATTACCAAATGTTTAATACCTAATAGCTGGTTATTATATGGTTATTTCAACATTTTGGAGAAAGAGAAAGAGAAAGAGAGAGAGAGAGAGAGAGAGAGAGAGAGAGAGAGGGGGGGGGGGGGGGATAGAGAGAGAGAGAGAGAGAGGGGGAAAAAGAGAAGTTTGTTTTGTTTAACGGTACCACTAAAGCACATTGATTCATTAATCATTATCATCGGCTATTGGATGTCAAACATTTGGTTATCGTGATATAGTCTTGGAGAGGAAACCCGCTACATTTTTTCATTAGTAACAAGGGTTCTTTTATATGCACCATCCTACAGACAGGTGCACTGGCTGAAACGAGAAATAGCCCAATGGTCCACTGATGGGGATCGATCCTAGACGGACTGCGAATCAGGCGAGCGCTCTACCACTGAACTACGTCCCGCCCCTTTGGCGAAGAGAAAAAGAATGGAAACAAGTTGCTGTCACATAGGCTACTGTCACATAGGCTACTGTCACATAGGCTACTGTCACATAGGCTACTCCTAAGGATAAAGCAATAAGATAGCTTTTAAAGGGACATACCCTAGTTTTTAAACACTAAGGAATATTTTTGACTATTAGAACAGTTTTTGATAACTGAAATCATAATTTACTTCGATTTTATTGTTTAGATTATAAATTTCCGTACATTAAAAGTGTTTTTGGTCATCCTGGTGCATTTCTCATATTTTTAAAAACGCTCGTGTGTCTGAGAAGTAACAGTTATGGAGTCGACTTTTAATCTATTTATTTAGAGGATATTTCACCATTTCAAAGTCACAGACTCATGTTTCACTCAGTTGTAACTTTATCCAAATGTGTTACATGTTTGTAGATTAACTAAACTTAGTGTTAATTATCACGGGTTGAAACTAGGGTCTGTCCCTTTAAAGATTAGGTTTCCAATGTCTAGGTTTAGATTTTGTTAGCTGATAGCCCCGTGGGTTATCACTCAGAGAATGTGGGGAGTAGGCCTATTCTACTGTTATAAATAAATCAAAGGTAAACTTTGTTTTGTTTAACAGCACCACTAGAGCACACTGATTAATTTATCATCGACTACTGGATGTCAGACATTTCATAAGCAGCCAGGGATCCTTTATATGCTCCTACCCACAAACAAACCCCCATCCCCAAAACAAAACAAGAAATAACACTCACCCTCCACAAAATCCCCCAAACAAACAACCCCCCAACCCCCCCAAAAAAAAACCCCCACACACACCAAAAAACCCCACACCCGACAACAACAACAACAAAAAACAACAAAAAAAAAAAACATTCATACCAGAAGTATAAATTAAAGGTTCCTCTGATTTGATCTCATAACCTGTCGCATACCAGCCATGTGTTATAGTAATACTATCAGACGCCTCGTTCGTCTTCAACGCTTGCTGTAAACACCTTCCCAGTAGCTGAAGTCGCGAAACTGTGCAACTATGACGTCACAGATGATCGACTGAAAGATGCAATATTCCATTTAGCTCATGACTTTCTCTATTACATTAGACGCACCAAAGGTTTCCTCTCTGAACTTATATAACACCAAATTACGTCTCGGACATAAAATAGCCGTAGTAGAAACTATTTTTATCACCGCCAGCCGCGTTAACCTTTTGAAAAGACCAAACCAAGATTTTCCAATTTACGCAAAGTGGCGATGTTCAATGAAATCCATCAGCCGCCAAATAAAATGACACACCACCATAACCTCTTAGAGATGTAACACGTTCGCCAATCGGGCACAGCTTAATATATATATTAGTTTTCACGGGTTGTTTTTTTTCTTCTTTTTTTCAAGGTTTGAGAGTTTTTACGCCTTTTTCTACAGCCCTCGATCTATTTGAACTAAGTTGGGGTTTTTTTAGTGGGTTTTTTTTTTAGTTTTTTTTTTTTTATTAGTTTTTTTTTTATTGTGTATGTGTATGTATATTTTAAAGTTTAAAAGTTTAAAGTTTGTTTTGTTTAACACCACTAGAGCACACTGATTTAATTTATTAATAATCGGCTATTGGGTGTCAAATAGTTGGTAATTTTGACATATAGTCTTAGAGAAGAAACCTGTTAAAACAAATTCCATTAGCATCAAGAGATCTTTTATATGCACCATCCCACAGACAGGATAGCACATACCACGGCCTTTGATATACCACATCGAACGCGCATCAAGCAAGCACTTTAGCACTGGACTACGTCCCGCCCCGTATATATGTATGTATGCATGTATGTATGTATGTATGTATTGATGTATGAATATCTATATATTGTATGTATGTCGAGGTTCACTGTTACATACATAGATATTAACGCACTTGCGCAGGAGATAATTAAATCCTTTCTGGCCTTACAAATTGTCCCATGCCGTTGCTGGGACTCGAACCTATGGCACCGAATCGCCCGCAACTTTGCAGACTTGCCACGATACCTTTTGAGCTATCGAGGCATCCACATGTATCCGTATGTATGTCTGTATGTATGTCTGTATATCTGTCTGTCTGTCTGTCTGTCTGTATGTATGTATGTATGTATGTATGTATGTAAGTATATGTATGTGTATGTGTATTTGTGCGTGCTTGTTTGCGTGCGTTCGTGCGGTTCATCCATCCATCCATCCACTGAAATACACACGTACGTACATACATTCATACAATACGCCCCTACATTTATATATTTTAAGGTACAAGTCAAACCTGACATACATAAAACATATATATATATATATATATCATACATCTATACATACATACATCTATACATCTATACACACACATATACATACATACATACACACATACACACATGAATACCCGCATACATGCACGCATACACGCATATATGCATGCATGCATGCATCTATACATACATTCATTCTTAAATACACATACATACACACATACACATACATCTATACATACATACATACAGCTATACATACATACACACATACACACACACATACATCTATACATACATACATATATATATGCATACATACATACATACATTCACACACACACACACACACACACACACGCATACATCTATACATACATAAATACATACATACATCTATACATCTATACATACATCAATACATACACACATACACACATACATACATGTATACATACACAATCGTGACTATTAACAAAATGGCCACCTCATAAAATGAAAGAAAATGTCGTGGCGACATGCGGTTAATGTTTAAAAGACATTCTAATTTGTCAGTATTTTAAAAACGAAAGAAAGAAATAACAAAAGAGACAGAAAAGTTATGAAAGTTCCATAACTGAAGGAAGGAAGGAAATGTTTTATTTAGCGATGCATTCAACACATTTTATTAACGGTTATAAGGCGTCCGACATATGGTTAAGGACCACACAGATATTGAGAGAGGAAACCCGCTGTCGCAATTTCATGGGTTACTCTTGTTGATTAACAGCAAGGGATCTTTTATATGTACGATGCCCACAGACAGGATAACACATACCACGGCCTTTGTTACACCAGTCGTGGAGCACTGGCTGGATCCATAAATGACGTGGTGAGTTTAAAACATCGCGGCAATCTCCACGGCATTGCCGACTGCCGTGGTCAGGGTTGCATACATACATTATAAAGAGGAGTCCTACAACCTCCACCACACCCATCCCCCCCCCCCCCCCCCCCCCCCCCCCCCCCCCGACACAAAAAATACAAACCTGGCAATCTTATTGAAATCAGCCCTACTGGTCTATCTATCACAGGTAATAGTTATGGACAAGTGTTGCTGACTTTAATCAGATTGCAAACCTGAAGAAATAGAACTAATTCAACACACGTTTGTCTTGTAAAATGGATAACAAACCGTCATGGTGGTATAGAAAATAGCATCTTGTCCATGTCTTCGCGCTACCATTGGAGAAATCACTAGACGAAACGCAATGGCTGACGTGTTCTGGCTGAAAGGTCAAATTTCATCTTTCCGCATTAGCTTCAAAATTACACTGTAAATTGGGTTTAACAATACAAAAAACAAAACAAAAACAAAACAAAATTAAAAATTAAAAAAGAACTAAAAAAAAAAAAAAAAAACCCCAAGAAGAAAAGAAAGAGAAACACATGGAACGATGTGAAAGTACTTGATTACGGCAGACGGCAAAAACGTCAATTACAATCTTTTTGGCGCCAAATTCCAGATGTTGTAAAATAAGTGTCAACAGAGACGTTGAAATTAAAAGAAAACGAATATAGATTTGATTAGAAGGAACACGTGCACTAGAACACTAGAACAGATATCCGTGTCGCACTAGCTACTTTATTATATACTGTCCAAAATAAACAACAGGTTTTAGACTTTATATAAGTGTGAGTATGGCAGTCGCATAAAGGATGGTTTAGATGGCTGAAGCAAAGCATTACTGCAACCACGGCCAGCCCTGAACCCAGACCTTTCCCCCATTGAACACGCGCTGGACTTCATTCGGCGATGTCCCCGTCAATATCAGCAGTGTTCCAACTACCAAAGAAGACATCCACGGATTATTTGTTGAATTCACTAATGGCAAATTAGAATTACCCCCCAACACCCCCCCCCCCCCCCCCCACACACAAAACAGCAACACCCCAAAACCCCTCCAACAACACCCACCTCCCAACAAACCAACAAACAACAACAACAGCACACACTACGGAAATCTCTCTGGCTTGGCAAGTCCCCCTCCGTTCCGTCCTTTAAACTCAGTCACTGGCGATGCCAAAGTTCGTACCCAGAGGGAACATGCTTGAACCTTTAGAGGACTGTTGGCACGTTAATAGTTACCCATAACCCATTATGCCAAATGTAAAAGTCAAACATTATTCCTGTAACGATCACAAAACGAAACTATTAATACCACGTTATGGATCAATGGCGACTGTTATTCATTGGCGTGTTACGTCATTTTTAAAACGTTATATGGGTTTTTGTCACGATATATGGCTATAAAAAACATTCCAATCAGTTTAACGTAGCATGGAAGAAGAATATTGTTTTGTTTAACGACACCACTAGAGCAAATTGATTTATTAATCATCTGCTATTGGATGTCAAACATTTGGTAATTTTGACATATAGTCTTAGAGAGGAAACCTGCTACATTTTTCCATTATTAGCAAGGGATCTTTTATATGCACCATCCCACAGACAGAATAGCACATATCACGGCCTTTGATATACCAGTCGTGATGCACTGGCTAATACAAGGCATAGCTATCACAATGGACCCACCAACGGGGATCGATCCCAGACCGACAGCGCTTTACCACTGGGATACGTCCCGCCCTTACGTAGCATGGAGCTAAACCGACCGGTGGATATCTGGTATCGTCTGGACTTGCGTTCGTGTCCGCATCTATATCTATATGTGATTTCAATCAGAAGAGAACAGAACAGAACACAACTGTAATCTCTCAGAACACCATTCGTGTTACATTTGAGGTGGTTAAGAAACATGTTGGCAGCAAGTATACTACAAGTACGTATACTTTAATATAACATACAAATAAATAAATAAATAAAAACAAATAAACTGATATTTTTCTAACAATCAAAATGCTGTTTTAAAGTATTATTATTTATTTATACAAACATTTTAGCAGCAGGTATACTACAAGTACATATAGGCCTAATTTAATCAAACTTACAAATAAATAAACTGATATTTTTCTAACAATCAAAATGCTGCTTTAAAATATCACGCCTGCTGTGACTGGGGTTTTTTGGAATTGAGTCCACAGGCAATTTTCCTTTTTGAAATTCACTAATCCTTAAAGGCCTAGTTTCAGCCGTAAAAATAGCCACTAAGTTCGGTTAAGTTACAAACCTGTAATACTAATATAGTAATATAGTAATATATGTAATACCAATATAGTAATATATGTAATACCGTTAAAAATAGACTAAAACTCGACTCCATAACTGTTACTTCTCAGACGCACGTGCGTTTTAAAAAAATAATAAAAACGAAGAAGAAGCATTTCGTGGTATTAGAAACACCAGGATGACCAGAAAAAGTTCATTTGTACGGAAATGGATAAGCTAAACAATAAAAATAAGTAAAGTTTGATTTCAGTGATCATAAACAGCTCTAGTAGTGGAAAATATGCCTTAATGCTTAAATACTAGGGTATGTCCCTTTAAGACAATGCATCACCATTTATCGTGCCGTTACTTGCTGTAGCAGCTAAATATAGTCCGGATTAGGAAATAGGCCTACTTATAAAAAATAATGATAATAAAACATCTGATATGCCTTTTGAAATCTTTCTTTGATGATTACGAGTAGGTTGACGTCTGTAGTATTTAAATAACCCATTGGTTTGAGTTATTTGTTATATGTAGTACTAACTGATAACAACTGTGCAAGTGATATAGTGCCACTTATATAACAGCAACACAGAGCGGTACTCTGACATGAGGTTGGGTGACTGAACGATTTCGTGGTCGACTCATGTTGATTTTTTGACACAGTACTTGTTAGTTGAGATCACTCCACAAATTTATAAGTCACATGACCCTCTCGATAGTGTTTTATTTTTCACAAATTATATTCCAACATAGGACTTGTATTGAACCGCGTGGAGTAATTAATGGTGGAGTGTAACCTTAAACTTATTGCATCCTCACCTCTACCTGCTGAACATGAATTAGGAAACATTCGTCAAACAGTTGGAAGAGAGAGAGAGAGAGAGAGAGAGCAGAGAGAGAGAGAGAGAGAGAGAGAGAGAGAGAGAGAGAGAGAGAGAGAGAGAGAGAAAGAGGGGGAGAGAGACAGACAGAGACACACACACAGAGAGAGAGAGAGAGAGAGAGGGCGGGGAGAGAGGAGAGAGAGAGGAGAGAGAGAGAAGGGGAGAGTGAGAGAGAGAGAGAGAGAGAGACTCAACAAAGAGAAAATACATTACCGATGAAAATCGAAAGAGAGCGATAGAACATGCAATTTGAAAGAGGGGGACTGTTGCAATTAGTTCCAACAACCCAGATGGAGAAGAGAATTCGAGAGAGAGAGAGAGAAGAGAAAAGGTGAGAGTGAGAGAGAGAGAGAGAGAGAACTCAACAACCAAATACATTACCGTAAGAAAATCGAAAGCGATAGAACATGCAATTTGAACTGTTGCAATTAGTTCCATTTTTCCAATTCTCTTTTAAGACAAAACGGGAAATGCGTTGATTTCATTAACTGGTAATCACGGTTCGCGATGAGTCAACCTAAATGTTATGTGTGAGGATCACGCTACAGCGTAATGAACTTTGATATCCTGGTTTCGGATTGTAAGCACGTGAGGTCTGTCGACAATGGGGGAAAAAAAAATGGAATGAATTATGGACTTGTAACGTGTTTTGCTTTGCTACATATTTTATATAAAAGTCCGTAGTTCTGGTAATGGGTATTCGAAATGCCAGTAAATCACACATTACTTAGAAAATAATCCAGTGATGCAAAATCTGCTCAAGCGGCCACCTGCATTAAACAATATCCTGTGTAAAAAAAGAAGAAGAAATGTTAACATAAACAAGTTTATTTTGTTTAATGACATCACTAGAACACATTGATTAATTAATCACCGGCTACTGAATGTCAAACATTTCGTAATTTTGAATCGTAGTTGTTAGAGGAAACCCGCTACATTTTTTCATTACAGCAAGGAATATTTTATATGTATAAGCCCCAGTCACATATACACGATGTTTGCCCTGAATGGCCACGAATATCCCGGATCCTATCTTGCCACGGTTGCTCCCGAATTGTAGCCAAAATCAGCATGAATCGGCTTCAAGCCCCAGTCACATATACACGATGTTTGCATCGAATGGCCACGAATATCCCCGATTCTATCCTGCCACGGTTGCTCCCGAATTTAAGCCAAAATCAGCATGAATCAGCTTCAATGACGACCTCTCTACGACTATTCACGACTGCTGTAAGTTAATACCGAGATTGCACTACGTTCTTGAAGCCGATTCATTACGAATTGCTACGACGTAGTACGCCTCCACTACGGTACCTTGACGAATACAGTATACGAATCATTATGATTTATCCGGAATACGCCACGAATTACTACGACTGTACTTAATTAAGACTCCTTACGACTGTCTCCCGCTTTACTCCGACGTCCGCAAGACTCGTATATTTGAGTATATTCGTGTTAATTTGAACGCACCCGTCGTAAGTTGGGAGTTGGGGAAAATGACAACAGATCCGTCCAGTTGGCCAACTTCGTCGTAACAGTAACTGTTGACAGTCTGATCCTAGCGTATCACAAGGTTAGACCTAGCTCGAGTAACATCTAGCCCTCCCCGTATTGCTATATATACTGACGTCCGAAAGAAACTATACCAAGACTCTGAGATACTACTGAAGAAAAACCAAAACATGTTGCATGTTCAAAAGATATATATTCATGAGAGTGGTGTTTTGGCATGTTGTGAACAAAATTTCATTCAATAAAAGCATAAAATGTTCAAGAAACTGTACTACAAAGACATATAGGGTCAAAATGAGATGATTCACAAAGTCACTGTCAGAAAAGCTTTTCAACAACAGTATGTTAAGTGTCTGCAAAGTCACTAAACATTGGATTAAAGCAAGTATGTCCACTTTGTGCATCAATACATGCCACAACACATCGCCACATTGATGACGTCAAGCGCCGGATGACGTTGTCATTCGTCAGTCAAAGCTCTCTCCATGTCCTGACGGTTGGCTGGTGGTACTATTCGTCTTCTGATTTGTCTGTCAAGATGATCCCACAAATGTTCGATGGGGTTCATGTCAGCAGAACATGCAGGCCATGGCAAAACAGGAATGTTCATTTTGTTGAGGAAGTCCTGTGTTATCCTTGCAGTATGGGGTCTAGCGTTGTCATGCTGTAAGAGTATACCGCGTGGCTGCTGTTGAATAAATGGCAACAAAACGAGTCGCAAAACTTCATCTCGATGCATCTGTACATTAAGGTTACCTTGAATTAACAAGCCTCGTTTTCAAGTCCTCACAGATTCCTCCCCAGACCATGACACCACCTCCTCCAAACGCTTGAACATCCTGGACACAGTTCTGCACTACACGCTCTCCTTGACGTCTGTATACACGCTGTCGACCATCAGCTCTAAACAGGCAAACCCTGCTCTCATCACTGAATACAACTTGTCGCCAGTTTCGCACTTGCTAACGGCGATGCCAATTGACCCATATCAAACTGTAATATCGGTGTTGTTGCGTTAACGCAACTCCACGGTAGCGTCAACGTGCTCGAATATCATGTTCCCGTAATCGTCTTTGACACTGTCTGTCGACTAACACGATGTCCTAATGCCGCTGATGCCGATGTTGTCACGGGGAGGAAGCGATTTCGGAGATGAAGAATGCGCAAGTAACGGTCTTGAATGGGCGTGGTCACACGCGGTCTTCCACTCCTAGCCCTGTCAGTTGTCTGCCCTGTCTGCCGAAAACGTCCCATCAACCTGGTTATGGTAGCACGAGTACAAGCGAATGTTCTTGCAATGTGGTCATGCATGGCTCCCAGCTGGGCCATACCAATGGCTGTCTCTCTCTGTACTGCTGACAAACGAGGCATTTATACCAGTTTAGCACGTGCATTTAGTTATATGGGTACAGATTTGTGGAGTATTTTAGACACAGTAGCTGGCCACCATTTGGTCGTCGACGATTGCCGAAGTATCACCTCTGGCCCTCTCATATAACATATCAATAAGGGGTGAGGGCTAGAATTCACTCGAGCTGGTTAGACCCTGCACCCCACTGGATCAGCCCTTGGACAAGTAACTTTGAATTTACAGTTATTCGCGTGCGTGTGTCCCGGTGAGGTATTACACACAGTCACCTCTAGCCCCCCCCCCCCCATAACATATCAATAAGGGGTGGGGGTGAAGTGAGGGTGAGGTGGGGTGGAGGGCTAGTCGTCACTCAGCTAGGTTAGACCCTGAACCCCACTGGATCACCCCTTGGACAGGTAACTTTGAATTTACAGTTATCGCGTGCGTGTGTCGCGGTGAGGTATTAAATGATATGTCACACGCATAATACAGTTATTTATTGTACAGCGATCGATCAGATTGGTGCCACCGCGACTCGCTGTCGACTGTCACAGCCATAAATCACGTAGTTCCCGATGAATAATTTGTGTTCTGCGCGGAAGGATATTAATCCGCGGACTCGGGTGTCTAGACGGCGCACTCGGTTCCCTTTGAAACTCTTTATATTTAGATGCTGTAGAAGCAAAAGATAACCAGTCTAGTGTTATGTATCGATATTACTATCTAAACAACCACGTCGGTGTTACTTTAGGGAAACATTAAATGTGTTGTTTTATGTTAACAGATATAATTAATTCCGTTGAAAGTAATGTGTTCGGTTTAAAATGAATTGAAGGGAATACATCCGAACATAATGTTATTGCTTTTTTACTTTGTTTAAAAACAAATAATAATAAATTGTTGTTTTATGATCTGCTGAATAATTAATGATGTTGATTAGAATGCGTCGGCTTTAAAGAGAAGTGAAGTGAATTTAAAGGTGCCATCTCAAAGTTGCATAAATTATTCATATTGTTTTGCTTTGAAATATAAATATTGTACTTTCAACCATAAGCCCATAAAAATTACAGCCAACTAATTCAATTTACTAGTATTTATTTATAGTGTTGGGAATCGATTGGAATTTCATCGTCGATCACCTGTTATAATCGGTTTGCTCCAACCGATCAACTTTCGATTACACAACCGGTTATAATTATATGAACACAACAAATATTTGAATAATAAGGGTCGTGTACCTATTGCCGTGTTCACAGGAATCTGGACCCTACAAATGGTACATTTTACCTTTAATGACTATTTAATATATATTTTTATTTATGTAGACATGAAAATAAACACTAACACCAAAATATTTAAATCAATTCTAGCATCTAAATTAGAGGTACAATTACAGTTAACATTTTCCCACACAATCGATTATGGATTTTTATCATCGATCATCAAATCGATCAATTTTCGATTATAATCGATCTTTGGAACATCACTATTTATTTATTTCAAGAATCAACAACATGGGACGCGTTCAGTAGAGACGAACACTGTAACGTTATGCCGACAAGTTTGCTGTCTCTGTGTAACTCATTTTAATTTTCTCTAACAGTCCCATCTAGCTACCGATATACTTAACAGATTTTTGTGGATTTTTGCCCGAATTACACGAAAATCCCCGAATGTTATAAACAACGTTTATTCAAACTGTCAAACAGCTATATAGAATTGCAAACGAATCACTACGCATTTTTACATGGATTATAAATAACATTGCGGATAGAATGATGGAAATATATGGTACAAAGGTTTCAAGCAAGCTCATTTTTGGCTGAATAGCTTTATCTTTTCTGCCCAAATTTGAGGATTTTCTCCAGCAGTGTGTGTGGGAGGGGGGGGGGGGGAGAGGAGCAGTTGCCTCCTCCCCGCCCCGTCTTGTACGCTAATGCTTTTTGCACTGAACAACGAGATCGTAAAGTTGCGAGAGTTGAGTGAATAAAGTCCCTGACCTTCAAAATGTAAAAAAGGTTTCATTTTGTTTGTACTTGTCATACGTACGTATTCTAAGGTGTAAAAGTTAGTTTGTAAATGTAATTAATTTAGTGGCGGATCCAGCGTGAAATCAAGAAGGAGGTCACAGCAAGGCTGTGAAGCTGGTGATGTAGAAGTAGGTGGTGCAGGCCCGTACGCAGGGGTGCGATGGGTGCGTATGCACCCCCCCCCCCCCCCCCCCCATAGTCTACCGAGGTCCGTCCGTGGATATGTTCAAGGTGTTGAGTGCAAGAAGGGAACCGGCTTCAATATTGTTTATATAACGTGATCAGCAGTGGTGGACTTATCATAACACTGCCTTGACATTTTAATGGATTTCGTGTGGCTCCGACAAGTGTCTTTAAAATAGGCATCTATAGTATTCAAAATTAAACTAACATGTATTATCTGTATTACAGTATAGTAATCATCTACAGATATATTAAGATAAATATTGTAAACATGGTCCCCACAAAAAACCAGTAAGCACTGGATGTTTTTGGATTTTTTTTTTTTGGGGGGGGGGGGGACACTTCGAATTTAGGAAGTGGGTGGGGGATGCAACTACAGCATCTTCCTCTTGAATCCACGCTAGCAGTCCTTTGAACGGAAGCAGATATTATGCTTAAATTGATGCAACAAACTGAATTGAACTGAACTGAACTGAATTAACCTAGCGAATATTTATTGTATTCTCTATTAATATTTATTAGCGTAGCCGGGGGAGGGGGCATTGGGCTAATGCCCGCCAATCATCCCTCTTTTTTTACCCTCCCCCAATTTTTTTTTTTTTATCTGCAGGCTACCTGTTGCCCCATAACACGACTCATTAACAGTGTGGGTTCTTCCTCCCATTGTGGCTACCCCCTCCAGCAGAGGATCCAGGGAATCCAGACCCCCCCCCCCTCCTTTTTGAAAACCGACCATAACTTTTAAGGGGAGACGTGATTATATTAACTGTTCTGTGTAAAAGGAGAGATCAATCATCACATTTGGACACCCCCCACCCTTTTCAGAAATCCTGCATCCGCGCCTGCCCTCCCCCCGCCCAATATAAAATACTGGCTTCTACTGGCGTCCTGATAAAAAAAAACGGTTAAACAAACAAACAAACAAATAATCGATCACTTACCTCTATTGATATATCCATCCAATATTGGCTGGAAATATTGGAACATAACCCTAACAACACAGTAGTTAGATGTCAGCAGTACGTAGTATTAGATAGATTCACATATATACTTTATATGTATACATATTTAAAATAAATATGATTATAAATGTCAAACAACGATTTTTTCGCACATTTCTGAAGTTAAATTATATTCAGACGAATGTGCGTAGTATCGCTTTGACATCAGTAAGCATATTAAAATAAAACGTAAAAGCATTGTTGACGTCACGTCAAGGGAATGTTGACGCTTTTATGGTAACCTCTTCGGTAATTTTCGTAACTTAACGGGAAATGTAGTTCAAAACTGTGCTTATAGATTTTTATTTTTATTTTTTATTATTTTATTTTTTATTGATTTTTTTATTTTTTTTGGTGTTGGGACATATAGCTCCAGTGTAACTGTAAATGTTAATATGGAATGGATTCCAATGAAAGTGTCTACGTGGAAGGCTGTACTTGAACGATGGAGCACAGACTTGTTAATATGAACAGGGCGTGATTTAGCTCAGTCGGCTGAGTGCTTGCTGGAGGTGCTTGCGTCGCAGGATCGAATCACCTCGGTGGATCCATTCAGCTGATTGTTGTTTTTGTTCGTTCCAACCAGTGCACCACAACTGGACAACGGCCGTGGTATGTGCTTTCCTGTCTGTGGGAAAGTGCATATACATGTAGCGGGTTTCCTCTGATGACTACGAGTCAGAATTACCAAATGTTTGACATCCAATAGCCGATGATTAATTAATCATTGTGCTCCAGTGGTGTCGTTAAACAAAACAAACTTTGTTAATATGAACAATGAGAAGGGAAGGAAGGAAATGTTTTATTTAACGACGCACTCAACACATTTTATTTACGGTTATATGGCGTTAGACATATGGTTAAGGACTACATAGATATTGAGAGAGGATACCCGCTGTCGCCACTTTATGGGCTACTCTTTTCGATTAGCAGCAAGGGATATTTTATATGCACCATCCCATAGACAGGATAACACATACCACGTCCTTTGATGTACCAGTCGTGGTGCACTGGTTGGAGCGACAAATAGCGCAATGGGTCCACTGACGGGGATCGATCCTAAAACGACCGCGCATCAAGCGAGCGCTTTACCACTGGGCTACGCCTCAACCCAATGAGAAGGGTTAATAAACGTATCTTTATCTGGTCAGAAAAATTTCAAAATTTCATCTCATTTTCATTTCAACTTATATTTGTGCTTGTATCCAATTAAGATTCAAGCACGCTGTCCTGGGCACACACACTTCAGCTATCTGGGCCGTCTGTCCTGGACAGTGAGTTAGTTGTTAGCTGTTAGTGAGAGAGAAGTCGGTGTAGTGGTCTTCCACCTAACCATTGAGACGTTAAAACTCGCTCTGGGTGGGAGCCGGTACCGGGCACAGGTATCCCCATCTTCAAAAATCAAGGCTAATATTCGTTCCTCGTATTCAGCCTTGATACATGTCGTCAAGAAATCGTGCCACAAAATGCTTAAATTTCATTGGATGCGATGAGATCTGATTGCAACGAATCGCAACGCTCCTTATAGATTCCCTTGTTATTGTAAACAAACATGGCAGCGTCAGCGTCCGTGGAAACGTGTCGTGTTTGTCACGATATGTTAAAAAAAAGGTTTCGGCGGTTAATTTTTGATATTGCTTTCAAAATTGTCACATGTTATCGATGCTGTGATTGGTCAGCGATGTCATCGTGTAAGGAACATAATCGGTGTTACAAATTTTCTTCCAATAGAGGGCGCTAGTAGTGGATATCAGTAATCTTGACACAATGTATCAAGGCTGAATACGAGGAACGAATATTAGCCTTGATTTATGAAGATGAGGTATCCCCAAACACTAACGTTTGATATGTTGTTATACTTACGTTATATAATAAATAGTGTGTGTTACTATACATATATATGTAACTCTAGTATGTATACATGTATATGTATAACTCTAGTATGTATACATATATATGTAACTCTAGTATGTATACATGTATATGTATTAGGAGTTTCTGTTTGAGGGTGCCTGTGGTACCGGGCTGCGAAACCTGTACCTTACAGCCTTATGCCCGATGGCTTAACCACGACACCACCCAGGCCGGTCAAATTTTCAAAAAGTACGGTTTAAGAACTGGAATTTTAATGTGGGTGTGATACATATATTATAAATGCAATGAACAGATACATTAAATTGTAGGCGTTATACGCATTGTAAATGTAATGACTGCATGCTTTTATATTTTTGTAGAAGTAGTAAACATTGTAAATGTAAGGAAAGAAAGAAACAAATGTTTTATTTAACGACGCACTCAACACATTTTATTTACGGTTATATGGCGTCAGACATATGGTTAAGGACCACACAGATTTTGAGAGGAAACCCCGCTGTCGCCACTACATGGGCTACTCTTTCCGATTAGCAGCAAGGGATCTTTTATTTTCGCTTCCCAAAGGCAGGATAGCACAAACCATGGCCTTTGTTGAACCAGTTATGGATCACTGGTCGGTGCAAGTGATTTACACCTACCCAGTGAGCCTTGCCGCGCATGTATATGTAATGACTGCATGTTTTTATATGTTTGTAGAAGTAGTACAATGGTAAATGTAATGACTGCATGTTTTTATTTGTTTGTAGAAGTAGTACAATGGTAAATGTAATGACTGCATGCTTTTATTTGTTTGTAGAAGTAGTACAATGGTAAATGTAATGACTGCATGTTTTTATTTGTTTGTAGAAGTAGTACAATGGTAAATGTAATGACTGCATGCTTTTATTTGTTTGTAGAAGTAGTACAATGGTAAATGTAATGACTGCATGCTTTTATTTGTTTGTAGAAGTAGTACAATGGTAAACGTAATGACTGCATGCTTTTATTTGTTTGTAGAAGTAGTACACATTGTATATGTAATGACTGCATGCTTTTATTTGTTTGTAGAAGTAGTACAATGGTAAATGTAATGACTGCATGTTTTTATTTGTTTGTAGAAGTAGTACACATTGTAAATGTAATGACTGCATGCTTTTATTTGTTTGTAGAAGTAGTACAATGGTAAATGTAATGACTGCATGTTTTTATTTGTTTGTAGAAGTAGTACAATGGTAAATGTAATGACTGCATGTTTTTATTTGTTTGTAGAAGTAGTACAATGGTAAATGTAATGACTGCATGTTTTTATTTGTTTGTAGAAGTAGTACAATGGTAAATGTAATGACTGCATGTTTTTATTTGTTTGTAGAAGTAGTACAATGGTAAATGTAATGACTGCATGTTTTTATATGTTTGTAGAAGTAGTACAATGGTAAATGTAATGACTGCATGTTTTTATATGTTTGTAGAAGTAGTACACATTGTAAATGTAATGACTGCATGCTTTTATTTGTTTGTAGAAGTAGTACAATGGTAAATGTAATGACTGCATGTTTTTATTTGTTTGTAGAAGTAGTACACATTGTAAATGTAATGACTGCATGCTTTTATTTGTTTGTAGAAGTAGTACAATGGTAAATGTAATGACTGCATGTTTTTATTTGTTTGTAGAAGTAGTACACATTGTAAATGTAATGACTGCATGCTTTTATTTGTTTGTAGAAGTAGTACACATTGTAAATGTAATGACTGCATGCTTTTATTTGTTTGTAGAAGTAGTACACATTGTAAATGTAATGACTGCATGCTTTTATTTGTTTGTAGAAGTAGTACACATTGTAAATGTAATGACTGCATGCTTTTATATGTTTGTAGAAGTAGTACACATTGTAAATGTAATGACTGCATGCTTTTATTTGTTTGTAGAAGTAGTACACATTGTAAATGTAATGACTGCATGTTTTTATTTGTTTGTAGAAGTAGTACACATTGTAAATGTAATGACTGCATGCTTTTATTTGTTTGTAGAAGTAGTACACATTGTAAATGTAATGACTGCATGTTTTTATTTGTTTGTAGAAGTAGTACACATTGTAAATGTAATGACTGCATGCTTTTATTTGTTTGTAGAAGTAGTACAATGGTAAATGTAATGACTGCATGCTTTTATTTGTTTGTAGAAGTAGTACAATGGTAAATGTAATGACTGCATGCTTTTATTTGTTTGTAGAAGTAGTACAATGGTAAATGTAATGACTGCATGCTTTTATTTATTTGTACAAGAGTACACATAGTAAATGTAATGACTGCATGCTTTTATATGTTTGTAGAAGTAGTACACATTGTAAATGTAATGACAGGCACGGCGAAGCAAGGGGAGAGGGGCTGGGGAAGCTCTAGCCCCCACCCCTCCAATAATTCTGAATAAAAAATATTATTGGTAGTAAATCTTACGCCAGAGATCAATTTTACTTATAAAATGCAAACAATTACACTTCAGGACATCTATTTTTCAACATTTTACGGGGGAGCGTACCACCGAACTCCCCTAGAAAGGTTGCTTGGCGCCCTCGATCTCAGCCCCCCCCCCCCTCCACCCCATCCCACCCAAATGTTTACTTGCTTTCGTCATGTCTGAATGGATGTATGTTTAGTTTTTAAGTTTCCGTACCTTGTAAATGCCAAGAATGGATGTTTTGCTTGTAGATATGCTCATGTAAATCGATTGATATTTAGTTTGTAGGAGTTGTACATATTATAATAAATGATCGAATGTTTAGTTTGTTTGATGGATGTTTAGAAGAATTAAAAAAAAAAAAAAAAAACAACAACACATGCTTGTTTATCAACACTTCGCGCCCCATTGTGTAGAAAAACACCTGCTAACTGGAAATATCGTGTATCTCTCTACCATTAGTTCACGAATTTATCGATTCGTTTAGTCTAACCAATTAATAACAGTTAATTCATATTTAAATATTTATTAAGTAGCGTAAGCCATATATAAATGAAATACGTTTCAATAAACTAACATCGCTTTCTCTACAGTTTACCAGCAAAATATCATTTAAACGCATTATCCCAGAGGCAGAATAACACATAACACGGCTTTTGGTATATCAATTTTAGTTGTAGGCTTAGTCTGACCACTTCGGAGATTGTTCAATAGTTACTTCCGACATTATTAAGAGGCACGCGTAACTACCTACTATGCTCCCCTACTACCGGCGGTCGTTAGTTAGTGCCGTGGGTCAGACCAGTTTTATTAGCGGCAGAGGACAAGGATTTCAGGTGGGTACTGGGAAATACACAGAGACTGCACCCGTGAAGAAAGTTCAGACAGGTAGGCGATGGTGTGGACAGCTCAAAAGACAGAATTGGAGGAAATTGACAGAAAGAGTCGAAACAGATTGAAATCGTGGGAGAAATTGGAAAGTTTTTTTTTTTTTTGTATTAAGATAATGAGAATGGTAGGCAGAGGGTGGTGCTGAGAAATATTAATGAATGTGTGAGCCAGCTTTAACGGGATTTGAACCACTGTCGTCAGCTTGATTGTCCAGCAGCTTATCCACTAGACCACGGTGCTCACAATATTTATTTAAACAAATGAAGTGGATCGGTAAACCTATAAAATTAAATGCCTCTCTATAAAAGAGGCGGGACGTAGCCCAGTAGTAAAGCGCACGCCTGATGCGCGGTCGGTCTAGGATCGATCACCGTCGGTGGGCCCATTGGGCTATTTTTCGTTCCAGCCAGTGCACCACGACTGGTATATCAAAGGCCGTGGTATGTGCTATCATGTCTGTATATAAAAGATCCCTTGCTATTTTTGAAACATGTAGCGTGTTTCCTCTCTGACTGTCAAAATGACCATATGTTTGACATCCAATAGCCAATGATTAATAAATCAATGTGCTCTAGTGGTGTCGTTGAACAAAACAAACAATAAACTTTAACTCTATAGAAATGTCATCCTCATCTTCTACCTTTTCTGCTTCTATATGATCCAAAATCCTCCAAACAGATATAATAATGAAAGACAAAAAAAAAAAATTCAAATTCAAAATTCAAAATTCAAAACAAATCTGGATGAGAAAAAAAGACATGAAAAAAAAGACAAAGTAACAAAGCAACAGGACAACAGGGAAACACTATCAACTTCTTATTATGATTAATATTTGTAAAGTATCATTTTTCGATGACAAATAAAAATAGTTTTTATCTCTATATCTATCGCAGATCTTCTTTAATCCAACGTTTAGCTTTGACATGAAATAGCTTTTTTCATCCAGTTGTTATCGACATCGATCTCTTCAAAGTGACATCGCCTGATTTACGCGCGTTCCTAATTAACATCTTGTTAGTGAATAGAACGACCTATCGAACGCGAGCCAAACATTGTCACGCGACTGAACAGATTCTACAGTTACTGATACTACTGCCGTTACAGGACCCATACTATTCGTGGAATTTGTAGAGTCGTCATCTTGATTGGAAAGATGAATCTCATGAAATCTATATATAAAATTTCTCTTTGGCGCCAGATGTTTGATGAGTCTGCAGGCATTAAACATGGGCGTAGCGTAGTTTGAACCTTGGGAAGGGGGGATAGGGAGGATCAAATATGTATCTATAGTGGATCCTTTTGTCTGTATGGGCGGGGGGGGGGGGGGTAGCTCAGTGGTACAGCGCTCGCTCGATGCGCGGTCGGTCTGGGATCGATCCCCGTCGGTGGGCCCATGTGGGCTATTTCTCGTTACAGACTGCACCACGACTGGTATATCAAAGGCCGAGGTATGTGCCATCCTGTCTGTGGTATGGTGCATATAAAAGATACCATGCTGCTAATTGGAAAGAGTAGCCCATGAAGTGGGGACAGCGGGATTCCTCTCTCAATATCTGTGTAGTTCTTAACCACATGTCTGATACCAAATAACCATAATTAAAATGTGTTGAGTGCGTCGTTAAATAAAACATTTTTTTGTTGTTGTTACATGTGACATGGATACCTATATGAATAGCCTAATGTTGAATTTTAAAACATATTTTAGCCACTAGAGCATATTGATTTATTAAACATCGGCTATCGGATGTCAAATATTTGGTAATTGTCTTATACGATTTCAGAGTTGAAACCCGCTACATTTTTCTGTTAGTGGTAAGGAATCTTTTATATGCACCATCCCACAAACGGGATAGCATATATACCACTGGTATATCAAAGGCTGTGGTATGTGCTATCCTGTCTGTGGGATAGTTTAGCATATAAAAGATCCCTTGATACTAATGGAAAAGTGTACCTCTCTTAAGTCCCGGTCACACTGTCAAGAATCGTCTGGTCGGATCCATGACGGATAAAAACCTCACGGTCTATCCGCGGTCCCCTACGGATGCACCACGGTTTAACTACGGTTTTTGACGGATAAACCAAGGATTATTAAGAATAGGGGTTAGTTCACAACGGGAAGCGCTACGGGTCGCTACGGAACGCTAAGGATCGGTACACTTTAGTACGGACCACAACGGATTGTCACGAATGATGCCGGATCGTATCCGTGGCTAACGCAGCGTCCTGATCCTTGACAGTGTGACCGGGGCTTAGATTATATGTCAGAATTACCAAATGTTTGACATGCAATAGCCGATGATTAATAAATCAATGTGCTCTAGTGGAGTCGTTAAGGAAACAGATGCAGTAATGGGAGTGTATTATAATGCTGAGACTACAAAGCTGAAGTCTGCAAAACAGTAGCGGACCCAGGAAATATTCCAGGGAGGGGACCTAGAGCAGAAGAACGTAGGACAAACCAATGAAAACGGCATCCAATTAAACGAGAATGGCTTTCGTGAATGTGTGTGTGTGCCATAGCTAGGTCTGGTGTAGATGTTTTCTTACATGCTCTAGAATAGTAGGATGGTTTGTCACTTGGCTGGTTGATGAAGATTAGCTCATTGTCTACCACCCAGTCTTCGAGCTCTTCTCCTCTACTGTCTGTAACTACTGTGTGTTGAGTGTGTGTGTGTGTGTGTGTGTGTATGTGTGTGTGTGTGTGTGTGTGTGTTTTTTTGTTGTTTTTTTTGAAGGGTGAACTTCATTTTTAGGTGGGACACGTTCACCTAGTCAAAGGAAGTAAACCATTGCAATTACAATAACAAATGCATCATGAATAGTAATTTAAAAATATGTCATTTGCAATGTAACATTATCAATCAGGATCGCTTGAGAATTTTTTCTAAATTTATGTGTTTGTCACATAAATTAAAAGTACAGAAAAGCAAATATAATCCAGTAATAAAAAGAAATGAAACTATCTGTTTAAAGTGTAATCTTAATCATGTGGAAGATGAAAATCATTTTCTTTTAACTAGTATGTCCATATTGAGCTTTGAGCAGGAAATATTTTATATTATATTTTATACAAGTAGCGCACGATTCGTTTGTTTTAAAAGTAGTTATCTTGATCGTGTGGCCTCAATAACTGAATAAATATCTTGTCTTGTCTTGTATCATTATCAGTTTACTATGTAGAAGGCTATTTAAAGGACTAGCAGAACTGATTCGACCCATGCCAGGCGTGCGCTAAAACAGCGTGCTCTGGATGTGCACGTTAAGTCATATGACCTGACCTGACCTGACCTGACCTGATTCGACTCCCTTGGTATAACGTTTACATTCTTGGGGGTTTGAAGGCATGACCTCCTCGGACATTTTTAAAAACTAAATATCTTGAAGGAAGGATGGAAGGAAGAAATGTTTTATTTAAGGACGCACTTTTTAATTACGAGTATATGCAAAGCCGGTTTAAGGATCAGCGGGGCCTGTAGCACAAATAACAGAGGAACCACCTTCCCAGGATTTATATATTTTGCAACCCCCTCGGGGAGAGGGGAATACTGACCTGGGGAATATAAATGTACACATCACCGAGGGGTCCCTTAAAGCGCGGACCCGTAGCACGTTCTATGATAAAATATGGCGTCGGACATATGGTTAAGGACCACAAATAATAAAAGAGGAATCACGCTTCCGCCACGCCAAAGGCTGGTCTTTTCCATTATTAATTAATTAATTTCATTTATACTTATTTTTGTGCTTATATCCAATTAAAGTTCAAGTACGCTGTTCTGGGAACACACCTCAGCTATCTGGACTGTTTGTTAGTGGTTAGTGAGAGTTAAAAAAAGCTTTGTTTAACGACACCATTAGAGCACATTGATTTAGTAATCATCATCAGCTATTGGATGTCAAACATTCGGTAATTGCGACATATAGAAAGAAAACCCGCTTAATTTTTTCACTAATAGCAGGGAATCTTTTATATGCTCCATCCAACAGACAGGATAGCACATACCATAGCCTTTGATGTTCCAGTCGTAGTGCACTGTCTGGAGCGAGAAATTACCCAATGGGCCCACCGACGGGGTTGGTGTAATGGCCTTACACCTATCCACCGAGCTATTAAACTCGCTTTGGATGGGAGCCGGTCCCATCTGCAGATAGTTCGAAGGGACGTAGAAAGTGTAAGGGACATAGAGACTTTAATGGCCACTCGCCTAGCTGGGGCTGTGAAGTTACAGACAGTAGAGGAGAAGAGCTCGAGGACTGGATGGTAGACAATCAGCTAATCCTTATCAACCAGCCAAGTGACAAACCATCCTACTACTATAGAGCATGTAAGAAAACATCTACACCAGACCTAGCTATGGCAACAGAAGATGTGCAGAAAAATGCACCCAGGACTGTAAACAACCAGTTAGGTAGAAGTGACCATCTCCAAAGAAAAGAACCCAGGTGGAACTACAAGAAAGCTAACTGGAGCAGTTTCAAACATCACACAGACCAACTTGTCAATGCATCTCACAAAAGACATCAACTTACAAAATCAAACTCCTCACAGAAGCCATTCTGAATGCAGCTAAAAAATCTATTCCACGTGGATCCAGAAAGGATTACAAGCCATACTGGACTGACAAACTCAGAAAAATCCACAACAAACTGTCTGATGCAAGATCCCAAATGGAACAGGTACCTACACCTATTAACATGAGAATACACAACCAGCTACAGGAAGCCTTCACAAAAGAAAAAACGGAGGAACTCCGTCGCAGCTGGCGTGAGAAAACTTCCTCTCTCAATCTAGAACGAGAAACAGAAATACTATGGCGCCTCACAAAGTCGCTCAATGACGATGCAACACTCTCACAAAGGAATACCATCATAAAAGAAGCTGGGACGCTCCACACGGGAAAGCAAGCAGCAGATATTCTGGCAGATGCATTCCGAAATGAATGTTCTCTCCAAATCCCACCAGAAAAGAACAAAAAGATCAAAGACAGTCTTCAAGAAAAGACCAGAAATCAAAACCGAACCTATCATTGATCTCAAATTTAGGACTTTCGGAACTGACTGATGCCATCAGAAAACTCAAGGAAAAAAAGGCACCAAGCAAAGATGGTATCACCAATGAAATGATCCAACATCTGAGACAAATAGCCAAGGAAAGGTTGTTGCAACTCTACAACCAGTCATGGAACAATGGAATCTCCCCCCCCCCCCCCCCCCCCCCCCCCCCCCCCCCCCCAGCCTGAAAGGAGGCCATAATTATCCCCATCCTGAAAAAGGCAAAAACAGAAAAGACAAAACAAGCTACAGACCAATAAGTCTTTTAAGTGTTCTGGGAAAGATCGTGGAGAGAATGGTCAACCGAAGGTTTAGGTGGCGTCTGGGAAGCAATGGTCTCATCTGCAAAGAACAGACTGCCTACAGGTAGAACAGAAACACTGAAGACCAGCTTATCATCCTAACTCCGTCAATTGAAAATAGCTTTCAGGAGAAGAACAAAAGTCATAGCAGTCTTCATGGATCTCAAAGGTCTTTGACAAGGTCTGGAAGGATGCACTCCTGCTGAAGCTGCTGACTGCAGGAATAGCAGGCAAAATGTACAGCTGGATCAAGAATTACCTGCAACACCGAACAGAGGAAGGAAAAATAAATGGATGTTTGAGCTACCTCATAAAGATCAAACAAGGTGTACAACAAGGTAGTGTCATATCTCCAATTATCTTCAGTCTTCATCAATTAGAAGAAAAGTCTCTCTCTCAGGCACCAAATGGGGAGCAAACAGCAAGATCCTACAACAAGTATACACAGGAGCCGTCAGACCTATTATGGAATAAGAATCATCAGCCTGGGCAACCGCTGCAAAGATAAACACCAACAGACTGACAAAGATACAGAACACAGGAATGCGCTTTATAACAGGTGGCATGAAAACCACTCCAATCAGTGCACTGGAACAAACAACAGGACTGCTGCCACTAGACACACGAAGAGAGGAGAAACTCTTAATCAGGGTCGAGAAACTAAAGATGCTTCCATCTCACCCAGCACACCAGCAACTCCAAGAGCAAAAAAAACAAAAAAAAAACAACAAAAAAAACAAACAACAACAACAACAACAAAAAACCCAACAAAAAACATTTAAAACGAAGCAGCATAAACCATCTTTCCACACAGCTTGGTCACACATACTCTGATATCCTTTATAGATGTAGAGGATTGAACAACATCATCGAACGACGTAACGATTATAGAGGATGTTCCAGGAATCACCAGGAAGGGAGAACAGTCAGATGCCATCCTAAGTCTCTAACGCTGGAAATGCTTTAAAACAAGTACAACACCTCACAGTGGACCCATGTCTACACAGATGTCTCAGCTGAAAAGGCAGTAAAGAATGCTGGTAGTGGTGTTCACGTAAGATTTCCTGATGGACGAGTAACTTCCAGATCATACCTAGCAGGAAAACAATCAACAGACTTCAGAACAAAAACAATTGCCCTTCTTCAAGCCACCAGAATAATCAATTTGGAGAATCCACTTCCATCACATGCAAATCCCTCACTCAGAGCATACAGTCACCTGAAAAAACCCTAGTAATAACAGTTCAACAGGAACTGGCTGGCCTTTCTCTACACATGCAAGTTATAGTCCAGTGGGTTCCAGCAATGTGATATTTCAGAGAATGCACATGCTGACAGGCTGGCATAAGAGGGAAGCACAATGGAACAGCCAAATCATCCAATCTCCTTCAGAGAGGCAAAAACCATAATTAAGAGAACGTTCCGATGCACCCACGCCACAACCAAGGATCCAATCCATCATCTGGAGAGATACCGAGAGACAATCATTTCAAGCTAAGAACCGGTCACTGTCATCTCAGATCCCATATGTACCGCCTGAAACTGGCAGACACTGATGAATGTCGATGTCAAACAGGACCAGTCCCCAGAGTACATCCTACAATGCTGCCCCCTCTACGATGAAGCCAGAATAAAGCACTGGCTGAACGGAGCAACACTGGCTGTCAAGCTTTGGGATTCCAAAGAAGACTCAACAGAGACAGCGTTTTTTACCACGACAACCGGACTCCAAACATAAAGCATGATCAACTACAGCTTGACCGCAAAAGAAGAAGAAGTAGAAAGTGTGGTTCTTTAAGGAAAGATTTGACTTAATGTACGCCCTGCACTAATCTGCAGAGTGCGATCTCAGTACCTACCAGTGTTAGGCTAAATCCGATAGCTTAACCACTACACCAGTTAACACTAATTCTCAATAAACAAGTGCATTTCACGGTAACAATTTTGATAAGATGAAGCTGTCCTAATGTACAAAATGATTGTAATATAATTTACAGCATATGAGGAATACAAATGGACCCTATCCTGTGTTTTAATGCATATATGAAACGTCCGTTACTCTTAAAATTTTGTTTTATAAAGTGGCAAACTAAAGTACATTTGATGTGAAACCTGTTGGAATGGGAACTCCTTTTTACGTGTCCATGTCCACTGAAGGTTCAGGCACGCCCATCCCGGACTTCACCTTTGACATCGCCAGTGGGTAATTCCGGGACGGGAGGAAAAACCTGTTGAGAAGTTGAAGTGAATATGTTAGAACACAGCTGTAATCTATAGAATGAAGCTGAGTTTGTTGTTTGTTTGTTTGTTTGTTTGTTGTTTTTTTTAGCAGCGATTAGCAGCAAAGAATATTTTAGATATTTTATGCATCATCAAATAGACAGGATAGTATAATATATACCACGGCCTTTATTTCACCACATGGGCGTACATGAGGGGGGGGGGGGGGGCGATGGGTTCGACCGAACCTCCCCTCAAATCGCTTTTTAAAATAATTTAATATATTTGACATTGATATCTGACATTATTATATTTACTCAACATAGAAATATATGCTCAATATCTCTGCAATCTATTTTGGAACGCCCCCTTTCCAAAATCCTATGTACGCCCATGCACCAGGGTTGTGGAGAACATGGCTTGAACGAAAAATAGCGTAAATATCTCAAGGCTCTCATCATCTACGCACCTCATCTGTCAGACCCCCCACCCCCAACCCACCATCCCGTGTGTATGCTCAGTTACCGTTTTAAGAAATCTGAATGACAAAACCGCATTTCGTTATCAAAATTGTATATATGCACAAGGCAGAGTCGAAATGATATTTTAGGTAAAAAGTTGATTACTTCCATGTACCACTATCGGGTGCTCACCTTAGGAGGACAGCCACTCCCAAGGAGATCCATTACAGGATGTTTGCACAGGCTAATGGTATAAGGGAAATAACTCTATTTTCACAAACGGTAACTTTGGTGGAAAATGGCGTCTGTTTTCTTTCGAAGCTGCCGAATTTCAGAATGTTTGACTCAAAAACATGTTGCCAAAGTAAGTTTAGAAATATTGCAATATTTCATTTTAATCAGAAGATGACGTAAACAAACTGGTATGCAGGTTTAGGTATATTGCAAAGAGAGACTCGAAGAATCTGCATAAACTGGATTGACATTGAAAGTTCAACACAACACCGTGAACACGACTGGAATTTCCAGTGGATATAAAATAATAAAATAAAATAATACCAATAAAGTAATAACCTAATTTTGTTCATACTATTTGTTTCTTGCATTAAAAAATCTGTAATTTCAGTGCTGTTTTTTTACTATTGCTTTATTCGATGTTTTTCTAGCTAACTAACATTTCCAGATTGTAACCTTGGCCTTGAAGCAAGTTGAACTGGTTCATAACTATTTATGTCCGTTTTTTTTTTGTTGTAATCCTTACAGGCCTACTTATGGAAACTACACATAAATGCTGTGTTTGCTCTCATAGTTTAAAAAATTAGTTTTATTTCATTTATTTATTTTAGTTTCAGAATGCCTACAGGTGTTCTTTCTGGAATTGGAAACTAAAATTGTACCAAAATTAAGTAGACCATAAAACAAATGCAGAACTGTCGATCATGTATAATTAGCAATTTATATGAAATGTTATTAGGTGGAATACTAAGTGTGCACCTCAGCTATTATGTGTTTTTATCATGACAAAAGATGACTCCTAACTTAATGAACATTGTAGATTTTCAATTGAGTCAGACTCACAGGAAATATTTTGTTCCATACGGTACTGTACCGCGTTGCGATTCTCAACACAAGTTACAGAGATTACTACAGATATGTTAAGACATTAAAGAGTAATTGCTAATAAATTTTCAATTGACAAGAAATATCACTAATCAAGATTTTGAAAACAAAATGTTCCCAGAGTCCACTGACTACCAGAAATAAATGACAGTCTCAAACCCTTGTTCTGTAGTATTTACCCTTTGAATCCTAATATAATGGTACACCACTACACTTAAATATATGTTTCAGGTACTTGCAGCTTGTAACATTCTCCCAACACAGCCAAAACGCCACCTATCCATTCACGAACACCTCAGCTTCAAACTTCTGCACGATGCCGGTGTTGCAGTACCAAAGTTCAAGGTTGCTGCATCATCTGACCAAGCCTTTGAGGATGCCAAGAAAATTGGTACAGTTTTTCTAATTTAGTATTTCTTAATGTTAGCAAATCACATGTGCATGTGCAGAGGAGATTTTGGGTGTGTGTATGTCAAAACTCTGCCCTGCTCAAAATTGTAGGGGCAGGACGTAGCCCAGTGGTACAGCCCTCACTCGATGCATGTTTGGCTGGGATTGATCCCCGTCGGTGGGCCCATTGGGCTATTTCTCGTTCCAGCCAGTGCACCACGACTGGTATTTCAAAGGCCATGGTATGTACTATCCTGTCTGTGACTGTGAGATGGTGCATATAAAAGATCCTTTGCTGCTAATCGAAAAAAGTTACCCATGAAGTGGCGACAGCGGGTTTCCTCTCTTGATATCTGTGTGGTCCTTAACCATATATTTGACGCCATATAACCGTAAATAAAATGTGTCGAGTGCGTCGTTAAATAAAACATTTCCTTCCTTCCTACTCAAAATTGTATTTTCCAGGGAATTATAACTTGACTCCCCCTAAAAACTTCGCTCCCTCCAGTCTAGACCCCCTGCACAGTTATCTGCACACATGCCTGAATCAGGTGTTATATTTTAAGAACAAGAATTGCATTTAAAATCACTTTGCTACCCCATGGCATAAAATTTAAATTGGAATTTTTCAGACAATGGTCAATATGTCATTTGTGTGGTTTTAGTGTTTACACAAACAATTTTCTTCAGTAGTCGGATACAAATGAAAAGATCAATGGGCAACAATAATCAAACGAGAATTTAAGATGAGTGATTTTCATAGCTTTTCTCCATCACATGTCCTATCATAAATATAATTTTTGTGTGGTAGAACTATCTTGAAAGCTTCCAAGCGAAACAAAAAATTATGCTAGTTTCGATTTGTAGGAAATTAGAAATTCTGTAAAATGCTATTCATAGTAATGAGAACACAATTTTCTCGTGACTGTGGCATGAGATCTCGCACACCATGGTGCATGTTAGTAATACTACATCCTCTTGTGACAGACAAAATGGGTTTCCAACTAAATCAATCTAACGGTAGCTGTACAGGTACCTTCGCGTGAGCCAGATGAGGCTATGTATTGGCATGCTTTGACAGTCAGCAAGTTAATAGCAGTCATTTTGTTTAACACTAGGTACAGTCGCTAGAATGTCATTACATCTACAATTAATAGACCCGAATCAGCTCTTGCACAAATGATTCGTTGTTTATGTTGATATTGGTTTTGCATTAACCGATAGACGAACGACAGAATCATTTGTGCCAAATTTTATGCCCTGCTACCCTACAGAATTTTATACTAAATTTGTGACTGTTGTACATGTGTGTACATCATACAAAATTACACCTTTATCATTACTGTATGATTTTCTTAACCCTAACCCTAAACATAACCCATTTTTCTGAGGGAAGCCCCGCATACTGACTGTCGTTGCATATAATTCCATAGCGCCGTACCCAAAATTTTATTTCTGGCAGGAACCATAAGCCAGGGGTCGAATTTTACGCTATTCCACAAATAGTAAATTTCGAAACGGAATAGTAAAACAATTCTTCCAATATTCCATCATGAAAGTGAAAATAAAGCACAGAATACCGAAAATCGCCTGCGACTATTCTGCTTATCCTTTTTCTTCAGCTACATTTTTCGGCAGAACAAATTCTCGCGCTATAAGACCTTTCTCATGTCTCATGCACTTACTGGTACAAAATAAACGTCTTTTTGATCGAGACTAATTTTTGTTTGTAATTCCAGCTAGTACGCAATAATGCATAGACTGGTATATAAACAATTGTTCGTTACGCAATGTTGTACAGGGCGACATAGCACAGTCAGGAAAACTAGTGGTACATTAATAATTGAAGGGATAGTACATTTTTAGACGGAATAGTGTTTTCTGAAATTCACTATTCCTTTGGGATAGTGGTAAAAAAATTAAATTTCAACCTCTGTAAGCGTACAAGACAGGGGGCCGCAAAACATATTTGGGCAAAAATGATAGAGATATTCGGGCAAAATGTGTTCAATCTGATACCTTTTTACTATGTATTTTCATCATTGTACTGTCAAAATTAGTTATAATTCATGTAAAAATGCGTAGTGATTCGTTTGCACCCTTATATTGCAGGGGCGAGACGTAGCCAAGTGGTAAAGCGTTCGCTTGATGCGCGATCAGTCTAGGATTGATCTCTTGTCGGTGGACCCATTGGGCTATTTCTCATTCCAGCCAGTGTTCCACAACTGGTGTAACAAAGGCTGTGGTATGTACTATCCTGTCTGGGATGGTGCCATCTTCATAAATCAAGGCTAATATTCGTTCCTCGTATTCAGCCTTGATACATGTCGTCAAGAAATTGTGCCACAAAATGCTTAAATTTCATTGGATGCGATGAGATCTGATTGCAATGAATCGCAACGCTCCTTATAGATTCCCTTGTTATTGTAAACAAAGATGTCAGCGTCCATGGAAACGTGTCGTGTTTGTCACGATATGTTAAAAAAAAGGTTTCGGCGGTTAATTTTTAATATTGCTTTCAAGATTGTCACATGTTACCAATGCTGTGATTGGTCAGCGATGTCATCGTGTAAGGGACATAATCGGTGTTACAAATTTTCTTCCAACAGAGGGTGCTAGTAGTGGACATCAGTAATCTTGACTACATGTATCAAGGCTGAATACGAGGAACGAATATTAGCCTTGATTTATGAAGATGGGATAGTGCATATAAAAGATCACTTGCTGCTACTAAAAAAGAGTAGCCCATGAAGTGGCGACAGTGGGTTTCCTCTCTCAATATTTGTGTGGTCCTTAACCATGTCTGACACCATATAACCGTAAATAAAAGTGTTGAGTGCGTCGTTAAATAAAACATTTCCTTCCTTATCAGGGCTAGCTCTGGGTCAGCAGAAAATTTCGCCAAATTATCTATTAAACTTAAAAAATTGCAAAAACCCAGTTCTTTTGCTGTTTGGTAGTAATGCAAATATGAATAAATGTTATCTAGATTCTGGCATTTTTGTTTAATTCAGGCAAAAACCAGCCTGCTGCCCCACCCCCCACCCCCCCCCCCCCCCCAAAAAAAAAATGGTAGTCCTGTACGCCTATGGCAGAAACACTGCTGCTGTATTAAGTAGGCCACCGCTGTTAAAAAGGCCACATTGTATTCTTCCAAATATAGTTCAATCTGACCTGTAGTAAGCAGCCACCTGTCTTAAATTAAAAGGCCACATTTTGATACCCCTTTGGTGGCTCTAAAAATGGATAATAAATCAAAATTACATTAATTTTTGCAGACCAAATCTAGCTATTGCATCACTTTAACAACACCATGATGGAGTGAAATCCATGTCAACCCTCTCAGCAATGTTAGTTTTTTAATTATGGACCATTGCCATAATTCAATTATTTTTACAAAATATCATTAATAAGTGGAGTATGGTTGAATATTTAGGGACAAATCAAATATATATATTTTCAGGTAATACTTTGCTAGGCCAAGTAATAGGTCAGTGGTCTGTGACAATATGCCTTTAACACAGTTTTGATGGTGGGCCATTCCATGGTATGCCCAGGATGTGACATTCTGACTCTTATGACCTCCTTCACTAAAAATCCGTTTTAAATGGAAATGCAGTTTTATCATTTATAGACTCATTACATATAGTAGTATAAACATGTCAGGCCTAATTTTGTTTTTGTAAAAAAAAAAAAAAACTTATAAAGGGAAAAGTAAAATGTGCCAGGACGTGTCGAAAATGGACATCACTTTTTTAACACTGCAGTAATTTCCAAAACTCTGCTCTCCTGATAGAATGTTTGTTTATGAAATACACTGTTTAACACAATATCCAGTCTATTTCTAAATGCTGTATAGCAATTTACTAAAAAAATATTCTTTATGATGTAACATTTACTTTTTAAAATTTCAGTAGGAGCCAGGACGTGACGAGCCAGGATGTGACAATTTGTCCAGTTCACTTACACAACTAATAAATGATATGTATATCAAATACTAGTAATGAAACACTGTTAATTTATGAAATCAATTATATTGACTAGTTTTAAGTGTTTTTATCATCAAAATAAGTGCATAAAATCTGTCATTGTGCAAAAAAAGAGAGTTCTCATACAATATTCATATAATATACTTTTATAACCATACTGTCAACAGCATTGTTCATCCTGTTGTTGCTAAGTCTGGTGATTTTTGTCTTACCTTTACATTACAATACATGTACAAACTAAAAAGATTAAATATAGGTATATTTTTTTTGTTGACAGCTGCGGCATCAGCTTTTGCATTTAGCTCAACATTGATTGTACAAATGTAGCTACATTTCTCATAAATCACATGTCCTGTATCAGTAAAGCTTCATTTATAGTTCTATCTATGAATGTTCACCTCACTGCATGTCAAAATTTGTTTTTCAACTTCATTATTTTAAAATTTTAATTTAATTTTTGGAAGTTTAATTTTTTTAATGTTTTAAAAACTTTTTTAACATGCATTGAGATAGATATCTACAGATACACTATCAATGACACTGAATACGTTTATGGTAGGCCAGACATATAATTCTGTAGAATTCTTGTTTGCAGTTTACCATATATTTTAGAATCAATATATTATTATATTTTGCCTTTTGTTGGTATTTTTATGATCATCTGATTTAACTGGAATTCAAAATATGAACCCCAATCAGTACAGAAATTATAGTTTTTGGATAGTTTCTTCTTTCTGTTCATCATTATCTGATAGGCCAAACTATCAACAATGTATATTAATATAAACTTGATGGATGACAATAGCAAAAATCTCAACGGCACAATTGATTAGAATTCCTCCAGTTTTATCTTCCACATATGAGCCGTCACAAAGGAAACCTACAACTTAGCAAAAAAACAAAATTTGTCTTTTTTGGGGGGTAAATAACAGGTAATAATAACCTTACAAAACTAAATCTCAGGTATTTGGGATCTATGTTAATTATTCTTGTAAAAATACAGCATTAATGACTTCACGTTTTCAAAATCAAACTAGACAGTGTCAAAATGAAATTTCAATGTTATTACCTTATTCTAGATTACTTCCCACCAATTTCAATAAAATAATTGATTTGGAATCAGTACTTTTTTCATTTTATTTTTACCCAGTATTTTAAGTTGTATATTCCAATTTTTGTATTATTATTTTTTAAAGCAATATATTCCAATTTAATTTTTTTAAATAACTCTACAGATCCCATACATGAATGTAATACTAATTAATGAGAGATATGACATTTAGCGAACTATAATATTTCGCACCAATGTTTTTCAATTTTCTGTTACATATTGCACCCCCACCCCACTTTATTCAGATTCCTGTATACACTATGGAGTAATTTCATATTTTGTTGGTATCGTACTGTCGAATGATATCGTTTCATTCTTCGGTTGGTAATAGGTGTGTTGTATCCTGGTACTTGGGGCGGACAAAGGGTCGAATGGTTTTATATTTAGTTTTGTTTCTGTTGTGACAAGTGTTCTCGCTGTTCCATTTAAGTGGGGTGGCCGGCCCGCTATTGCATTTTGTCGCCCCCTTTAATTTTCTCCATCCCTCTTTATTTTCCCGCATCCTACTATATTTTACAGAACCAAGCTCTGCTATTTCATATTGGACACTTTTTTTTTCTCACTGAAAAAAATAATTGATCAGTCGGCATAGTCAACATCACAGAAAACAAGCCGCAGTGTGAAAAAACTTCAGCAGCTTATGTTAGTTACCGTAACATAATTTAACACTATTTTAAAAGCCTCGGTCAATCAGTCTTTTGTGTTCACTAACTTTCTTCTGATATTTTGTTCTCAATTGCAGATGTAGTTGGTCGTAACTGATGATTTTTAATGATTTTCATTTGTTTATTCGGCAATTCTTTATAAAATATTAGAAGTGGTAGTGTTCATCATTAAAAGCATTTTTCTTGGACGCCAAATTATATACATGTATACACCGCCTTTACAAAAACGAAACTGGCAATATCAATGCGATCGATTCATTCGATGAAGATATAAAAAGAACACAGACATGTTATCCCAATTTAAGGGATCACCTTTATTTTTTTAGATATCTTGAAATCTTTATTAAAATAATATTAAAACAAGGGGTATGTCTTTTCGCAAAGTCGACTAATAACCAACGATAGGCCTACACATAGCCCAAGTACTCGGGCTGGCCTATACGGTAACCATGTTTCCAACCCCTTTTTTTTCTTTGTCTTTCCTGGTTTCTATTTGGGGGTGGGGGGTGGGGTGGGGTGGAGGGTGCTTCCGCCATCCTTTAATTTTTACCCAGCGAGAATATTATGTAGGCCTACATTTCCGTCGGCTCTTTTTATATTTCCCTCAACTTCAAAATATGGTAATAAATTTGATTTTCAAATTATTTTCTAAAAAACTAATCCACTGCATCCTTTCTGTAACTTGTGCTAATTGGATCAGGTTCAGTGTCATTCTGCTCACTGGTGTTATCATCAGATGAGTGTTTGATTCTATGTTCAGTATTATTGTCAACATCTACTGGACTGTATTTATCATATTCATCCAATACAGTTAAAGTTAAAGTTAGAGAACATTGATTTATTAATCATCGGCTATCGGATGTCAAACATTTGGTAATATTGACCTATAGTCTTACAGAGGAAACCCACTACATTTTTCTATTAGTAGAAACGGATGTTTTAATATACACAATCCCAGACAGGATAGCACATACCACAGCCTTTGATATGCCAGTCATTGTGCACTGGATGGGACAAGAAATAGCCCAGTGGCTCCACCGACGGGGATCGATCCCAGACCTACCGCGCATCAGGCGAGTGCTTTACCACTGGACTACGTCCCGCTCATCATCTAATACAGATACTGTTTCTTCTATTTCCACTGTTCTTAGTCTTCTATTTTGAATTCCAAAATGTGCCTCAAAGAGTAGGCCTACTTCAGGCTCTTGTAAAATTAAAATATACATCTGTAAGGAAAGAAAACCAACTCCTATACAAATGATGTGAAGTGAGTAAAGTGAACAGATACATGTATTATAATAATTTAATAATAATAATAAAATTTGTTGAGGGAGAAACAACCTTTCAAGAATTGATCTAGCATGTTAATCTCTAGACCAGCTTATGCAATGACATCATGACGTATAATAAAGGTATATAAATGAAATGTTTCTGTTACTGTACTGCAATGTATGTGCAGACAACAGTAAATTTGTTTGCAAACGATGGTAAAATAAATAACTAAAAATGTAGTATTGTTACAGATATATATATTTTTTTGTAGGAAATGATTTAGTTTTCAGTATTTAGATTATAAATAGAAATAGGAGTAGAAATAGTGGTGTTGATTGTAGTCGACAGAACAGGTAGGCCTAACCGAGTGGTAGACCCTTGATACCTGACACGATCCTAATTTGATGTTTGGTCTAACTTATGAATGTTGTATATAACTTCTGGAAAAGTTGCTGAACTTTATAATCGTGTGTTATAAAAACATGTGATACTTGCATACCATATCGATATATAGGACTTAATTCTCCCTATGCTTGTAAATGTGTATCAAAGTACTGATGGTATCGCTAATGATCTCAACCAATGTTATCAGGTACAAAATACAAAATAGTAACCAAACACTACTGTACATACAGATACATGTATACATGTATGTTTACTTCAAACTGATCTTCATGTAAAGAAGAAGATGTCATCTTCTAAATTCTTCAAAACAAACAATGCAAACAGCATGTCAACTTTTACTTCCATGTTTACATGTGACTTCAAACTTTGAGCCATGTTTACTCGGTTTCCAGTGTCATGCTAAGTTGTAGGTTTTCGTGTGTGACGGCTCGTATATCTTTATCAATTGCATCCTTCACTGGAAAAATGTTGGTTTATATATTCCAATTCATGTTTGAATACCTGTATCTGCCAAGGAATAAACTTAAGATTCTAGCAGCACATTGTATTTGAACAATTCTTTGACACAATATTTATTTTATGTGTATACCACAGGGCTCGAACTTAACAATTTATCACCCACGGTAATTAAAAAAAAAAACTGCCATCTGTGAAAGGGCCCACCGACGGCAATTTTGATTATGCCAACGGCAATTTTTAAAAACTTAATTTTGCAACAAATAAACTTGACTGAAAGGTTATTTTTCTGTATGTACATGTAGTCATATTTCTTCAGTTTATGTCAATAAACTTCAATAAACAAGAATTTATTAAAAATGGAAGGAAGGAAATGTTTTATTTAATGACGCACTCAACACATTTTATTTAGGTTATATGGCATCGGACATATGGTTACGGTTATTAAAAATGGAATCATATACTACTAGCATAAGCTAACATTTAAAGTCGAAGTTGCCAAAATTTTCGGTGAATGTGACATAAAAATGATTCTCTTTATGATACTAAACTGTATATAGTGTTCTCACTGGGTGAAAATTAAAGGAGGATGGTCGTGCGACACCCCTACCCCACCATTTAAAAAACCCTAAAAAAACTAAAAAAACAAACTAAAAAAAACCCCACCACTCAAAAGCAAAAAAACTAAAAAGTGAATGTTCGGTTACCGTATATAGTTGTATGTTGGTCGACTTTGTGGCAATACCTACATGTATCCCTTATTTTGCCATGGTATTGGAAAGTTGGTATGATGTACAAGTTGTCTATCTTTTATCATCTTCATAAATCAAGGCTAATATTCGTTCCTCGTATTCAGCCTTGGTACATGTCGTCAAGAAATCGTGCCACAAAATGCTTACATTTCATTGGATGCGATGAGATCTGATTGCAATGAATCGCAACGCTCCTTATAGATTCCCTTTGTATTGTAAACAAAGATGGCAGCGTCAGCGTCCGTGGAAATGTGTCGTGTTTGTCACGATATGTTAAAAAAAAAGGTTTCGGCGGTTAATTTTTGATATTGCTTTCAAGATTGTCACATGTTACCGACACTGTGATTGGTCAGCGATGTCATTGTGTAAGGGACATAATCGGTGTTACAAATTTTCTTCCAATAGAGGGCGCTAGTAGTGGATATCAGTAATCTTGACTACATGTATCAAGGCTGAATACGAGGAACGAATATTAGCCTTGATTTATGAAGATGATCTTTTATGCACTGTTAGTTAAAAATGTAGTTCAGTTAAAACGGAGTGTCGGTCTGACATTCATGGGCATTCATTTTGCTAAACCGATCAAAGTTTTAATATTATTATTTTAATAAAGATTTTAAGATATCTGAAAAATAATAGTTTTTTCAAGTGATCTCCTACTGTGGGATAACATTTTTCTGTTCTTATTTTCATCGAATGAATTGATCGCATTGATATTGCCAGCTAATAAAAAATAGTTTTGTTTTTGTAAAGGCGGTGTATATATATTATTTGGTGCCCAAGATAAATGATTTTAATAATGAACACTACCACTTCCGTTGTTTCTGTAAGTGGTGATAATATATCCCACCCACCCACCCCCAAAATTAAAGTTTCTATATTTTATTAAGAATTGCTAAATAAACAAATGACTGTAAGTAAAAATCAGTTTTGACCAATTAAATCTGAAACCGAGGATAAAATATCAGACGAGTTATTGGACACAAAAGACCGCTCTGATCACGTGGCAAATTTGACGCCAAATAAGTGGTTTTGTAGTCGGAGGTTGCCGAAATGATAAAAATAAAAACATTTCATTGCTAAAATAAAATATAACTTTTATTGTGTGTAACAAACATACAAATGGATACTGGTATGGGACACAACAGACGCTGTTAAAAATATTGTTAAATTATGTTACAGTCACTGTTGTAAGCTACTGAAGTTTTCTGTGAGTTGTGCTTTCGTACACAATACGGCTTGTTTCCTTTGGTGTGCAGACTGACTGATGTTTTTTAGTGTGCATTTTGAAATAGCGGAGGTGGCTGTTGTAAATTATAACAGGATGCCAAAAAATAAAGAGGGGTGCAGAAAAACCCAAATGGGGATGCCAAACGTAAAAATATGTGGCATAACACGAAAGCGAGGAGGCAAAATGCAGTGAGAACATATATTATACAACAACACAGGGTATGCGCATGACTAGTTCCATCAAATGGTACTAACCAAACACCCATTAACTCCAACCAGGATCCGAACGCTCGTGTTAAATACTGGCAGATAATGATCATACACGTTTATACATTTTGTCGTCGGTGAGGAGCTTTACCGATGGCAGTAGGGCCTAATTTTTATCTGGCGGAACAAAAGTGCCATCGGTGACGACCCCAACTGACGGCTGTTTATATGTCACTGCCATTAAATTTGAGCCCTGTACATGTTCCAGTTTGGATTCACAAAATGGAAAATTTGGTATAAATACAATATTCTTTAAATTGGTATAAATACAATTTTCTTTAAATTGGTGGATTATCATTCATTCATTATTTGGTCAAAACATAGAAGCATAGAATTAATTGATAATACATGTAGTATTTTTGTATCAACATAAATCCATGTTAAATATTCGAACATGCTCCCCCGAATGTCCAGTTTCTCCGTTTCCGATTCTTGATGGCGACATTGAAAATAAAAGTAATTTCTTTTAGGTACATGTGCGTTATCTAGTCAGTTTTGTCATTTTCTCTATATAGAGAGACCGGCCTCGGTGGCGTCGTGGCAGGCCATCGGTCTACAGGCTGGTAGGTACTGGGTTCGGATCCCAGTCGAGGCATGGGATTTTTAATCCAGATACCGACTCCAAACCCTGAGTGAGTGCTCCGCAAGGCTCAATGGGTAGGTGTAAACCACTTGCACCGACCAGTGATCCATAACTGGTTCAACAAAGGCCATGGTTTGTGCTATCCTGCCTGTGGGAAGCGCAAATAAAAGATCCCTTGCTGCCTGTCGTAAAAAGAGTAGCCTATGTGGCGACAGCAGGTTTCCTCTGAAAATAGTGTCAGAATGACCATATGTTTGACGTCAATAGCCGATGATAAGATAAAAAATCAATGTGCTCTAGTGACGTCGTTAAATAAAACAAACTTTACTTTTACTATATAGAGAGATTTAATACATTTTTAATCTTTACTCAGTTTAACCTGCCATCTTGAATGCCACGTCCTGGCTCAATGTCACATCCTGGCTCAAAGTTTGAGGTGGTGGTTTTAATAATTTAATACAACCAGTCATGCGTGAACCGTTTGGGATCGATCCCCGTCAGTGGGTCTATTGAGCTATTTCTCATTCCAGCCAGTGCACCACAACTGGTATATCAAAGGCCATGGTATGTGCTATCCTGTCTGGGATGGTGCATATAAAAGACCTCTTGCTACTAATGGGGAAAATGTAGTGGGTTTCCTCTCTAAGACTATATGTCAAAATTACCAAATGTTTGACATCCAATAGCCGATGATTAATACATCAAAGTGCTCTAGTGGTGTTATTAAACAAAGCAAACTTATTGTTTTTAAACTTTGATTACAGGTGATGAGACTGGAACCCCTGATGTTGTTGTGAAAGCACAAGTTTTAGCTGGTGGTCGAGGCAAAGGATCATGGGATAGTGGTTTACAAGGAGGCGTTAAGCTCGTCTTTTCGTAAGTTAATTTGTCAAGTGACGTATCTCTGCAGGGAATATTTTGTTCAAATATTGCATGGCGATCTACTAGGAATATTTCAGACATGACTACTCAATTATAAACATTAAATGTTTGTTACTATTCGATTAACACAGGACTCGAACTTAACGATGGTACTGACAGCAATTGCCGTCAGTAAAATACAGATTGTTGTAGATACATGTACATGTAGATGGCATCATTAACGGCACTGTATTTATTTTAACTTTTTTTTCTTTACACCAAATAGGTTTATGATAGACACAAAACATTTAAAGTTAAACACCCTAGTTACAGCTAGTTGTTAACCATTACGGCGTTGTTTTTCGCTATTAAACCCATTTTTTCACAAATAAAATTGCACTTTACTTACCGTTTATTATTTAGAATATACATTTCCATTCACCTGAAGTGTTTTTTGGTAATCCTGGTTTTTGTAATACAGCAAAATGCATTTTTCTTATTTCTTAAAAACGCACGCATGTTTCAGAAAAAAACGTTGAGCAGACATGGTCTAATCTATTTTAAGAGGGGATATTTCCATTTCAATGTCACAGACGTTGGTATACCACGTGACCGTTATCATTTTGGTTCGGTTTGTTTTCTCGTGCACGGTTCGCACAATCAACATCCAATTTGTTGTTGTTCATTTGTGAGATTCTTCTTCACAGTTCGTGAACATTTTCAGTAACAATAAAGTTCAGACAAGTAAGTTTCTCAATACAAAACGTTACAAACCCTTAAAACCAATAATTTTGCTAAGTCTTATGATATCTGGAGAGGGGATACAACCAAGACAGAACAGTTGGAACATGTCCAGGAGAGGTGAAAAGAACGCACCCCAAGTCTGTGCGCACTCTGTGAAATTTGTCGTGACGTAGGCATTGTTGTGCTTCGAGCGACATCTACCGGTGACATCAGAATACTAACTTTAAAAATTATTTCAAGCAATTGGGACATGGGGATTCCCATGGTATTTATCGATATAAAACCTGCTTTTTCACTCTATTTGATAAAAACGTGATCTAAGTGTGTTACAGGTTTGTAGATTAACCAAATTATAATTTATTTTCGCTGGATGGAACTAGGGTGTGTGGCTTTAACATTATGTTCGTTGACTAACTACAGTTATATTTTGGGGTTTATCTTATCAATTATCTAGATCCATTTTCTTTGTGAATTGTCTGGGTTTTTTCTGTGATTTATCTTTTTTATGTGTGATTTATCCATTTTCTTTGATTTGCAAGTTTTCTTTGTGATTTATCTGTTTTCTTTGTGACTTACATGTATCTATTTTCTTTGTGATTTATCTGTTTTCTTTGTGATTTATCTAATTTCTTTGTGATTTACCCTGCAGTGCCGATGAAGCCCGCGACATATCGCACAAGATGATCAATCACAAGCTGTTCACCAAACAGACGGGCACGGAGGGCCGACTCTGCAGCAACGTGATGGTTGTCCAGCGCCTCTACTCTCGCAGAGAGTTCTACTTCGCCATTACCATGGAGAGAAGTTTCGCTGTATGTCCTGTCAGGGATAGCTCTGGCACTTGCCAAATTCGCCAATTGCAAATTTTGAAAGCAGTTGGCGAATTTTATTTTAGTTTGGCAAAATAATTACGTGTAATAATTGAAATGTTTTTGAAAATAACTTGACAATTTCTGCAATTTTTGAAGTTTAATAGACAATTTGGCGAATTGTTTTGCTCACCCAGAGCTAGCCATGCCTTGTCCAACTTTCTTTCTCTCTTTTAGTGTTGGGGGGAGGGATGTAGCCCAGTGGTAAAGCGGTCGCTTGATGTGTGGTTGGTCTGGAATTGATCCCATTGGGCTATTTCTCAATCCAGCCAGTGCACCACGACTGATATATCAACGGCCATGGTGTGTGCTATCCTGTCTGTGGGATGGTGCATATGAAAGATCCCTTGCTGCTAACAAAAAATGGTACTGGGTTTCCACTCTTAAGGCTACAGGTATAAGTCAAATTACCAAATGTTTGACATGAAGTAGGCTATGATTAATTAATCAATGTGCTCTAGTGGTGTCGTTAAACAAAACAAACATATTGATGTGTTCACTGGGATACTAACTATTTGCTATCATTTATCTTTATGTACACATGAAAACAAACGCCAACATATTCACATCAATTCCCTCATCTAAAATGGAGGAACAATTATTACAGTAAACATATTCCTACATATTCGATTATGGTGTATGGTGCCATACCCAAAACATTTTGCAGATTTTTTTTTTTTTAAATTCACCTTTTGACTTTAATCATTACTGTGTGATTTTCTTAAACCTAACCCATTTTCTTTCTGGGGGAGGCCCCCATACCCCCTGTCACACATTGTAAATATTCATTTCCATTGCGCCATACCCAAAAATTTCTTGTAATTGATTATTAGAATTTGATAATTCGCTACTTTCTTGGTCAATCTGTATCTTCATTTCTTGAAATCACTGTCATCAGTTCTTGAAAACACTGTCATCAGTTCTTGAAAATTAGATCATTTTGCAACGTCTAATTTGCACATTGCTAGGTAATAACAACGTAAATGCCTAGTGGATGTGGGAACAGTCTTGTTGGTGCATGGGGGGTGGTGGCACAAGCTAGATTTTATCTTTCTTTATATAGAGTAGGCAAAAAAAGTACAATGGCTTTTGCAGCAGCACTGCTGAATATGGCTGTTAATTTTTAAGGCCGTATCTCTGTAATATTCTCCTAAGTTCTCTTCCCAAATAAAAACCAAACTACGGTTTTAATAGTCATATGCTTGAACTATCAAGGAATATTAATTGTATTCAACCCCATGTTAATGACATTCAACCACATATAATTCACATTCAACCCCATATTACTCACATTCAACCCCATGTTACTGACATTCAACCCCATGTTACTGATATTCAACTCCATGTTACTGACATTCATCCCCATGTTATTGACATTCAGTCACATGTTACTGACATTCATCCCCATGTTACTGACATTCAGCCCCTTGTTACTGATATTCAACTCCATATTACTGACATTTAACCACATGTTACTAACATTCAACCACATGTTACTAACATTCAACTCCATATTACTGACATTAAATCCCCATATTACTGACATTCAACCAAATGTTACTGACATTCAACTCCATATTAGTGACATTCAGTCCCATATTAGTGACGTTCAACTACATGTTACTGACATTCAGTCACATGTTACTGACATTCAACCCCATGTTACTGACATTCAACCCCATGTTACTGACATTCAACTCCATGTTACCAACATTCAACCACTTGTTACTGACATTCCACCCCATGTTACTGACTTTCAACTCCATATTAGTGACATTCAATCCCACATCATAGTTTTGTATTTTATGCTAATAATGAATTCAATTTGATCTAAAATGTTTCCATATTTCTTTTCATCAGTATAGCTTATTTCTTGGTGGGGTTTTTTCAGGGGCCAGTCTTAGTAGGGAGCTCTCAGGGAGGTATGAATATTGAGGAGGTGGCCCAAAAGGATCCAAAAGCAATTCTGAAGGAACCAGTTGACATTCTCACTGGCATCACGAAGGAGCAGACCACCAACTTTGCCAAGCAGATGGGATTCAGTGAACCTTGCATTGACGAGGTGAGTTGTTTCAACTATTTCAGGCCCTAATCTTGCTCGTTTGGGGGCAGGACGTATCCCAGTGGTACAGCACTTACTCAATGCGCGGTTGGTGTGGGATCGATCCCTGTCGGTGGTGGGCCCATTGGGCTATTTCTCGTTCCAGCCAGTGCACCACGACTGGTATATCAAAGGCCGTGGTATGTACTACCCTGTCTATGGGATGGTGCATATTAAAGATTCCTTGCTGCTAATTGAAAAGAGTAGTCCATGAAGTGACGACAGCGGGTTTCCTCTCTCAATATATATGTGGTCCTTAAGCATATGTCTGACACCATATAACCGTAAATACAGTATGTTGAGTGCATCGTTAAATAAAACATTTCTTTCTTTCTTTAGTCTTGCTGACAAAATGAGCGTTTGTTTTTGCCATGGGGTGGGACGTAACCCAGTGGTAAAGCGCTCACTTGATGTGCGGTCAGTTTGGGATCGATCCCTGTCAGTAGGCCCATTGGGCTATTTCTCCCGTTCCAGCCAGTGCTCCACGACTGGTATATCAAAGGCTGTGGTATGTGCTATCCTTTCTGTGGGATGGTGCATATAAAGTATCCCTTGCTACTAATGGAAAAAATGTAGGGTTTCCTCTCTATGACTGTCAAAGTGACTATATGTTTGACATCCATTAGCCAATTGATTAATATATATCAATACACTCTTGTGCTGTTGTTCAACAAGACAAACGTCTTCTTTTTCCCAAAATTCAGCTCAGTCGCCGAGTTATTAGCAGTAGTGAGAAGTTGAAGTTGCTGTAATATTCTGGATATAATCAAAATTTCAAACAAAAAAAATCACACAACAGACATCAAGACCTTGTGTTGTTTATTGTTATAACTCACTTGGCACCTTGTTGCCAAATGTCGGACAGTGTTTTTACTTTGGCGCCAGATTGTATCCTCGACCGGTCTTGGTGGCGTCGTGGTTAGGCCATCGGTCTACAGGCTGGTAGGTACTGGGTTCGGATCCCAGTCGAGGCATGGGATTTTTAATCCAGATACCGACTCCAAACCCCGAATGAGTGCTCCACAAGGCTCAATTGGGTAGGTGTAAACCACTTGCACCGACCAGTGATCCATAACTGGTTCAACAAAGGCCATGGTTTGTGCTATCCTGCCTGTGGGAAGCGCAAATAAAAGATCCGTTGCTGCTTGTCATAAAAAGAGTAGCCTATGTGGCAACAGCGGGTTTCCTCTAAAAAACAAAACACGTGTCAGAATGACCATATGTTTGACGTCCAATTGCCAATGATAAGATGAGAAATCAATGTGCTCTAGTGGCGTCGTTAAATAAAAACAAACTAAAGTATCCTCAAGTAATCATGAACCGGCCTATTAACGGAAAATGGTGCCTGTGCACTGTAATGTACGATTGATTTAATGAAATAATTTTTTAACCAAGAGTCTGTGGTGTTGAAATGGAGAGATAGCCTTTAAAAATAGACTAGAGATCATCTACATGTATAAACTATATTGATGAAAGATACATGTTATTGTATTTTTTTAAAATATGAAAAATGCATTTCTTGGTATTAGAAACATCAGGATGATCATAAATACTTCGGATGTACAGAAATGGAAGGAAATGGTTTATTTAACGACGTACTCAGCACATTTTATTTACGGTTATATGGCGTCAGACATATGGTTACGGTGCACACAAATATTGAGAGAGGAAAGCTGCTATTGCCACTTCATGGGCTACTCTTTTTGATTAGCTGCAAGGGATCTTTTATATGCACCATCCCATAGACAGGATAGCACATACCATGGCCTTTGATGTACCAGTGCCACTACCAGTCATAGTGCATTGGCCGGAGTATAGAAGTGGATAATTTGAACAATAAAATCTAAGTAATGTCTGATATCAATCGACAAAAATAGCTCTAATAGTGCCGTAATGTTTAAAAACTAGCGTCTTTCACTTTAAAGTAACAGAACCTAGGTTTTAAACACTACAGCATATTTTTCACTGTTAGAGCCGTTTATGATAACTGAAATCATATATTACTTATATTTTATTCTTTAGATTATCCATTTCCTTAGAACCGAAGTGTTTCTGGTCATCCTGGTGTTTGTAGTACCAAAAATAGCATTTTTCGTATTTTTAAAAGTGCATGTGCGTCTGAGAAGTACGGTAGTGGTTTATTGATTCGAGATCTAGTCTATTTTTAAGGATATTTCCTGTTTTAACATCACAGACTCTTCTTTCACTCTGTTGTAACTTTATCCAAATTAGTGACTGGTTTGTAAATTAACCAAACTTAGTGTCCATTTTTTGCTGGTTGAAACTATGATCTGTGCCTTTAAATGTTCATATTCCTTTGTTCAACAGAGTGCTTAATTGAAGTGTGCAATGCGGCATCAAATTCTCTCGTTGGGCTTGTGTTTTTGTCCCTCCATCACAAGTGCCCCACAACTGGTACACCAAAGGCTGTGATAAGTATTGTTCTGTCTGGGAACAATCCATGTTGGTTGGTCCATTGGGCTATTTTTCATTCCAGCAACTGGTGTAACAAAGGCCATGATCATATAAAAGATCCCTTGCTGCTAATCAAAAAGAGTAGCCTGTAAAATGGTAACAGTGGGTTTTCTCTCTCATTGTCTGTGGGCAATAATGATATGTTCGACACAGTATAACTGTAAATAAAAATGTGTTTAGTTTGTTGTGAAATAAAATCTTTCTGTCTTTGTTCCTTCCTTCACCGGCCTTGGTGGCGTTGTGGTAGGCCATCGGTCTACAGGCTGGTAGGTACTGGGTTCGGATCCCAGTCGAGGCATGGGAATTTTAATTGCGATACCGACTCCAAACCCTGAGTGAGTGCTCCGCAAGGCTCAATGGGTAGGTGTAAACCACTTGCACCGACCAGTGATCCATAACTGGTTCAACAAAGGCCATGGTTTGTGCCATCCTGCCTGTGGGAAGCGCAAATAAAAGATCCCTTGCTGCTAATCGGAAGAGTAGCCCATGTAGTGGTGACAGCGGGTTTCCTCTCAAAATCTGTGTGGTCCATAACCATATGTCTGACACCATATAACCGTAAAATAAAATGTATTGAGTGCATCGTTAAATAAAACATTTCTTTCTTTTGTTCCTTCCTTCCTTCCTTCCCTTCCTTCCTTCCCTTCCTTCCTTTCATATGAAAGATCCCTTGCTGGTTGTGAAAGAAGACTATTATATGCCTCTCTGCCTCCCTCCATTCCTTCCTTCCTTCCCTCCCTCCCTCCCTCCTTCCTTCCTTCCTTTCATATGAAAGATCCCTTGCTGGTTGTGAAAGAAGACTATTATATGCCTTCTTTCCTTATGAAAGATCCCTTGCTGGTTTGGAAAGAAGACTTATATGCCTCCCTCTCTCCTTCCTTCCTTCCTTTCATATGAAAGATCCCTCACTGGTTGTGAAAGAAGACTATTATATGCCTTCTTTCCTTATGAAAGATCCCTTGCTGGTTTGGAAAGAAGACTTATATGCCTCCCTCCCTCCCTCCCTCCCTCCCTCCTTTCATATTAAAGATCCCCTGCTGGTTTTTAATAGTATTTTTTTTATATATATGTGATGGCAGTGTTAAAATAATGATACACTGAACAGCCTTTTGTAGAAATATGCTGAGGTGTCAAATTTATATTTTTATCTTCTTAGGCAGCTGAGATGATGATGAAACTGTACACAGACGTCTTTATCAAGTACGATTCCACCTTACTGGAAATCAACCCCATGTCAGAGGACTCTAGTGGAAAGGGTAAGTGAGGTCTTCAATAAAATAGTGACTATCAGTTCCAGGGCTTTTAGATTATGGTAGCCCCACTCCCATGGCTAGTGATTTTTAATGTTGGGCTAGTAAAGAACTACTATTGTCAATCCCGACGGCTAGTGAATTTTTTTGGTCAAATGTTGCAGTTAAGTCTGTTTTGTAAATATGAATATCCTGCTCCCACCCCAACCCACCAGTATTGGTATTTTTAAGCTCTATCTCACTCTTTAGGTGACATGTTTGATTATTACTATTATTTTTCTAAATTGTATCAACTTAAGTAAAGTAGGGCTAGTGAATTTTTAATTGTGGCTAGTAAAAAAATTTAAATCACTGATCCCATGGCTAGTGGATTTTATGAAATTTCTAGAAGCCCTGAGTTCCATGTTGAAGATTTGTTAAACTCAAGTAATGCGGGAGACAATATTTGTTGGTCTACTTGAATTTTACCAAATTAAGTGATTCTTTGATTGCACGAAATATATTTGCACTGGGAATAAAGTTCTGATGATCCTAAAGTTTGGAACTTAATTTTAGAATGTAATGGTTCACTATGTAACTGATAGGCAGTTTCTGAGTTTAAAATTATGTAACGGACACGCAAACACAGGTCTAGCTGTGGATGAGCAAACAATTTCGCAAAATTATCTATAAAACTTCAAAAATTGCAGAAACATAGTTATTTTCTAACAAAATATCAATTATTACATGTAATTTTTTCGCCAAATTAAAATAAAATTTGCCAGTTGTGTTTTAAATTTTGCATTTGCGAATTTAGCTAGTGCCAGAGCTAGCCCTGAAATGGAACAGTTGTGCACATGAAATATTGTGCCCCATCATAGGGCATAGTGTTATTTTAGAAATCTTATTGTGACGCAGTAGTTAAGTCATCAAACTACAGGCTGGTAGGTACAGGGTTCGCAACCTGGTACTGGCTCCAACCCAGAGCGAGTTCTTAAGGGCTCAATGGGTAGGTGTAAGGCCACTACACCCTCTTTTCTCTCACTAACCACTAACCAACTAACAACTAACCCATTGTGCTTGAACCTTAATAGATATTAGCACAAAAATTAGTTGAAATGAAAATAAATGAATTTTTTATATTTTTGTTTATCAAATATCCCTCTAAAAAGATGGCAATAATCTATTTGAATGCCAATCTGCCATAATCTGTTGAATAATGCTAAGCCCCTGTACATATCCGCTGAAAGTTGAAGTGTGTTCGAAAGTAATTGAATATGGTATTATTGTTGGTATAATGAAAGCAATACTCCAAATAAATATTAATGTGTAACAGTTACAATCTAAATATGACCATGTTGTGGACTGAACCAGAAAATCTGTGTTTGAAACTGTGTTCGCGTATGTTCTAGAACCCATACTCGTCACACCACCTGCCGAGATAAGTGCGGGAATTAAGAACAGGAACACATTCAGGTGCAAATTTTAAGTACAGTTGACAAATTTCATTTTGATTTGGCGAAATAAATTCATTTAATAATTGATATTTTGTTACATATCATTTTATTTCATTTCATTTCAACATATTTCGTGCTTATATCCAATTAAGGTTCAAGTACACTGTCCTAGGCACACACCTCAGCTCTCTGGACTGTCTATCCAGGACAGAGGGTTAATTGTTAGTGGTTAGTGAGAGAGAAGAGGGTGTAGTGGTCTTACACATACCCACTGAGTCATTAAAACTCGCTCTGGGTGGGAGCCGGTACCGGGCTGCGAACATCCAGAGCTAGCCGTTGTATTGTGTTGACTTTTAAACTGCAGATATAAAACATTTTCTTCTCAATAGTTTATTGTATGGACTGCAAGCTGAACATTGACGACAATGCTGTATTCCGACAGCAGGAAATCTTCAAATTGCGTGACTGGACTCAGGAAGACGACCGTGACAGACGGGCCGCTGCGGCAGATCTCAACTACATCGGTCTTGACGGCAACATCGGCTGCCTGGGTAGGTGATACTGAAATATCTCTGGTACGTGTTCTCTTGACGGCAACATCGGCTGCCTGGATAGGTCATACTGAAATATCTCTGGTAAGTGTTATCTTGTCGGCAACATTGGCTGCCTGGGTAGGTCATACTGAAATATGTCTGGTAAGTGTTATCTTGTCGGCAACATCGGCTGCCTGTGTAGGTCATACTGAAATATCTCTGGTACATGTTATCTTGACGGCAACATCGGCAGCCTGGGTAGGTCATACTGAAATATCTCTGGTACGTGTTACATTGTATTTAAATGTCTTGAAGGCAACATCGGCTGTCTTGGTAGTTCTAACTGAAATATGTCTAGTACGTATTATTTAAATGCCTTGTCATCACTAGTTTATGGGTTAAGACCTGTTTAAATGCCAAGATATTGAGCTGAAATTATTGTGTATAGCTTTATCATATTTAATTATTCATTCATTTTAACTTATTTTCGTGCTTTTTTTATTTTAGTCAGCAACTTGTGTAACATCGCCTGAATATGATCTCCTATTACATGCAGTCGTTAACTATTGGAAGCTAATCGGGAGTTTTTTTATTTTAAATACTTGCGCAGTGTCCCTTTGAAAGTTGGTCATACATGTATGTATATCTTAAAATAAGCGGGTTTCGATTTGTGGGACATTGTTTTCATGCAAATATGGGAAATAATCTGTGAAAAGTAAGTCTGGAAAATTATTGAATGTGTTTTCGTAAAGGTATGGATAAAGTATGGAAATTAGTTTTGAAAAAGGTGTATGAACCCTGGGGTAAGGTTTTCTTTATCCTAAAAGAACCTTATTTTATTTGCGTTAGACAGAATTTATTTTTGCGTGAATTTTTCCCCTGAATATATTTCCCTTTACGTTGTGTTTAAAATTATTAATTGTAACTTATCTATTGTAGTTAATGGAGCTGGTCTGGCTATGGCGACCATGGATATCATCAAACTCCACGGTGGGGCGCCGGCTAACTTTCTTGATGTTGGAGGTGGAGCAACAGCAAAACAAGTCACAGAAGCCTTCAGACTGATTACTTCAGATCCCAAGGTTTGTAGAACAGTTGACCTGTTCTTAAGACTGATTACTTCAGATCCCAAGGTTTGTAGAACAGTTGACCTGTTCTTAAGACTGATTACTTCAGATCCCAAGGTTTGTAGAACAGTTGTCCTGTTCTTAACACTGATTACTTCAGATCCCAAGGTTTGTAGAACAGTTGGCCTGTTCTTAAGACTGATTACTTCAGATCCCAAGGTTTGTAGAACAGTTGTCCTGTTCTTAAGACTGATTAGTGCAGATCCCAAGGTTTATAGAACAGTTGACCTGTCAAACATCTATCTTTGTGTTGATATCTACTGAAGGTTCAAAACAAGTCACAGAAGCCTTCAGACTGATTACTTCAGATCCCAAGGTTTGTAGAACAGTTGACCTGTCAAACATCAATCTATGTGTTGATATCTACTAAAGGTTCAAAACAAGTCACAGAAAAGCCTTCAGACTTGTTACTTCAGATCCCAAGGTTTGTATAAGAGTCATCTTGCCCAACAAGGAATCTGTGTTTGTGTTGATAAATATCTACTGATGAGGATAGATTAGGATCTATCGCTAAGGACATACAATGTAGGTGGAACACATAATATATTGGGAGACCATTTTGCATTCTTGAGGTAGTGGGACATGATTCATATGTACATAAGTATATGAGGGCTTCTACTATTTTTATAGAATCCACTAGCCATGGGATCAAAAATTTTTTACTAGCCATAATTAAAATTGACCAGCCCAACTTTAATAAATACAATTTCACTAATAAGGAATAATAAGATACAGGTATGTCACCCATAGAGGGAGATAAAGCTTAAAATCCCTTAGATTTGGGTGGATGGGGCAGGATAGTCATATTTACTCAATAGACTTAAATGCAGCATTTGACAACTTTTTTTCCACTAGCCATGAGGCATGATGGTAGTAGTTATTTACCAGCCCAACATTGAATATCACTAGCTGTGGGAGTGGGCCTACCATAATCTAGAAGCCCTGTGTGTGTGTGTGTGTGTGTGTGTGTGTGTATATATATATATATATATATATATATATATACAGATCATGAATACTGAATAATATGCAAATCAAGTACAAAATCTTTAGCATAAATATATATTGAGGACTTTGCCTCCTGTGAAGAACCTATTTATATAGTGGTGGTGAAAAAGGTGTTGTACATAGAGGGACATATCTGATTTGTTCAGGTTTTTCTTGTGTGTGAGTAGAAATGTTTAAGTTTGAAGTCTTGGGTAATGTGATTTAAATTGAGATTCATGAGTACATAGAAATAAATGTGTGTGTTTTAATTTCAGGTTGATGCAATTCTTGTAAATATATTTGGTGGCATCATGCGATGTGATGTCATAGCTCAGGGTATTGTAGCTGCGGCTCTGGAACTCAGCCTAAAAATACCCATTGTTGTTCGCCTACAAGGTCAGTTCAGGTTTACTGGTGTCATTTAAAAAAAATAAAACATTCTGGTAAATTCATTAAAGAAAGGGGAGATAAGCATGCTCAAAAGAGCATGACGAAAAAGCAGGTTTGTTCCCGTGCCATTAATTACATAATAATTACATTTCTGCTACATTCATTACAACATAACGTCATGCCATTGATCCGGTCCAGATGTAGCAATGGAAGTTTGTTCATTTCTCGATGAATGTAAAAAATTATGTTGTCAGCAAATGTTATATATGATGACATCATTTTATATGGGCAAGTTGTCTTATTGAACGTTACTGTTTATCGACTAAAAATAATTTTTATAAAAGTATGAAGTTGTAGTGTTGTTATTAGCAAGTATGATTCGAATTTAATTATAAATATTGTCAGTTATTGCTTTTACGTTTGTCTGGGAATGACCAAAACAAATCATACGCGAATTTATGTGAGAACTGCTTCCTTTTCCTTTCGCTCCTTTGAATTCCATCTCATTTCTTCCCCATCTGGCAACTCCTCCTATCTTTCAATTTCTTTTGCTGTCCTCTTTAACATTCCAGGCCCTAATCTTGCCGGCAAAATGAGCAGTTTTTTAGCTGAAAATCGTCTCAAGTCGCTGAGTTATGACCAGTAATGAGAAGTCGAAGTCCCCGTAATATTCTGGACCTAATCCGATTTTGAAAACGAAATCAAACAACGGACGTCAAGACCCCAACTTGTTTATTGTCATAGCTCACTTGGCACCTTGTTGCCGCATGTCAGACAGTGTTTTTACTTTGTAATCCTCGAGTAATCATAAATCGGGGAAATGGTTTCTGCACACTATAATGTACGATTGATTTGATGAAATAATGTTTTACCTTGTTATTTATTATCAAAATCAGTCGACACATGTTAATACTCTTTGATGAGCATTAGTTTGAAACAAGAATTATGGAATAATCACAAATACATAATAGGCCTACTGTTGATTATTTAACTAAACACAAGTTACATAAAAAGGTATCATTGATTTAAAAAAATTAAATATAACTTAGCACATGTGCATGCACATAATATATAATAGTGAATTATTTAACTAGTTATTGTTATTTATTTTATTTTTTTTGTTGGTATTGAAAGTGAAAAAAAAAATCCGAATGGGACCTAGGGGAAATTGAGCACTGTGATTGGCCGAAATACTTTACTGGTCATTGGGATTACCAGCAGGGTGCAGAACCATTTATACATGTACCATTAAAATTGTTTTGTTTTTTTAAAATCAAGAAATAAAAAACAATTGAAATAAAACTGAAATTTATGTGAACCGTGATTACATTTGTAATCGTCCCATTCCTGTCAGTAGCTGATAATTAACAAATCAGTGTGCTCTATTGGTGGCGTTAAAGGAACACATTTTAATGGTTAAATTTATGATAAAATTATTCACTATAAGCTATACAGTATATTTGACTGCAGGGGCCTAGCTTGGGATTTTCAGGTGGTATGCAGACTTTTTCGGCGATGGAATAAAATGCTATTGGTTGTGCGTTTACATCATATATTTTAATAAAAATTTCACCTGAAGCATTGTTTTCACTGTATTTCAGGAACGAGAGGGCGGGACGTAGCCCAGTGGTACAGCGCTCGCTCGACGTGCGGTCGGTCTGGGATCGATCCCCGTCGGTGGGCCCATTGGGCTATTTCTCACTCCAGCCAGTGCACCACGACTGGTATATCAAAGGCCGTGGTTAGTACTACCCTGTCTGTGGGATGGTGCATATAAAAATCCCTTGCTGCTTGTTGAAAAGAGTAGCCCATGTAGTGGCGACAGCGGGTTTCCTCTTTCATTATCTGTGTGGTCCTTAACCATATATCTGACACCATATAACCGTAAATAAAATGTGTTGAGTGTGTCGTTAAATAAAACCTTTCTTTCTTTCACCTGAAGCATTGTTTTCACTGTATTTCAGGAACAAGAAATGAAGATGCGCGTGCGGTAATAGCAGCAAGCCAGATGAAAATTTTGTCCTGTGATAATTTAGATGAAGCAGCCAGAATGGTAAGTGTGGACTGAGGAAAAAACTTAAATACAGACATAGTATACTCAACAAAATGAATAATTTAGATGTAGCAGCCCGAATGGTAAGTGTGGAGTGTGATGGAGGGAGGAAAAAACAGACATACAGACATAGTATACTCAACAAAATGAATAATTTAGATGAGGCAGCCAGAATGGTAAATGTGGAGTGTGATGGAGGGAGGAAAAAACATACATACAAAAATATTATTAGACAAAATGTTTTTGTCGCATTAATTTGCCACACGTTTCAGAAATTGTTAGGATGGAGAGGGGTGTGTAGTATTAGGGAGGTTTGCCTAGTAAATAGTTACTTTTACCAAATTCATATTTTGATCAAAACAAATTTATATTACCAGGGTTTCCGCCAGAAATTAAATTTGGGTACGTAGTTATGAGTTTGTGATCCCGGAGCTGGCAGGCGAAGCTTGGTAGGGGGGTCCATAAAAAAATGGATTTGTAGATGTCTGGAGAAGCGAATTCTCGGCGTCTAAAATCCAGGCCAGCTTATGGTGATATTTTCCATGTTTCTTAAGAGAAAGAATGACGAATGTAACAGTCAGCAGGAAATTTGTAAACTTGCTTTCACATTTTTGAATTAAAGGGAATATCAGTGTCTGCATATTCAATGTGTTTCTGGTCGTCTTAATATTTGTAAGGAGCCTAAACTGGAGTTGTCTTCAAATAATTCAGTACATACGAAAAAAAACCCATATTTTAGGAAATAAAATGAAATTTAACCTAGTACAAATATTAGAACGATCAAAAACACGTTTAATATACAGCTACTAATATGTTATACAGAAAAAAATATTTGATATGTAATTACAATCGTTAAAAAGTCTGCTAGTCGTTAACATCTTTAAAATTGCAGCAAACTTGGGAATGTCCCTTTAATTATCCGATTATTCATGAAGTAGACTGCATTCAGCGACAGCGAATGATGGAAACTTTCCCAAACTATTTTGACTGTTCTTGAAAAGGTCATTCGGTTTCACATGTTGACTAAAAAAAAAACCCAACAAAGTCAAGCAGATGTAAACCACAAACGGTTGGCTGAAATTTAGCTAATGGGATCAGGTTAAAATGGAACCACTACAAAAAACTAACAATTTTCGTTGTCAAAAACAGACTGATTTGGCAAATACATACCTCAAAGTATTGGCTCAGTATGGTTAAAATGGTAGCCTAACTTTTAAACATATTCTTATTATTGCATACAATAAACAGGAACCATTCATAACTACCCATCCTGCCATCTCATGTGCAGGTCTACACCAAAATACAATTATTTAATGTTTTAAACAAACTTGAAATTTTTTTTTTTTTTTTACCCGAACCCGGACTGGTTGCACTGGTACATTTTGATAGAGTATGTCATGAACCCCTCCCATACGCTCTTTGTGTGTGATATTCAACCCCTCCCATTCATGGCACGTATATATTTTATTTAGATGTCCGATAACCTATTAACATCATAAAAGTAACAACAAAAAGGTTTACAATACATGTCATTAGTTTTATTTTATTTGTTCTTTTTATGAACTTAAAAAAAACCCCTCGCCAATCAAGATAAAATAAATTTAACATATAAACAAATGATAGAAAATTTGTAAGCACATGAATGTATAAATTAAATATATTAATACAATATTTTTCAAAAATATACAAAGTTGATCTTACCTAACCTACAGCAAGTGCTACTCGTACTTAATTATGGATTTATGTCTTGAAATTACTACTGATAATGTATTAAGCACTCTAGGAAGACAAAAGCATAATTATATTTAAAAAAAAATAAAAAATATGTATTGGGTGGTGGGAGCAAACTTAAAAAAAACTTGTTTCCATTTTAGCCAGTCAATGCTACAATGTACGTTCCATCTTGTCTAATGTTTTGGCACGGTTTCGTTCCAATGCGTAGAATGTTATCAGGATTTATTTTGGATACGTAATTTTACCCTAGAATTATTTTTGGGTACGTAATTTTACCCTTTTACCCTGCAGGCAGAAACACTGAGTACTGGCCTTTGAAAGCATGCACATCGATTTTGATCCTTCCCTTCAACATTTAATTATTTTTTTTTACAACAGAGCCATCTACATGTATACCAGAAGTAATACCGCACTTCCTCAACTAATAATATTGTAACACACCATGACATTTTGGGTCCAAATGAGGTCATTTTGGGGACACAGTCGAAGTCATTAAAGTTGTCTTGGCTACAGTATATGGAAAATACATGTATAATTATCATTAACATATATATCATTTCTAAAATTAATGATCCAAACCAGGTTAGTTTTATGCAAATCTAAGTTAAACAGATATGACTGATTTTTTGTAAGAATCCTGCCACGTTTAACCAAATCAGTTTCCTATTGCTTGATATTGTTAAGAGTTATCAATAAAACTTGTCTAAACAAAGTTGGCAGTACACATTAAAAGGGGTGGTATTGTATATTTTAAACTACATGCTAAAAAAAAAATGTTAATGGTATTTAAGAGATTCAAAGAATGTGTTTATTAGCATCCCTCAGTTTTGTAGAAATCAACAGTTTGTATTTTTTAACTGTACCCCATACTGGTTCAGGTTGCAACCTCTTGTTTAGCAATTGTACACCAAATCCATGTACATATATATACATGTTTGTTAATTTATTGGAAATAGTTAATGGTATTTATGCAAATAACATTACAACTTACATGCTATTTATTATATAATGTGTTTAGGTTTTGTTTTTATTTTCTTGTATTACAAACGTATGATACTAGTAAATTTTTAACTAAGACTTGTGAAATTTGAAAATCACTGATCTATTCGGTAGCTAATTTTTAGAAAATCCTGAAAGCCCCGACGAGTGGGTGAATGGGCTTAAGGATGTTAGGTGGACTTACATTTAGGTTGGATAAGTGTATAGCCAGGCTATTAAAAGTAATAGTCCATTCCCACAGGAAATGCCTTTTTTCATACTATCATAAATTCATGGAATTTACTACAAGTTATTTATCTTTGAGTTGATTCTTTTCTAAATTGCACACAAATATAGTACATTTTTGTTATTTCCAAACCATTTTACTTTGCTTTTTATGTCAAACCAAACTGAAATTATTTACAAAGACTATAACTGGTAATTGCAGTGTAACACTTTACTTTCACAGAATACAACTGACGACCTACTTCATGTTTATTCCCTTGATAACTATCCAATTAATAACTTCTGTCTTCTGATGGGATTTGAACCTGGGACTCTTTCTACTAAGTGTCAAAATAACGTCATGTTAATTAAAAGCCCTATTTAAAAATTTACTCAGGCATTGTTAAATAAAAAATGATTGGACACTTTGCTGCCTTATTTACTTTAGACTGACCTTGACCTTTGGTTTGTCTTTTAGGTTGTGCGGCTGTCAGCAATTGTTGGATTGGCGCGAGAGGCTTCTGTGGACGTTAAATTCGAGTTGCCAATTTAATTGCAGAATATATATATATATATATATAAACTTTGACAATTCTGTAGCTTATTTCATTGTGAATACTGTACATATTAGAGTAATGTACTGTTTGAATGTGTTAAAGAAAATATCCTGGAACACATGGATGTATTAGTGTTCTCGTTTTGAATACTACATGTATACTGATGTCCAAAAGAAACTATACCAAGAAAAATTGATTTAATTTACTTTATAATTTGGATAATGAAAATAACATGATGGCTAAATATGTTTTTGCGTTTATGGAATGAAATTTAGTTCACAACATGCCAAAACACCACCCTCATGAACATATATGTTTTAAACAAGCAGTATATTTTGGTTTTTCTTCAGTAGTCTCAAGACTTAGTATAGTTTCTTTTAGACGTCAGTATACAAGTATCACAATGTTTCCGTGTTCTTTCAACTTTATAATCTGATACTGTCGGACTATTGTTTTCATATTTTGGCTTCATATGCAATAATTATGTCATATCTGTTTCTTTACATTTGTTAAAAACAAATATACTGATTAATATAAATGATGTCATCTAATCAGTTTGGAACCAACGTTTATTTGACCATCTGTGTACATGCAAATTTACAATATAAAATTGTTAAAGAAAATTTTTGTTTGCCGTTTGAAAAACAAAAAGAAAGAAAGAAAAATGTACAGTTTAACCAAACATTAATGTGAATAGATAGACATATCTGAACCTTTTTAAATGAAAATGTATAATAAAGCTCATATTTATTTTGTATGAAGCCAAAATACTGTAACCACAATGTTCTTTCACAGACGTTAGTGTTTTTGTTAGTTTCATTACTAGATGTGTCACAGTGTGTCCCCGTTCTTTTACCTCAAGATCCGATCTGATTGAGATCAGACTTTACTGCCTCTACCCTTTTGAGTGGATCTGATGTCAACCAATGCCATTTGATGTCCAGGTTTTTTTCGTTATATGAAATATCATAGTTTTGTGTCCATTAGGGAGAGCATTTTTCTTACACACCCATGTAATGGATGAACTGGTGGAGATCAATATTGTTTTCAACATATGATGATGTAGATCACTGCTGAGACTTGTGATTGGCTGTTCCGAGGTCATGACCCAAGTGTCCCAAATAACCATAGATGTCATGTCAGTGCGTCATGTATTTCTATGATATCACTGACTTACATTCTTTCAAACTAATGCTGAGTCTTTTTGTTTAGTTTTTTCCCATTACACTATAATAAAAATTACCGTTTAAAGGCACAGACCTTAGTTTTAACCCGTAAAAAATGGACACTAAGTTTAGTTAATTTACAAACCTACATGTGTACATGTATAACACATCTGTATAAAGTTACAATAGAGAGTCTGTGACGTTAATATGGGAAATATCCTTAAAAATGGACTAAAACTCTAATCAGTAAACCGCTACTTCTCAGACGCACATGCTTTTTTTAAAATATGAAGATTTTTTTTTTTAATTTGGTATTAAAAACACCAGGATGACCAGAAACACTTCGGTTGTACGAAAATGGATAATCTAAAGAATAAAATATAAGTAATGTTTGATTTAAGTGATTGTAAATGGCTCTGATAGTGAAAAATATGTTGTAGTGTTTAAAAACTAGGGGCTGTCCCTTTAAAGGGTGTGTAAGAAATGGAATAATATCTGAGTACCCGTTGAAGACGATTTATCTTACAATCGTCATTCCCAAAAGTATCCAACTCACTTACACTCGGATACATTTGGCAACACCAATGGGTATTCGTGTATTATGTGCACAGTTTGACTGGTTTTCATCATATCCAATCCTATTACATTTATTTTAATATTAGGTGGAAGAACCGGTCTAGTGAGTGACGGTGAACATTTGTCGTCCTTAACATGACTTGGGTAACCTTTCATTATGAACAAGAATTTTTAAATCATTAGTTTAGTTTTAACCTATAAAAAATGTACACTTAAGTTTAATTAATTTACAAGCCTGTAACTCATTTGGATAATGTTACAATAGAGTGAAAGAAGAGTCTGTGATGTTAAAATGGGAAATATCCTTTAAAAATAGACTAGATCTTGAATCAATAAACTGCTACTTCTCAGACGCATGTGCATTTTTAAAAATATGATAGAAACACCAGGATGACCAGAAACATTTCTGTTCTACGGAAATGGATCATCTAAAGAATAAAATGTAAGTAATATTTGATTTCAGGGATCGTGAACAGCTCTAATAGTGAAAAATATGTTGCTTTAATCTACTGGCAGGTTTATACCAGCTGTGTTTTGACTGGTTGAATGAAAGGTTTGATCAGATCCAGAGCCCTCCAAGATGCTGAGTAACGCAGAGATTGAAAAACTACTTTTTTCAAAACTGTATTGTTAGCAGTCAGAAAATTGTTCTTTGATGAAAAGCTCATAGTAACCCCCTGCTTTTCAAGATTTTTGGATTTTTTGTCCAATGTCATGCCACTAAGAATTGGAACATTGTGTAAACAATTTATTGGTTGAGCAAAGTGTTTTTACAGGTGCCAGTAACCCGTTTCATTTTGTGTAGCATGTCACAACCATTTATGTGATATTATAAATTTAATACATATACGAAAAACTGAGTTACTTCAAGGTTAACTTCATAATAAATTAAAATTAAAATGAAACCAAAATATTTTTTTGGCCAAGTTGTAGTCAAATATCAGATGATATATATGTTTTCATTTCCAACAAAGGCTATTTCAAATATATAAAAATCCTTCATTAAAAGTTATGTATGGAGTTAGGTATGCTCCATGTAATAGTGGAGCTAATTTTAATTAGATTGACTCAACGTGCACTAAGGAGAGTTGGAATTATGGGATGTGTGACAAAACGTAATTTGGGGGGGGGGGGGGGGGTTGTTATTGTGCAACGTAATGTTAATTAATAAAGTATGCAACCAGTCATTGCCGTTTTATTTTAACATATGTGTATTACTAAAGACCCCAAAGTAAAATATGACATGGTCACAAAACGTTACACGAGCGAGAAGAGTATTAAAACTGCAAGATTTTGCGTTACGTATTGTTTAATGGACACAAAGATCAACAGAGGACTATTCAACGTTACCGTAATGCAGTATCAGACATTGGCTTTTACCCCAAGTTTTAACGACCATAATGAATTTGCGATAAGACTACGGCGACCCGATGTAAATGTATTTGAATATTTGATTTGCCGTCCATTAGCTGGCGGTCAAGCCTAAATAAATAATATCAAGTAATAATGCAAACTTTAAAAAAAATGTCCGTAGCTTGTTGAAAGAACACCCCAGCAAATATCAGCCTAATAGGACTATTTTTATTAATATAGGTTCACTACAGGACCCATCAAATTAATGTTTTTGTCCAATAAAAAAAAAAATAACAGGGTTTGGGTTGGGAGAAATACATGTTTAAAGTGGACTACAATTGTCATGTAAAACACTACCATTTTGAATGGTGATATAATCATGGCACTGACATCCGCCATCGAAACCCCCAACCAGGGCAATGCCCTGTACCTTGAAATTTCAGTCACAACATTTTACTTTTGTTAACAGCCATGAAAAAAGGACCAAGTTACATGTAACTTTTTGAATAGTGACGTATTTTCGTGTGTGATTTTTCTCTGGAATAGTGGCAGAATTTGTTTGTCTTTAATGTAAGTACTAAACAAATTCAAATAACTTCACATATAATGCGTCCTTTTTTCACAGGATATTCGGAATCTTTGGCATACGTATTTTGCAGCATTTATGTGAAAGAAAAAGTCAGAATAACACATTTTACTCGGGTTTTTGGAATACGAAGTACTGGTACTGGTATACACTAAAATAGATTTAATCCTTTATTATCAAGTTAACCATTAAAACTAAAGCCAAATGCAAACAATTTTCCCAAAGCAAAAGCACATAATTGGAGACTGATGAAAAAAAAGAAAGAAAACGTTTTGCAACTACATAAGTGTACGAGACAGGGGTAAAACTTCAAATTCGGGCAAAAATTATACTGATATTCAGGCAAAATGTTCTAACCTGAGACCATTTTACCATGTATTTTCATCATTCTACCCTCAAAACTAGTTGTAATCCATGTAAAAATATGTAGTGATTAATTTGCAATTAGTAATGCTAGTATGATTAAAAAAAAAAAATTCCAAATTGGAGGAAATTTTCATTTAATTCTGGCAAAACTAGCCTGCCCCCCCTACAAAAATGTGAGCCCATATGTCTATGTGCAGCTGTATAGCTAATAATGTTTTTAAAATCAAGCATTGTTTTGTTTGCTAAACATGTTTTTCACTCCTGTGTTCATTTGGCTTAAATTAAATCAGTATCTGGCAAATTAAACTGCTGTTCTCGTCATCCAATAGCCGATGATTAATAAATCAATGTGCTCTAGTGGTGTCGTAAAACAAAACAAACTTTAACTTTCTATTGTTCTTGCAATTTTTAAGAGGCCTTGCCTGGCACTTACAAAACTTTTTGTCTAGACTCAAGATTAATAGAGTCCGAAACAGTAATGTCATGACAATGCCATACAAATTGTATGCATGTGATGTCATTAGAGATGGAGTGTGGACTCTTAAAAAGTTTTATAAGCACGGGCCCAGGATATAATTTTCGTCTCTGGTGATAACCAAGTTATGATTTTAATCAGGTTGCACAAGATCGCTAGTCTAAGTTAGTGGACTCATTGTTCTTTGTTTTGTTATTGCACTTTTTTGTTATTGCACAGTGTAATATAGATTTTCATGTTCATATATTATTTTAGTGAAAAGTTTATACCACTACATGTAGATATGATCTGTTGCATTTTCAAAATGTGTGAATGATCCGGTAACGTTTTATTGTTTTGCCTTTATGCAGTTGAAAAGCCACCTGCAGGTTTATATTTGTGATGGTGGCAGTGATATCACTGATTACATTTTACTACATCATAAAGTATACATTCAGGACCATTGAAAACTTGGTTTATAGTTGCACCTACATATCTAATACTTCATGTACATGGGCTGTCGCTTTAATGCGAGTCAAATCAGAGTTGTGAGTACACAACATACATGTAGTAACACAGTTTAATGTCTCCGGGCTATGGTGTGATTGAACTTTAAAATTTGCATAATGACTTAGGAGTACTATATTTTTGAAATAGAAGAAAACCACAATGAAAAAGCTACTAACATACGGTAGTTACATTCATATATGGCCCTGTTCGATTCACCGTTATCATCAGAATTTCTGGTTTAGTTTATCATTTAGATGTTTAATTTTTGCAAAGTATTAATGTGATATCATAAGTGAAAGTAAACTCCAGATGACGCTACGCCTCTGAACTAGCCACTACTGTGACCACCTCCAGAGCGGAGTCAAGACACAATGCTTTAACCTGGGTTATTCATCTACACGCAGGGCTTCTAGAATTTTTATGAAATCCACTAGCCATGGAATCAGTGATTTAAACATTTTACTAACCACAATTAAAAATTCACTAGCTCTACTTTACTTTATGTTAGTATAATTTTATTAAATAATAGTAATAATTGGATATGTCACCTAAACAGAGAAATAGAGCTTAAAAAGACTAACATTTGGGGGTTGGGGTGAAGGCAGGATATTCATATTTACAAAATAGACTTAACTGCAATAATTGACCAAAATCTTTCACTAGCCATCGGGCATGGCAGTAGTAGTTATTTACTAGCCCAACATTGAATATCACTAGACACGGGAATATAAAAGCAGAACTGAAGTTAACCCAAGTATGAAAATAGTCTGTCTCTGGTACAATTGGTCAAATAACCCGGGTTAAATTTTCTCTCAGTAGAGTAACTCTGGTTTTCATCGTGCAAACGGTTAACCCAGGTTAGAAAACCTTATATAGATGAGGCTTTATAGGTGCAGCTATGCTCGACACCAAATCCGTTTATTAAAAAAGAGGAATCATTTAATTCCTGTGAATGCTGGTTTTATAAATTTATATATACTAATTGTTACAAACAGAATAATAATATATGTAATAACTTTCCTTGTGGACAAAAAGCTAAAGTTAAGTACAGTGAAACTCCTCTAAACCGGACACACTAGGTACCAATAATAAGTCTGGTTTTAAGAGGTATTTGGTTTAGAGAGGTTCTCTTCTATACAGATATTTTAAAAGGGACCACGAAAAACATCCGGTTTAAAGGAATTCTGGTTTACAGAAGCTGAGGTCTGGTTTTGAGAGGTTTCACTGTATTATTTATGTTTTAGGGAGAAATATTTCCTCGTGTAAATTTTTGCAGTTCGATGGCTATTATTATCACGACCTCCATGCTAGTTATGTTTGCCTTTCAGTGGTATGTCGATTCTGATGTTGTACAACATTTATGATTACTCAATAATCTGGAGACATTTATTCTGTAGTCACTCACAGTGTTTCTGCCAGAAATAGATTTTTGGATATGGCACTATGGAAATGAATGCAAGCACAGTCAACAGTGGGTATGGGGAGCCTCCCCTCAGTGTTTCTGCCAGAAAGAAATATTTGGGTATGGCACTATGGAATTGAATGCAAGCACAGTCAACAGTGGGTATGGGGAGCGTCCCTCAGTGTTTCTTCCAGAAAGAAATATTTGGGTATGGCACTATGGAATTGAATGCAAGCACAGTCAACAGTGGGTATGGGGAGCGTCCCTCAGTGTTTCTTCCAGAAAGAAATATTTGGGTATGGCACTATGGAATTGAATGCAAGCACAGTCAACAGTGGGTATGGGGAGCGTCCCTCAGTGTTTCTTCCAGAAAGAAATATTTGGGTATGGCACTATGGAATTGAATGCAAGCACAGTCAACAGTGGGTATGGGGAGCGTCCCTCAGTGTTTCTTCCAGAAAGAAATATTTGGGTATGGTGCTGTGGAATTGAATGCAAGCACAGTCAACAGTGGGTATGGGGAGCGTCCCTCAGTGTTTCTTCCAGAAAGAAATATTTGGGTATGGTGCTGTGGAATTGAATGCAAGCACAGTCAACAGTGGGTATGGGGAGCGTCCCTCAGTGTTTCTTCCAGAAAGAAATATTTGGGTATGATGCTGTGGAATTGAATGCAAGCACAGTCAACAGTGAGTATGGGGAGCGTCCCTCAGTGTTTCTTCCAGAAAGAAATATTTGGGTATGGTGCTGTGGAATTGAATGCAAGCACAGTCAACAGTGGGTATGGGGAGCGTCCCTCAGTGTTTCTGCCAGAAAGAAATATTTGGGTATGGCGCTATGTGGAATTGAATGCAACCACAGTCAGCATGGGGTATGGGGAGCGTCCCTCAGTGTTTCTGCCAGAAAGAAATATTTGGGTATGGCACTATGGAATTGAATGCAAGCACAGTCAACAGTGGGTATGGGGAGCGTCCCTCAGTGTTTCTTCCAGAAAGAAATATTTGGGTATGGTGCTGTGGAATTGAATGCAAGCACAGTCAACAGTGGGTATGGGGAGCGTCCCTCAGTGTTTCTTCCAGAAAGAAATATTTGGGTATGGTGCTGTGGAATTGAATGCAAGCACAGTCAACAGTGGGTATGGGGAGCGTCCCTCAGTGTTTCTGCCAGAAATATTTGGGTATGGTGCTGTGGAATTGAATGCAACAACAGTCAGCATGGGGTATGGGGAGCGTCCCTCAGTGTTTCTTCCAGAAAGAAATATTTGGGTATGGTGCTGTGGAATTGAATGCAAGCACAGTCAACAGTGGGTATGGGGAGCGTCCCTCAGTGTTTCTGCCAGAAAGAAATATTTGGGTATGGTGCTGTGGAATTGAATGCAAGCACAGTCAACAGTGGGTATGGGGAGCGTCCCTCAGTGTTTCTGCCAGAAAGAAATATTTGGGTATGGCGCTATGTGGAATTGAATGCAACAACAGTCAGCATGGGGTATGGGGAGCGTCCCTCAGTGTTTCTTCCAGAAAGAAATATTTGGGTATGGTGCTGTGGAATTGAATGCAAGCACAGTCAACAGTGGGTATGGGGAGCGTCCCTCAGTGTTTCTGCCAGAAAGAAATATTTGGGTATGGCGCTATGTGGAATTGAATGCAACAACAGTCAGCATGGGGTATAGGGCCTTCCCCAGAAAGAAAATGGGTTAAAATTAGGATTAGAATTAGAAAATTATGCGGTAATGATAAAGAGTAATTAATTTTGTCAAAAGGTTAACTTAACAAAAACAAATCTGCAAACAAATTTGGGTATGGTGCCATACCCGTTTTACCCTCTGGCAGAAGCCCTGTGGCCCCAAAAAGAAAATGTGTTAAGTTTAGGGTTAGGGTTAAGAAAAACATACAGTAATGATAAGAGTAATTCATTTTGTTAAAAGGGTTACCTTTTTAAAAAAATAATTGTGAAAAAATTAGGGTATGGCAGAAACCCTGACTCATAATGGAAACACATTTTTTAAAATTGAATTTAAAATGTCTGTCATTGGTGTAACAATATTTTTGGATGATTTAGCATTTACGAACCACTGGTCTTGTCCATACCATACTAAATGTCATCATGATGGTTTAATTGGCAAATATACAAATTGACATCACTGAGTTTGAGTTTATGTGCATCTGTTTCCATTGGTAAATTTGTTGACAATGTGATTGAACATGATTCTTCATAGAGTTTCAACAGAACAGAGCTTTGGTATTTAAAGTGAATAATATGGAACATTAAAGTAATATTCAGAATTGTCTATAAAAAGTAGAGATGATTTTCCGTTTCATATTTTAGCAAATTCCATTTCCAATTTTGGCAATTTATGTGCCAAGCAATGATTTAAGTTTTTGCTACAAATAATGTGAAATTTCCCCATACAAATTTATTCTAATGGATAATACAGCCAAAGTTTTACGAATGTGTCGTGCAATTCAGTTATGCTTATGAATAACCAGAGAAATAAAATAATAATAGTAATGAGACATTAAAATGGAAATCAAGTGTTGAGTAATTAATCAGACTGTCAACTGTCAGACGAGGTTGGCCAACTTGACGGTTGTGTTGTAATTTCCTCAAATGTGCTCAGATTAACAACTAATATGTTATACAATGGGGATCGAGTTGTAAGAGTGCTCAGGCTAGTAACTGGACAGTTGTAGAAGTTGTATGTGAGAGCAGAAAGTTGGCTGTTGGCAGTTGGTAGTCTGATCCTAGCATTACATTCCAGAATGACCTCAGTTGTTTGCAGCTTATGTTAAATAGTACACATCAGTGTTAGTGTAAGACAAATGCAAGTTTTTTTGGTCAAATAATGGTAAACATACCAAAATACAACAAATGTTTATAACCAAGTTTGAGAATGAAATAAAAAGCATGTTGAAAAGAAATAATACCAAATAGTAAACATCTGTAAAGATCAAGAATTCTGTTTCAGTTACAGAATTCCGTGATTCCATCCGCTATTCTGTGATCATGGAAAATTGTCCCCACTAAAATTGGATTACTTTGGTTTTATATACATATATGTGCATGTTAAATAATCATTTTAAAAAAAGAAAGAAAACAAAACAAACTACTTCAATTCAATTCATTTCATAATACAACACAATCTGGTGTCAGAATTATGTAATATCAATAACAACAACAAATAATAATGATAACAAATAGCTGGGGGTAATAATTAGAATAATAACTCGATCCCTTCACCTGCCCACGGCAATCGGCAATGCCGTGGGGGTTTTAATTATCCGTGGCACTTTTCTGCAATGGACTATATTCAGGTTTTTTTTCAACGGCATGGTTTTTTTTCTTTTTTTTTGCCGTGGATATTGTCTTAATTACAGGGGTTGTAACCTCGGTACTATCTATTACCAAGTGTTAATGTTCCGAACATACATGTACATGTATACCTCTCAAATATCAACAATTAATGAAGAATTCATTTCCAGAACACAATATAGATAGATTATTGCATGAGTAGGAGTGCCATATGGAAGTTATTAAACAAGTGATAGGGATGGGTATAAAAAAAATTCCAAACGAATGTTATACTTTATTTATTATCCACAAAGTGGCACAAACTGATTTATAGGAAACGTGAAATGTTATTGTAATGCCATAACAATCAATGTTAATAACATTCAGCGATGTCAGTTACAGTAACGTTGAATCATGTCAATAGCACAGCCGCGACTGTCCCAAACTTGTAGCTGCTATAGCAACTACAGTGACATCACAAGTGTGTCATAACGGTTTTCAATGTATTATTATGACCCATGCCATAAAGATAGCCTGGGGAAAATACAATATTTATATTTATATAACTGTTTACTTGTAGACCATGTGGATAATAAACATTAATCGGTATTTGTCGTGGCAGGCCATCGGTCTACAGGCTGGTAGGTACTGGGTTCGGATCCCAGTCGAGGCATGGGATTTTTAATCCAGATACCGACTCCAAACCCTGAGTGAGTGCTCTGCAAGGCTCAATGGGTAGGTGTAAACAACTTGCACCGACCAGTGATCCATAACTGGTTCAACAAAGGCCATGGTTTGTGCTATCCTGCCTGTGGGAAGCGCAAATAAAAGATCCCTTGCTGCCTGTCATAAAAAGAGTAGCCTATGTGGCGACAGCGGGTTTCCTCTAAAAACAGTGTCAGAATGACCATTATGTTTGACGTCCAATAGCCGATGATAAGATAAAAAAATCAATGTGCTCTAGTGGCGTTGTTAAATAAAACAAACTTTACTTTTTTTATCGAGAGACTGCCGAGACAAATACCAATGAACTAGACCAGGTTGATATTTTACATATTAAAAAAACATAAGTAGCGAATTCTATTTATCTTATAACACTAATAAAATGACATTTTAATTCGATTTTTAGTAAATCACAGTACTAAATCTGTAAAATGACGTCATCATGATTAGCACAAATTAGTTTGACGTTATGCATTTTAACTAAATCTTATGAAAACGTTACACTGAGGTATACAGGTCTTGTTGGCTTGTAAACAAGTGACCCATTCACATCAACATATTACCTAGAGACCTTGCAAATTTGCATATCCCTTTAAATTTGCATACCATTATTAACAGAGTTAATACACTAAATTATCACATGGATTTATGACATGTATACCATGTGTAACTTGTAGGATAAATCCATTTGTTATTTTGAGAGACCCATGATTTAGCTGCAACATCCACATATTGAGCATTGTGAGGTAAAACCTATTGTCGTACTGCTGAATTGGTCTAACATCGATACAGCTTCCCCTTTAATGCCAACATTAGGAAATTTGCTGATAGTGTGTTTTGGAAATGCACTTTAAAAAAATAAGTATCTGTGGAATTGTCTAAAATTTAAAAGAGAATTTATTATTTTTGGAATTGTCTAAAATTTAAAAAAGAATTTATTATTAAAAAAAAGAAGTATTTATTACTGTCATCCCTTAAAGGAATGATAATGCAAGACTTTTGGACTGGTGTGCATATTCAACGATACATAATGCACATTATTGCTTAATATCAACAAGTATAATCGTATAGTTAATTAATAAAACGGTTAAATGTGACGGCTATTATATATAACGGGCGCAGCCATTTTGTACCTTCCCAGTGAATATGCCCTCTGGCGAGCTGGTGGTTACGTAATACCTAACGTGTCACGTCAGGAATTAGTCTTCGAACTGAAGAAACAAAACATACCTGATTTTTGCGGATGCATCGCAATGTTCTGTAATAATATCTATCCCAGTAACACAGCAACTTGTATACATGTATGTGGTTATTTATTTAATACAAAATAAACCACCATTGTCAGTGTTGAAATAACTATTATATTTTGTATATAAATTAACCCACGTACTGAAATAATAGTAGAATGTTTTCTTGCTTAATTGGTCTTTTCTTTCTGTGACCTGTACCAGTGGTTCTTGATTGGCAGGTTTATATTCAGACTGTCCCTAGACACTGTGTCTAGACACACTAAAAGGATGTGCCTCTTTTATTAAGATCACAGGGTATTGTGTGATAACCTCAAATCGTAATGGACTTTACCAGCTTTATTACTGTAAATAATTCTATAAAACCCTTGATTAGGTAGACTTTCCCCATCTAAAATCACAAAACTGACCAATTACGTAGTCCCAGAGAAAAGAAAATTATCACTTGGGTATCGTGAGTGGTCGTTTTTGCTCGAACATATCCTACCAATAGGCCTAATAACAATATTATGCATTTTTTCTTTGGATTTTGTAAAAGAAAAAAATACTATAACTCCATTTCGTTATATTGATGCAAACTGAAATATATTTTGTTAAATAGGTTATTATACTATCAAGTCATTTATGTTGTTTTACAAGTCAGGTTGATGAAAGCGAAGCGCCTTGTAAATTAGAGCATTTGTTTACACTATGCATAATAGAGAAGTTGGACCTGAGCTGACGTCACTTCGCCCCAAGCTACATGTATACCACCGGACGTCACAAAAACGAAACAAAATGACTGCCCCCAGTTAGCAGGAATAATCACGTTTTTTTAAATTAATTCTAAAATTACGCGTTTTTCATTTGTTAAAGTGTCAGTATGTATTGGTGGTCCGGGTATGCATCTTTCCAACACATAAGGCTCTTGTTGGAGTTTAGTCTACCTTTAATAATATGTACTAAGAAACCATTTTTTGCTTATTAATTTTCTTTTTCCACAAATAAATTTAAAGTATCGTACCCAATATATGGTAAAATATGAGTGATATCAAAGATGTAAATAAAAGATGGTAATTGAAAGGAATGGAATCGATCGAAACTAGGTTGTTGCCAAATTGTTTACAGTTACAAAGTTGGTGAAAACTCCTTGTACATCTAAAACGTTATCTCCCTTTTTCTGTTTTGTATTTCACTCTTCTTTAATCCAGATTTAGACACAACACATAACAATATGGTCCCCTCACCAGTTTACCTACATTATTGTTGAACCAGGAATTTATTCAGGATTTTTTTTGGGTCAAGAGTCCTATATCTGGGCTGCGTTCAGCCATATTGGTTTGTACGCTTCACAGTAAACCAAATGGCCACGTTGGGAACCAATAAAATAGTTCGCGAAACGTTTGCTGGCTGGAGTTTCGGCTGATGGGATTGGGAAAACTAGTACGATTGAAACAAAATGGGATGTTCTTAAGGACACCGAATGATGCATTGCACCATTACTAAATTAATTTCTTGTAACAGATTTAATTACAAAAATATATACACATAACAGGAAATTTCAGAGCCACATGCCTTTGGGAAGGGGCCTATGTGTTCAGTATTTGAGACGTGCTGAATTAGTCCCTAACTATTACATATACCGTAAACAAATCTGGCCGTTTTCTGTGTCCCCCTTCCCATATTATATTATATTATATTATATTATATTATTTATGTAATATTATGACCACTCATCCCTCTAAAATTATGTGCTAGAGTCACAGCACATGACATGGTCCACACAGTTTTACTTGTTATTGTTGAACAATCTAATTAAAGTTAGCTCTACGGGTTAATTACTATTACCTGTGAATCTAACTGCACCCCGTTGGAGCTCGTGTCCAGTTGACCTTTCATTCGACCAATCAAAACCTCACATGCAAAATCATGCCAGTGATTTGAAAAGAATTTGTAAACATTCGGGATTATGCCAAGGGTATACGAAATGATTCGGGTGAATTACGAAGTATGCCGGAAACAATTTCAATGTAAAATTCGTTTCAAGACCAAAAAAACCTGTGATGGTATACTAGTATACAATCCAGAGTTTATTACTGCACTTTTCTCCCTGTTTTATAATGTTGAAATAGACCAACAAGTTCGCCTATTGCATAAATAGTCTCGCCCGATATTTTCAGAATCTGTATGCTCATAGAATAACGCTATACAAGGCGAAGTGTAATTGGTCGATATTTAAATTGTTATTTATAGATGAAATGTCACCTGGACATGGAAGTCCACGCAATGCTGTTAGATCTACTGATAGACCAGTAGAGCTAATTTTAATCAGATTGACAAATACTCGAATCATAACGCATGACATGGTCCCCACACTGTTTTACTTATTTTGTTAAACATCCCCTAACAATTTATGAAACTTTACTGGCAAACACAATTGATATCTCCTTTAAGATAGAACTCCCTTCTAAGCTTTCGCTCGATCCCCACTGGGCTATTTCTCGTTCCAGCCAGTGCACCACGACTGGTATATCAAAGGCTGTGGTATGTACTGCCCTGTGTGGGATGGTGAATATAAAAGATCCCTTGCTGCTAATCGGAAAGAGTATCAGAATCCTACCATAACTCATCCAACAGCCCTAAATATTTTCAGTCCACTCCCGAGTGATAGCATGCACATAATGTCGATTACATGCACGGTGTTGTTCTTGATCTATTTCTTGATATACTAATTTTTATAACAGAAGTATAACTGTAATATTTATTAACTATAAAATTATTTACACCTAGTTACTCGTGCCTTGTAGATAATATTGTACATAATGCAAAGTCTCTGTATTTGTGGAATATTTTGAAAATCATTAACTAGAATACAACTGTAATTATACTGCACGCCATGTCTTTTTGTTTTAGTGTTGGCGGTTCATGTGAATCTTGCAGTAACATAGCAGAACGACCCAGTGCTATAGTCAAGATATCATACACTCGGGCAAGCCATGAACGATCCCCTCCCCCACAACAACAACAAACAAAAAAACAACCCCAAACACCCCCCCCACCAAAAAAAAAACAAACAAAAAAAAACAAAAAAACCCCCAACAAACAACAACAAAAAACAAACGATGACCCCAGCTCTGTAGCAAAATTTAAGTTTGTTTCGCTTAACAACACCACTAGGACACATTAATTTATTAATCATCGGCTATTGGATGTCAAATATTTGGTAATTTTGACAATCCAAGAGAGGAAACCCGCTACATTGTTTTTTTATTAGTAGCAAGGGATCTTGTATATGCACCATCCCAGAGTCATGATACCACAGCCTTTCATATACCAGTCGTGGTGCACTGGCTGGAACATGAAATGGCCATAACCGGTAGGGATGGATCCTTGACAGAGTGCATCAGGCGAGTGCTTTGCCACTGGACTGTCCTACTCCTAGCAATTGGTTAAGTGGTTTAACTGGTTACAGCACAGGGTATACAGGTCCTACTTATACTCTTAAAGTATCACCATATCTTTCGACGAACTCTCAAAATAATGGGGGTTTTTTTAAAATCCCAAATAGTCCAGATTTAAAATAATCTTTTTCCTTTCGTTCTACTGGTGGTGACGTGGAAACACTATTATTTATTTAGTTATTTATTTGTCTTTTGCATCTGCACATTGATAAGAACCATTTGCGAAAGGACGGCACTGTTAGATAGATCATGAAGAAATGAATGGAATTGTTTGCATACATCAGCATATTGACTACTGCCCAGAGCAGCTGCACCGTCGCCAAAGTGTGTGGTGGTTGCTGGTATGTCGTCCTGTTGAATATGACAGTGAATACCGACACCGGTGACACGAGCAGAAAAAACACACAGTTAACGGACAGCAGCATCACCGTGAGCTTTGTATGGGTCCTCTTTGTAGCTCGTGCTAAAGGCTTTACTTTATTACTGGACCTTGTGTTCCTTTCAGATTTGATCTCCAACGTTTTCTTAGATTCAAGCATGATATTTTCCTCAGATTCAGTCTCAATCGTTTCCTTTTTTGCTTTAATGCAAACGCCGCAAAGCATCGTACAAAATACCTAAAAGGTTTTTTTTAAAGTTTCTTTTGTTTAACAAAGAGCACGTTGGTTTATTAATCATTGGCTATTGGATGTCAAATGTATGGTAATTTTGATATACAGTCTTAGAGAGGAAACCGGCTACATTTTCCCATTAGTAGCCTAGCAAGGGATCTTTTATATGCACCACCTAACAGTAAGGATAGCACATACCACGACATTTGATATACCAGTCGTGGTGCACTGGCTAGGACGAGAAATAGCCCAATAGGCCCACCAACGGGGATCGATCCTGGACCGATCGCGCAACAGGCAAGCCAGTGTTTCTGCCAACAAGACATTTTTGGGTATGGCGCTATGGAATTGAATGCATCCACAGTAAACGGGATTTTGTCAAAGTTAACTTGAAAAAATAAAATCTGCCTAAAACATTGGGTATGGTGCCATACCCATTTTACCCTCTGGCAGAAACCCTGCAAGCGCTTTACCACTGGGCTACATCCCGCCCCGTGCTTGACACTAAGCATTCCTAACTATTCGAAAACTAGGATAAATTAGTCTCACTCATACGTCCCATCATTCTTTATCATTTTCAATTTGCACAGCAGATGCTAACTACACCCCTTTTTGTATACCCCCCCCCCCCCCCCCCCCCCCCGGACCTTATAAGGTCGATGACAGTCAATTTTCGCACCCTTGTTTTGGCTTCGTACACAATAGAGCATATCTTATCGTAATTTCACTTGAAATCCATATTTCGTAAAAGGTACAATTTTTAAATTACAAGATTTTCTTCAAACACATTCAGGTGCATTAATCTATTGACCTTGACCCCTGTCAAATTTCTATAACAAGCAGACGTTGTTTAAAGTTAGGGGAGATTCGGCTAAATTGTATTTATTTATTTTTTTCATAATTCTGGACAAAATATTAATTTGAAGTTTTAAAAGATGAAAGAAATGAAAAGTACCTTTTGTTAAATATATCATATAATAAAAAATAAAAAATGTTGGATATGTTTCATTTATTGTGTACGAAGCCAAAACATGGGTCCGAAAAGTGACTGTCGTCGACCTTAGTTGCATTCTATAACAATCGTCGTCTGCTTGCGTTTTCTTTTAATTAAAGTCCGAACCAAATTGTTACCAACTACCATAGATTACTCTCCTATCGTTAGATTCCCCCAAAAGTTTGTCAAACTTTTTACTACAAGCGTTTTCATTGAATATCGTGTGTAAGGAGAATAGATAATTAGGTTTTTAAAATTTGTGGGATTTCTTTAATAAAAAACATAATAAATTTGCTTACAGATAGTCTTAATAGCTGTAGTATTAGAATAGAGACAATATCACTGTGTTTCGTTGTTAACTATAAGGATTTATCACAAAACCCAGATTTTGTGATAAATCCTTATAGTTAACAACGAAACACAGTGATATCATCCCCTAATTATAAGATTTGACCGCAATTATTTTTGGTTCATGCAAGTATGAACCGAAAAAACGATGTACACACTTTTGTATGACCCTACGTGGAGTCATATAGTGTGCACATATTTTTTCCCCCGGTTCATACTTGCATAAAGCAAAAAATAATTGTGGTCAATTCTTAAACACATGAACAGTATAAATGAGTTGTGCCACGTATTATGGTCTATTAATACATGAACAAGCTAAATAATATGACAATGATAGAAATCTAAATTTGTTAAACATAGAATAATATTAATCAAAGCAGCACACACACATTAAATGTGTAATTAAATGAGCAGCAATTAAATGTAGGTCTACATAAATTCTGATATCAATCAAGACTATAGGCCTCTTTAATTTGTATTTTTATAAAAGGACATTGTTTAAGACTACTAAGTCCATGTTAGTTAATTTCAATTAAATTTTATTGTACTAAACACTCACAAGGAGCAGGTACAAAAACAATAAAAATTACGTACCTCTTATTTAAAACCTCATCTCATGCATGTTAAAGATCGTAAAGTTGGTCAGTTATGACGTCAACATTCTTCAAATTGATCGTGTGATTACAATGCGCTTGTATAGAAGCCATTTCCTGTTAATAACCCGGTTCATGGTTACTCGAGGATAATAATAATCGAAAGAGCACACATGAAATCTGTAATTAAATCAGCAGTAAATAAATGTACATGGATTCTGATATCAATCAATTACGTAGCCCAGTGGTAAAGCATTCGCTTGATACGCGGTCAGTCTAGGATCGAACCCCGTCGGTGGACCCATTGGGCTATTTCTCGCTCCAGCCAGTGCACCACAACTGGGGTAGCAAAGGCCTTGGTATGTACTATCCTGTTTGTGTCATGCTGGATATAAAAGATCCCTTGCTGCTAATCGAAAAGAGTAGCTCTTGAAGTGGCGACTGCGGTTTCCTCTCTCATTATCTGTGTGGTCCTTAACCATATGTCCGACGCCATATAACCGTAAATAAAATGTTTTGAGTGCGTCGTTAAATAAAACATTCCCTTCCTTCCTTAACGGTCTTAACGAGGCCACACACGTGGACATATAAATCGGACTTTAAACTTCAGGCCCGTAGCATGGGGTGGATGGCCAGGGGGGGCCCGCCCCCCACCCCCCACCCCAATAATTTTGGCTGTTTTTTATTTTTTTTATTTTTTTTATAACCTTTACATCTCTACTGAATGTAAAAATTGTTGCGAGACTAACGGATCGAGATTAACGGCGGAAGTTACAGTAACGGCAAATAACATTTGAATCATGCCCCCGGACCCTCCAGATAACTCGCGCCTTCGGCGCTCCTTCAATTGAGCCCCCCCCCCCCCCCCCCCCCCCCAATAATGTCCACCATGCTACGGGCCTGAACTTTTAGACCTTCATTCGAAATTTTATGTCGAAATTACTTAATTATTAATATTATTAAATAGCCCGATCCTCTTTTCTTTCTTGTATTTATTTTTTGACTGTCCTTCTAAAATGCTCCAAATTACAATAACATTCTGCCGAGCAGTCAATTCTTTTTATTTTTGGCTTGTTAACTTTTTATTTTATTTTTTTAATTTTATTAAAGGGACATTCCCGAGTTTGCTGCATTGTAACATGTTTCCGACTATAAAATAGTTCTACGATTAAACTTACATATTAAATACATTTTCTTGTTTAGAATATCAGTTTCTGTATATTCAAAGTGTTTCTAGTCGTCTTAAAATTTGTAAGAAGTCCAAACTGGATTTTGTCTTCAAATAATTTCGTACGTACGAAAAAATCTTTTTTAGGAAATAAAATGAAATTTAACCTAGTACAGATATTAGAACGATCCGAAACACTTTTAATATACAGCCACTAATATTTTATGCAGAAAAATATCTCTTAAAAATTGCAGAAAACTCAGGAATGTCCCTTTAACTTGTTTATTAATTGCTATTTTCAAAGGTCTGCCCATTTTCAACTCTTTAAAACGATTATATGGTACTTGACATTAACACTTACATTTTCTTGCTTCAAAAATATATTTCTGTACACACAGTAGCGGATCCGGGGGGGGGGGGGGGGGGAGGTCGTCCAGGGGTCCGGACCCCCTTTTTTGAAAACCGACCATAACCGTTAAGGGGAAACATGATTATATTAACTGTTCTGTGTAAAAGGAGAGATCAGTCATCACATTTGGACACCCCCCCCCCCCCCCTTTCAGAAATCCTGCATCCGCGCCTGACCTATATTGTGTTTGGGGTTTTTTAACGTCAATAGACAGACGTTCAAGACATATTGGACCATCATGATGTTTGATAGTTCAAAACACCTTGCTAATCAGAGATTTAAACAATTACGGTTTCAGATTAGTTTTCACAGTGTGAAGTTGTGGGATGCTGGACCAATTTACATAAATACATTCTGCAAGACTAAGTGTATGCTGTGACGTATCTACGGAAAATAGCGCCCATGACAAGACAATCACTTGTATTGCGCCCGTCCAAACATCTGACACCCATGTTTTAGAAATAAAATTAACATTAACATTATCATTTTCAAACTGATTATCACGGAAACTAATTTGGCATTTAACGATTGAAAACATTATTTATTATCATTGTTTATTATTTAGACTAATATTAAATTATGCCCATTCATTCCCATTTCATCCTATTTCAGGGACAGGCCTTAAAGGCACCCGGTCACAGATTTAGTGGGCCTTATTTCGCTAAATATGGATTATAAATGACAATTACATTAATTTGGAATACCAAACCTCGCTATTGTATCACCCAAAACATTTTAATTGAACCATGATAGAGTGAGCAGCTTTTTAATTTTTTTTGCTTTTTTTTAAAAATTGGAACTCTTTTATGAGGAGTCTAAAACGTACGACAAAACCGAGTATTGATGAGGCTATATATTTGTGGGTTGCGGGCACGTGTGTAGGAATTGTAGCAAGAGGGATCTAGACTGAGGTGAACAACGTTTTCATGGGGGTGACACGCTCCCCCGAACAATTATCGGGAAAAAACAACAGAAAACTAAATTTGCTTGAGCAGGGGATTGAGCAAGCGATTATTATTATTATTATTTATTTAATTTTTGGGGGGTGGGGAGAAGGAGGAGCTCCGTACACGGTACCACTGCAGACGCGTGTGCAGGGACTTTAACATGGGGAGGGGGTCTACACGGAGGCGAGCGAAGTCTACGGTGAGGGGTCGAGACATGTTCCCCGAAAAATATATCACAAAACAAAAGAAACCCCCCAAAACAACAACAACAAATAACCAAAATGCTTGTGCAAGGAGATGGGTATGTGCCTGTACCGACAAAAAACATTGTGGCACAATAATTTTTCCGAACGTAAAAATATAGCTTGTGTCCCATCCCTTATATATATTATCTGCAGGTATTTAAAAATATTATAGAGAGGTTTCTCAACTATACCGTTACTATACGGATAGTGATTGGTCACCACTTCGAGTGTAGTTGGTGACGCACTAACAGCTTCCTTCCAGTTGTTTATGATTAAACGGCCTGCTATATATAATACAGTTCGTGGCTAATATATAATTTAAAATAATAATAATAATAATAATAATAATACTTCTGAGAATGCCGCCATATTCAAGTCACTAACCGTACTGATCTGCAAAACTAACTAAACTGTTAGTACTGTTACCGAATCATAGTTATTAATTATGCTTATCTGTAGCCTAACAATTTAAAGGCACATTGACGGTTCGAAAACAGATAACACGTTTCCTTCCGACTGCTTCCAGTTACAAGCCCCCGCTGTCCGTTTGTGTATTTGTTTTCTTTTTCAGATAATCTCTCAGCAGCTGATAATTTTATTCATTCATTCATTCATTATTATTATTATTATTATTATTATTATTATTATTATTATTATTATTATTATTATTATTTATTATTATAGTACTGCAGGTGCAATATTACGCTATTAATATACGGTAGCAGGGTTTCTGCCAGAGAGTAAAATGGGTATACCCAAATTTTATTGCAGATTTAATTTTTTAAAGTTAACCTTTTGACAATATTAATGACTCTCTATTATTACTGTATGATTTTCTTAACACTAACCCTACACCTAACACATTTTATTTCTCTCCCCCCCCCCCCCGCCCCCCCCCCCCCCATCGACTGCTGTTGCATTCAGCAAACACATTGCAAATATTTAATTTCATAGCGCCATACCCAAAATATTTCTTTCCGGCAGAAACACTGGGTAGGTGTCAATGAAAAACGTACACAAAAGGGTCCGCTAGATTCATATTCAACCCCCATTCTCCTGTTCAACCCACGCACTGTTTGTACTTAGTATATATTCCTCCTGTTCCAAGTGGTTTGGTAATATGGATCAATCAAATACTTATTTACCGCCTATATACATTTTTGCAGTGTTTATAGTCAGTCCTCGTCAGCGGAGGCCTTATACACGGATGTCGTGTATATAGCCACTTCGTATATAAACGCCATCTAGTTCACACTATTCTTTAAAAATGTAATAATTTCTATCCCAAGCCAGCTGTAATTACCCATGGGGTTGTGGCATATTTTGCATAATAATTAATTTGACAAAGTGAAAAATGAATGCGGTGTTTAGATTTTTTCCGCGTACAACAAACTACATTTAACTGTAGGCCCTACATGCAAAGGCCTAACTATTTTAGTCGGGATCGTCGCCGTTTAAAATGCTTCTGTTACTAAAATAAATTAATGTATAAGCTTATTATTATATTCAGTACATGTTTATACAATATTTTAATAACTTATTTTCATTGTTTTTCATTCGATTTACCTTAGGTAGCAGAGGACGGTCCACCGTTCTCGTTACACGAGCTTGGCAAATCGTTTTGACACTGCAATTATTCGGGGTTTGCCCATCATGTGAATACAAAAATAATACGTCACACCTCTTCGCTCCAAATAGCCGTTATTTTTTCCTGAATTATGGACCGTCAACATAATTAAATTATTTTTACAAAATATCAGTAACAAGTGGGTTATGGTAGTTTTGTAGATTGTTAAATAAAGTACTTTTAGCGACAAATCAAATGTGTATATTTTTAGATAATACATTGTTAGGTCATTAATTAGGTTAACCATCCGTGACTGAGCGCGTTTAACGCACTTATGACGTCACATTAATTACGTCACATACTTAGGAGGCGTCCACCCGTGTTGAAGAGTATTCCACATAAAAGCAAAATGCAGACGGTGAAAAATTACATATATTTTGCCCTATGCAATCTCAGCGAAGTCGATATCGGTGACATCGTTACAGACTCGTATGTGCAGTCTGTGTCACTGTAATGGTTTTTTTTTCACTATTTATGTTTGAACAAAAAGTGGAGAAAATCTAACGTTAATTAAAGGTAGGATGTATTTTTCCAATCTAATTAAAATTAGCTCCACTATTACACGTGGATCTAACAGCAGCCCGTTGCTCATGTCCAGTTGACCTTTCATGTGACCAATCAAAACCTTACTTGCAAAATCATGCCAGTGATTTAAAAAGAATTTGAAAACATTCGGGATTATGCCGAGGGTATACGAAATGATTCGGGTGAATTACGAAGTATGCCGGAAACTAATTGCAATATAAAATTTTATATAAAATTCGTTTCAAAACGAAACAAAAAACCGTGATGGTATAGCCATAAAATCTGTTTATACTAGTATACAATCCAGAGTTTATTACTGCACTTTCCCCCCTGTTTTTTCAATGTTGAAATAGACCAACACGTTCGCCTATTGCATAAATAGTATCGCCCGATATTTTTAGAATTTGTATGTTCCCGAATAACGCTATAAAAGGCGAAGTGTAATTGGTCGATATTTAAATTGTTATTTATAGATGAAATGTCATCTGGACATGAGAGTCCATGCATTGCTGTTAGATCTACTGGTAGACCCAGTAGAGCTAATTTTAATCAGATTGGTATTTTCCCCGCTGTCGCTTGCGGCTGTTATGTGAAGTTGTATTTATTTTACTAATATTTGTATTAACACACATGCAATACATTTTCTACCAGTTGCTGCAAATGCATGTATTAAATATATACGGTACCGATGTAATATACACAAAATATTAATGCAATTATATGGTAAAGAAGGCGGGAAAAGAAACTCAGTGACGTGGTTTTGATTAAATGACGTCATTCTGCGCATGTTAGCTGTCTGTCCCTATACTATAGTATAGATCTACTAGGGAAAGTCAGATCTATCAGCCATACCGCAAATGGATGGATTCACCTGTCTGGTATGCAAGAAAGACATAGATCTCTCACATAACTGTCTTTCATGGGATAACTCTGTCCCATATACTTGAGGGTGAGAGAACGAAAATTCGACATTGGGACCCGGAAAGCCTCGTCCCAAGTCAAAATATGCACCACACTTTTTCTATCCCACATGGCAGCATATGATGGAGTCTTATAGTATTACTCTGGCAGACTGCATTCTGTAGGGCAAAGTAGTTATCTTTAAAGAGCCTAACAAGTCCTCTTTTTGTTGAAGCTTAACAAAACAAGTTTGTTACCTCTGTTTATTATTTATACCATAAATCCCGGTACTGGATTACAATCCTGGGGCAATCTCCCCCCCCCCCCCCCCCACACCCCCAATTCGTTTACAAACTTGCAATTTCATTATTTGTACATGACTAAGTATTATGTATCCTTGCCATCGAGTATTTGACAGTACTGATATTCACTACGGTTAATTGGGATTTAATTGTGTGGATGTCTCGTTTTGCCGAGAAATTATTAAAGGGACTATCCTGAGTTGGGGTTTGTAGCCATTTTAAAAGGTTTTCGGCAAATAAAATATTTTTACATTTTTAAAATTTACAAACATTTTCATGTTTGAAATATAACCAAATCGTTTCTGAACATCGTAATGTTTTGTAGTATCTTTTATTATTTCTTCCACTGGCCGGACGAAATTGAAGTAATTATGCCTAAGATCATTCCAAATGCATTTGAAGTTCAAAGAAAAATGCTCCTGACTCGCACAGGCAAGCATACACAAGCAGAAGCAAAAAGTGGGGGAAGAAATATCAAACGTTACAACAAGCACAACTTTCAGAAAAGAAACTTTTCAAATCCAGACTGTAACGGATATTAATAGTGCAGAGCAAATTTGACAAGGAGGAAAAGGAGGGAAATAAATTCAAAGATTAACACTAAAAACTAAACGGACAACAAAAAAAAAAAAAAAATAACAGGTAAAGAAAGAGATAATAATATAGGAACATTAGATCAAAATCAGTGTTTAACCCGAAAAAAATTGTACAGAGCTGAATTTTTCAGGATAATTATAGTAATAACATATCAAAAGTCCCCAAGTTTCCGAGGTGTGCTAACTTTACTACAGACGTAAATGTATATTTATCGTCCCGTAACCTAATTACGTCAGTAACCTATTTTTGTCTTCAGCCTTTGAAAGCCCGCAATATACTGTAGACTCCCCATCACACGCACATTTTAAACATTTGTAAATTCAGAACAAAAACATTATAAGGATCTCCGGTTTTGATGTTTGACTTTTATGTTGAATTACGACTACAGTGGCGTAGGAAGGTGCCAATAAGTGTGTTTTTTGGGGTGGGGGCATATTTGCCAGTGGACGATAGTTTAAATTACTTATACCTTTATACATTTTATTTAAATAAATAATGTGTATTTATCCTAAACTATCGAATTCCGTCCCATATCACTTCCGAACTCCTTTTAATCAAACCGTGTAAGCACGAACTTTAATACCACTGCATATATATCAACTAACCAAGCCTCGATCGATCAACATTGAAAATGAGGGTGGAAAAAGCTAAGATTTTTTCCCCTCCCTTGTACAGTACCGGTGATTCTATTATTGCATACAGGAACCATATCCAAAGGTTATAATATATTAAAACCTTTATAATTGAAGAAACTAGATTTGACAGATCGGTAATGACTGTCGTCTGCATAAGTTTTGTCTATATTTAGTAACTAGTCACATGACTGACACTCTTAGTGTGTGTGGTGTGTGTGTGTGTGTGTGTGTGTGTGGGTGGGTGGGTGATGAAAGGCTATTTGTGTCAGATCCACAATAATAGTTATTGAGAAACAACATTAGTAGATTTTTTACTGTTTGTATAAGAAAGCTTTTTCTTTTTTCATTCAACTACAAAAGTTGTTAGCACAAGAAAACCATTTTCCTATATTCATGAAAATGTATTGACTACTTGAAAAGCTGTTAAGAGTGGCATGACTGTTTACAAAGCATTTAAAAAAAAAATCAAATTTTAAAACAAACTCTAAAGAATTAAAAAAGCAAGGGGAACTTTCTAATCTCGAATATAGTGATGTTTGTCGACAATCAATGTTCACCAAAAACGTGTATATATGTTCATAATTCATTTACATTTGCTTCGTTGACAATCAGTTGTATTGTTGTTCCCTCAATTTTATGATGGGTGTGGTCTTTCATACATTCCGCGTTTGTGACGTTCACATGGGATGATTTCGATGGTGTTATTTTTTTTATTTTTTTTATTATTATTATTTTTTATTTGTTTTGTTTTACAAATATTCACTTACTGGTTGGAATTTTACATTCGTTGACAAAAAAGATAAGTAATTACAAAAAATTTATTATTATGTACTTGTATTGGACGAGATAAACAATCATGTCATTAAATTTATCCGGTTGCTGGATTAAACACGCCCAGTAGCGTTTTCCTGTTAATTGGACGGAATTCGACAGGTCCAGGATAAATTTTATTAAGATAAATAATTTAATAATACTTTTACGAACCTAAATGTGCAAACGTTCGTTATTAGTTTCAAATGAAGAAAATAGGGTGTATACTACCAAATCAAATCCCATAGATGACAATAGTAACATATGTGGCTAAAACTCCTACCTGCAGCGTATCAATCGACATAAACACCACAGGTATATATACTACCTCCCCTCACCCTTAAAGTGAATAAAAAAAAAATGGACGTCAAGCTGCTCATTTCAGAGATACTTTTTTTTTTACCTGTAGTACCCCATACATATTTCAAGCACAAAGCTACTTGACACAGTCGTACTAGATGAAATAAAATTGCATACATTTTTTTGCCCAGATGAAACTATATATATATTTTTTTACAACCAACACACATGTATTACCAATCACAGGACTTGTGGTGTTAACTTCTCTATCAAAAGTTGGGTGCACCTCGAACTTTGACCCAGCCAGAAGTTATTTGGTTTAGTACTACCAAAAGTAGGTTATATTTGATTAAAACTCACAATTTTGTTCATAAATCGAAACTTTTGTTTTATCGACTTAACATGTCTTTATGGCATACAGATAAGTGCAGAACACACAACTTGCATGTAACCAACAACGGACAGTTGGCCTCAGATTACAGTTATCTTCCAATTTGGAAATTTTTCCGTGCAAGTAGTTTGCTGTTTGACTGATTATTTCATGGCAGACAGCTATGAAGTGGCAACTATTTGACTGAACTGACAGGTGAGAGCATGTAGTTTGTAAACATGTGTAACTTGTTGACATTGAAGACTTGTTTGTGGTAATTCCGGTCCATGCAAAAGTAGTGATTTTTGTGTAAAATGGGTGTACTCCGGCCAGGTTTAGAGGGTCTGTTCGTTCAAACCAATATCCTGGGAGAAAGCTGGACAATAGGGGTTGTCCTTTTCAGGGTATGTGTTCCCCAGGCAGGCAAAGGTACATACAAAAATCCACGGGCCTGCTGATGTTAATAAAAATGTTATAGCCACTAAGGCTATATAGAAACATATAGCAAAAGTAATTGTGGTCTGTGGCCAGTTACACTGCTTCTAAAGTAAATTTCAAAACCTTTAATGATACACGAACTTTATATATCCTGAAATGTAACCTAAGTGTCTAGGCAAGAAACATTTATCAGTGTTGGGAAGTGCACAAGACTACAAGAAGCAAAACTCGCAGCCAAACCATATAATTGTTAAACATGTATATATGATTTTACAATCTGGAATATTTAGGTCATTTGGTATGTCAAACTAGATTACGAAAGAAGTGTTTTATTTAACGACGCACTCAACACATTTTATTTACGGTTATATGGCGTCAGACATTTGGTTCAGGACCACACAGGTTTTGAGAGGAAACCCGCTGTCGCCACTACATGGGCTACTCTTGCGTTAGGCAGCAAGGGATCTTTTATTTGCGCTTCCCACAGGCAGGATAGCACAAACCATGGCCTTTGTTGAACCAGTTATGGATCACTGGTCGGTGCAAGTGGTTTACACCTACCCATTGAGCCTTGCGGAGCACTCACTCAGGGTTTTGAGTCGGTATCTGGATTAAAAATCCCATGCCTCGACTGGGATCCGAACCCAGTACCTACCAGCCTGTAGACCGATGGCCTGCCACGACGCCACCGAGGCCGGTCACTAGATTACGACAGTCAAAAGTATCAATAGGCACTACAACCCAGAACGAAAAACGTTTGAGGCCTTGTGAAATTCAAATACAATATTAGTATTTATAGTGAAAAGATACATAGTTTACTGTCTATCCTAATGAAAAGTGTCTAGTTAATAAAAGCCGTACTTTTTATTTTGTGAAGAAAACAATTAATTTTTTTAATTTTGTTTTAAAAGATTTGTTTTTTTTAATATATATTTTTTTAATCTGGAAACGCTCCTCGTGTAACCAGTGTTCAGAACATTAACATACATTGTGATATTTTGTGTGCTCTCATATTACAAATTGTCCATTATCAACCAATAAATAAGGTTCTTGTTTTATAATATACATGTATATACATAATCCATTGTATAATATGAATGAAGTTAAGTAAACAATACATGAATTGCAGTCCGCATAAACGATATCTTGGGTGAGGGGCACAATCTTTAATAACGGGCCAGTCTCTAGCGATGGGTTACAAGCAGTATTATTTTGATCTTTATATATTAGTACATAAAACACGTACATTCCGTCCCTCTAACCGGACTTTTTAACAAACACTTCTAAAGTCCCTATATCGGAACTTCCAGGACATTGAGAGTGTCGGACATATTAGCCCAAACACACGGCTGCAGGGCGTATTCATACAGGGGTTTGTTTGTTTCAGCAACAGCATCATTCATTATTTTTCCTTCTTGATTTCTTTCTTCTTTTTCTTTTTGGATGAAGTGTATGTCTTTGGATACGCAAACTTTACTAATTTTGTAAATAACCCACAGCAGATGACCCGCTTAGTTCATGAAAAAGGCTGAAACGTTTTGCAGATACAACACGCGTCATCTTGGTATCAGACTCATTGTCTGTGTTAGATTTAGTAATATGTGATCCTGATAATCCTGATATAGTCCTACTAAGTTTGGGGCATGCAACTAAAAATACATGTAGTGACTTTAATATATTTATTTTAACTTGCAAAAGAAAAGTAGGCCTACCCTCAAACGCAATTTGTTTGTCGTTTTTAAATAAAATACTTCCATACAAAACATTTGTTTTTTCATTCTTAATCTTCTTGTTCTAATTTCTATGAATCATGTAATAATTTTACTGTCTCCAGCTTCTCATATACGTTATTAAAACATTTCGACCGCAAATATCAAAAATGCGCGCGCGATACTTGGTTGAACTCGCTACGGTTGATAACGAAAATGGGGTACATACGTAAACTGATTATATGACGATAATTATATCTATACGTCTGTTATGACGTTAGCACATCTCGGAAATTTGAGGAAATTTGATATGTTATTACTGACGGTGTTCTGCATCTATCCTGAAAAAATAAATCCGCTCTGTAGTATTTATTTTCGGGTTAAACCCTAATGTTCTTGGACTATGCACCACATCTTGTGGAAAACAGGCAAGACGTATCTTGTCTGTAGTGAATGTCACGCCATATCCTATATTTATGCACAGTGTCCAATCAGTCTGCGATAAGTAATATAAAAACGCATTCTGAGAGAACTGCTAAAGAAATACATACATGTTCTCTATCGGGCCTAACATATGTTGGTATCTCGTAAGTGCAAGGGCCATAACTCTGTCAAAAATGAGTAAATCGCCATGAAAGTCAAATTTGATCTGTAACAGTACGTGAAAAAGCTATACACAAAATTTTTGATCAATAGTTTGAGGTATTGTGGGAAAAACTACCAGAAAACTATGTGGGACAGACAGACAAACAAATAGACAGACAGCCAAGGCGGAGATGAAACCTTTAGTTTCCTCCGGTTGGACAGGTAGTGGACTAAAAATACCCCAGCATATTGCAGAAAGAATCCCGAGGTCAATTTAAATTAAAACTTAATCTAATAAACAAAACTATTAGACATTATGTGGAGCACGACTACCCTTTTCAAATTTAGGCACGAAACAGGCCCGTAGCCAGCCGGTTTTATGGGGTGGTTGGGGAACTATGTATATCGAGTAAGGCGGCAGGTATGAATCGGCAAAGATTTTGTTAAAAAAAAAAATTGAAAATTTTTTTTAGCGCAACTCCGATTTTCGCTCGGTGGTGGTGGTGGGGGCGCGTTCGCAACCCATCGCACCCCCTTGGCTACGGGCCTGCGAAAGCTTTTAGTAATGTTTTAATTTAAAAAAAAAAAAAAAAAAAAAAAATCCTGCCTAAAACAAGAACTAGATGCTCTTAAGACAAAACATGTTTTTATTGTAGACCAAAATAAAGCCTTCATTGATTTAATTGAAACTTCCAAACACTTATAGGGAAAAAGGAACTATAAAAAAAAAAAAAAAAAAAAAAAAAAAAATCCTGCCTAAAATAACTAAATGCTCTTAGGACAAAACATGTTTTTATTGTAGATCAAAACAATGTTTCATTGATTTAATTGAAACTTCCCAACACTTATTATAGGCAAAATGAACTATAAAAAACAAGAAAAGAAAAAAAACAAACGAAAGAAAATCTTGCCTAAAACATGAACTAAATGCTGTTAAGACAAAACATATTTTTTATTGCAGACTAAAACAAAGCCTTCATTGATTTAATTCAAACTTCCAAACACTTATTATAGGGAAAAGGATCTAGAAAAAAATAAAAAATAATAATAATAAAAAAAATAAAAAATAAAATAAAATCGGTCAACAAACGCAAATAGCCCAGTGGGCCCACCGACGGAAATCGATCTCAGACCGACCGCGCATCAAGCGAACGCTTTACCACTGTGCTACGTCCCGCCCCTTCGATGGAACGAGTCATGCGTGTACGCTGTATTGTCGTAGATACTATTATAGTTAATATATACAATATAGCGTACGCACATGACTCGTTCCATCGAGTTATGGTATATTAATTACGTCACATTGTTCGAAAGCTTCCAAAAACGGAAGAAAAATATCAGTTGGCGAAAAATTACATGCTTTTTCTCCAATAGATCTCAGCGAAGTCGATATAGGTGACATGGTTACAATTTAGTATGTGAAAGCTTGTTGGAAGGCTTGTTCGAAGGCTTCCACTCCTCTTGGAAAAAACAAAACAAAAAACAAATACAAAAAAAAAAAAAAAACAACAACAAAAAACACAAAAACAAACAAACAATTAGCAGTCGGCGAATAATAACAAGCTTTTTCTCCAAGATATCTCAGCGAAGTCGATATAGGTGACATGGTTACAAATAATTGCGTAGCATGGGTTGCCAGCGCCCGGGGCAAGGCAAGTATTGCGCCCCTAACCAGTGGACCGTTAGCACTCCCCGAGTCCCATCCACCAGTCTAAAATTTTGCGCCCAGGGCAACCGCCCCGGTGGTCCCGCCCACGCTATGCCAATAACTTAAAATATAGTATGTGAAATCTGTGTCATAATAGCTTTTTTTTTCAAGATTTCTGACTGGACAAAATGTGGTTGAAATCAAACAGTAATTAAAGGTAGGTGAGTAATTAATTTATCGTAGTTGTTAAGAATGTGTTTCGGACTTTAGAGCGTTATCTAATTATTGAATGGCGGGAGGGAAGGGTGTGACGTAATCTACCACGTCATGACCAGCGCTGATTATGATAAAATGCAATCGTGATGACGTCACATACTTCAGAGGCTTCCACCCCTCTTGAAGAGTATTCGATAAAAAAGTAAAATGGCAGACGGCAGCGATAAATTACGTTTCTTGTTTGGAGTAGGAGATCTCAGCGAATTGGATACCAGGGCCATAGTTAGGATATTTTGGGGGTATTTTTTGTGTTTGTTTGTTGTTGTTTTTTTAGGGGGGGGGGGGGGGGTGGAGAGTTGTGGGTTGATAGGGCAGATGAATTCTGCGCAAATTTACAATTCCTCAAACTGTTAAGAATAGGATTTTAAAAAAGTGTTTCTTATTTTTACCGGATTGGTTTCTCCACCCCACCTCCGGTAGCTACGGCTCTGGATACAAGTGACATGGTTAAATGTGAGGAAAACATTTTTTTTTTTTTCGTGACTAACATTAATTCGGACCAACTGAAAAATGGAGTAAAATTATTATTTTTTTATTAATAATATTTTTCAGAAGTGATAATCATTGTGAAGTACAATGCCTGTGAATTTATATAAACTTTATTATGACTTTTTTTTAAACAAAGATATTTTGAAAATTATCGTGAATGACGTTTCCTCTCCAAGCCAGTTCGCCCCCAACTATTTGTCGATTCGCCCCTCTACCAATATTATGTTCGGCAGTAAAGATGACGTTGAATAATATGCATGGTGTTAGTGATCACGTGACTTATTTTACCTATAAACGTAGTCATGTTTCATAACTTATTAAAAAAACATAAAGGACACACCAAAACCCAAGTGGCCGCGAACCGGATTTTTTAGTTGGAGACGAACTGACATATTTGAGGTGTGAGGGCAAATGTTATTATCAGTCTTCAAATTTACCTGGATGCTGTGAATGCCTTTTGAGTTAAAATTTCTGTTTGCTTTATGGCACCACTAGAGCACATTGATCAATTAATGATCAGCTATTGGATGTCAACCATTTGGTAATTGACAGTTTTCCATTAGCAGCGTTATTATACACTTCTCCACACAGGACAGAATATATCATGGGGTTTTATATACCAGTCATGGTGCACTGTTTGGGACAATATTCAGTTATAATCAAGTACTTATACATTCATACCACTAATAACTATACTTGAATGTTTTATTTCAATAGTGGGTTTTTTTACACATTTTGTTAGACTGAATATCATTCTTTCAAAAGAACAGTAAAGTCACCTTTCCTTTTCTCCATTTAATAATAAAGTGTTCCACTTAATGGTTTTTGGAATACAAATTGTACTAGTGAAACAATATGGGCCAATTCATGGTATGGTAAACTGAGATGTCATGTTAAGAAAACAATACCCAGGGCTTTAGATTGCAACAAAACCAAGGCATTAAATGCTGTGCCCAAAATAAACATACCAAATTAGATACAAACATTTTACCTCAAAACAGTTTACCTCAAAACCACTGAAATATTTTTTCTTAATTAGATTAAAATAACTTTAATGCAATATAACCCCTTCAGCATTAGTTAATGATATTATTGTGCTGAAAAGACCTCTCTGTACTCTAAAAACAAAATATATCTATTGTGCCCAAATTAGTGAGATTTAAAGCCCTGAATACCGGTGCCACTAATGCAAAGCTGTGAAGGGTGAACTATTTTAAGATGAATTCTATTTTGTTATCAACATATTTCGGGTTTTTCTTATTTTATATCTGTCATCATATTATGTTTTCATTCATGTCACGTCCTTACAATATGTATTACTTCAAGGATCCCTAACCATGACATTGTCTGTTTGATCTAGGGCAATTAACTTTTTTAAAGATTAACTGTCCAGAACCCAGTTTCATGTAGGCTTCACTCATACAAATAACAGGTGAAATGGTACTGAATAATAGTCTAGGTGTAAAAACCCTGTTTCATATCAATTTTATTACCATTATTTCATAGCCAACTTTCAGTGAACTAATTTTTAGTCATTCAAAGCATAACAAAAATTTCAGTACTCAATGTTCCAAATACAGTGATATTCACGTGTATATCAAAACTTCAACATCTGACACATTGACACTTGTTACTTTTTTTTTTACTAAGGAACAATCATCATGAAACATGAACAACTTTGTTTCATCATCTGAATACAAATCTGGCACTTTTCTTATTGTTTCTATTTTGTAGTCTGCTTGTCCTGTCCCAACAGGACAATAAATCAGGCTCTGTCTATAAAAACAAAAACAAGCATGGAATGGCTTCTAGCAGTCTTTAACGAACCGTACTTGAAATGCAAAATTCAATTGTACAAATGTATTCATGTAGCTAAGCCTAATATATTTTGCACAAGTTTTTATTTGTAAATCAAAAAATAGGAAAGAACAGGATTGTCTGTTTAAAGACGCCTCCGCAGATCCTATAGTATAGCCTCTATTAGAAATTCGCGAGAAAAAATAGGCAGAGTTACGTCCCCTAACCACTTCCGGCGTGTTCCGGTAGCAGCACCAATGGCTGATGACCATAACTGTTTGTGAATCTTCAGCTGAGATTTATTCATACCAGCCCCTGGCATCATAAATGTCCCTACCTATGCTTTAAAAATAAAGAAGGATGCAGGTAAAAATTAAGTTGATGAAATTGCGTTTTGTTATAACTGACCATGTATTAAATATAAGAGATGAATCTAGCGAGCTGTCACCCGCCCTGATTGTTTTGGTTTTCTTGCTTGGAAATTTTAGATATTTTTTTTCAAAGCTGCAATCTCGCCTCATATTATCATAATTTCATTTAAAATACAAACACACCTACAGTTTTAATGAATTGTGTGTGACAGTAACACAGTTGCAATTGATAATAGAACAATGTTTAGCCTATAGCCTCTATTAGAAACATACTTATCTGCCCTTGATTTGCATCGCGTTTAGCTGCCCCAATTAGCTACTAAATTATTTCCGGCGCGTTACGCTTCAGTTACTTGCAACAAAGGCCCTTTGTTACTACTGAACTGTGAAGTAGTGGACTTGTTCTTTTATTTTTTGACGTTAAAGTTTTCTGTTACTATTATTGTTTGTCAGATTGTGTGCAATCTCCTTCTTTTATAGAAAAGAAAATGTACAATATGTTTTGTGCTCAACAAAAATACTTACGAACACGTCTTGGGGTGTGTGGTGGGGTGGTGGGGGGGTGGGGGGGGGGGGGGGGGTGGTGTGTGTGTGTGTGTGTGTGGGGGGGGGGGTTCCAAGACAAATGGCTCATTCATGATTGACTCGTTAAAACTGCACCTTAATAAAGTTTTGATATTTGCAAATAATATGCATGTGTTTGTGTATATATCACTGTGTACGAATGGAAGTGTACATTAATTTGACTAAATGACTAGCTGCGAATTTCTGTACCGCTAGCTGCATTATTAACTACGACCTATACAGTAGTTAATAATGAAACTAACGATACAGAAATTCACTTCCTCGCCTAACGATACGGTTTCTACTATCTGACTCGCAAACAAATCGGAACAGCGAGTCCAGTGTCATTGTCAGCACAACCATTAAGCATTCCGTGATATATATATATTCACTGGCGTAGGAAGCAGGGGGTCAAGTGCCCCCTACTTTTCAGATATTTTGCTTTATAATAGTGTAAAAGTGTGTAAATATAAAAGTGTGGCCCCCTCCCCAGACCTTTTGGCACCTTCCTGCGCCACTAATCTCTCTCTCTCTCTCTCTCTCTCTCTCTCTCTCTCTCTCTCTCTCTCTCTCTCTCTCTCTCTCTCTCTCTCTCTCTCTCTCTCTCTCTCTCTCTCTCTCTCTCTCTCTCTCTCTCTCTCTACACACACACACCCCGCCTTGCCATCTCCATACGCCACTGGTATATGTACATAGATAAAACGTTTTTTTTTTTTCAAATGTGCGTGTTAGTCTGGGCTATGTTTGGTTGTGCGTGTGTACTGGTGTGTGGGCTTGTTTTGTAGGCTATTGTTTATTTGGGGGCAGATTTGTTGTTGTTACTGGGGTTTTCTCTTCTTTTTTGGGTGTGTGTGTGGGGGGGGGGGGGGGGGAGGTAAAATTGTTGAGGGGATATTTTTTAAATATTAGGTTTTTTGTTTTGCCTGCCACTTATGCTTATAATCATGTATAGAACAATGCCATTTGTCTTATCTCATGGCAACAATACGTCTTTTTTCTACGATATCTAGTCACTTGAAATAAAAGACTCCATCATATGCGGTCATGTGGGATAGAAAAAGTACACTCTTGGTGGTAGAAATTTCCACCACCTCGGATGTACTTTTTCTATCCCACATGACTACATATAATGGAATCTATTAATCTAGCCCTAGGGTCAGACAGATTTTTCTTGCACCGGGCAAAAGCTGGATAACCCGTTACCAGTGGGCAAGAAAACTCTTTCCTTCTTCCGTGGTATCGAGGAACACAAAAAACACGAAGAAGGCATTATTTATAGAACTTTTACCAAATGTTATAGATGTAAAGTCGTTTACTTCCTTGTTTTTGACAGTGTAACGTGGGACCTATTGAGGAGTTGGCGTAACTGCCTTCGCCATTAAAAATAGAAGAGTAATTTATCGTAATTGTTAACGACATATTATTCAATATCTCGTTCCAGCCCGTGCACTGCGACTGGTATATCAAATGGCATGTGCTATCCTGCCTGTGGGATGGTGCATATAAAACATCCCTTGCTACTAATCGAAAAATATAGTTTTCTCAGTAAGACTATGTCAAAATTACCAAATGTTAGACATCCAATAGCCGATGATTAATAAATCAGTGTGCTCTAGTGGTGTCGTTAAACAAAACAAACTTTTTAACAACATGGTTCGGACTTTAAAGCGTTACGTAATTGTTGAACGACTCGTATATATATATAGAAATACGAAACGAACTTGCCTGTTATACCATTTTTATGAAACGAGTGAACAGTTTTGGTATCTCTCTCTCTCTCTCTCTCTCTCTCTCTCTCTCTCTCTCTCTCTCTCTCTCTCTCTCTCTCTCTCTCTCTCTCTCTCTCTCTCTCTCTCTCTCTCTCTCTCACACACACACACACACACAAAATTATCCTATACTTACCCATGATATCCATGTCATAAACCCATGTGATAAATAGAGATTATTATACGAGCTTGTGTGTCGTACTGATTTTACGAAACGAGTGTCAAGATTTTTGTATTGCCCGAGCGAAAGCGAGGGTAATATACATGAATCCTGACACGAGTTTCGTAAAATCAGTAAGATTCACACGGGAGTGTAATAATTTCTTTATTATCTGTATTATCCAAACTATTATTTTTATGAATAACAAGCTAGGATCATGTCAAAACGATTGAAACGTAAATAAAACGAGACGACAAAACGACGTCATTTTCCGAAACATCATTTTTGATAAGCGTTTTTATTTCCATTAAAGGCTTTTGTAGGAGAGATCACTGGCACTATAATTTGTGATATCTCCTGCGATATCTCCGCAGGAGATATTATAAGTTGTAGAAGCATCACGAGGGGTATATGGCTTTTTATGTACCCTCTGTGTGTTTTTTTACCCCGAGCCGAAGGCGAGGGGTAAAACAGCACACAGAGGGTACATAAAAAGCCATATACCCCGAGAGATGCTTCTACAACGAATTTATCTTGCCGACATGTTAAACTATATAGCCAAATAATCAAAATGACGCCAGACAATAATTGTTAAGAATTTATTAACGGAGCCGTACCACGCGGACGCGAACGAAACCACTTGCCAGTGACGAAAAATAGTTCAATCGATAAACGAGTTTTTAACTTCAAATGTTTGTAATACGAAATTGTCTGAAACAGATATTAATAAATAATTTTTTTTTTTTTTTTTTATCAGAAATGTATGTAGTAAAAAAATAAAAATACTAAAAAAAAAAAAAAACTGTTGCTAATCGCGCATTAATACAATAACACCACGACCGTAATTAGGTAGCCGAGTTCAACATTGCAGCTTTTAAAAGTGTTGAAATAGTGTATTTTATAGTAAAAATAAAATTAATTATGTATACTTGATTGATTATCAATGTTATTTATAATCTAATTATTGCTTTAGCATTAACTGGGGTGGCTGGAAACTGTTGGAAATTACAGACGGGATATAAGAGAATTTGGCTCCGCCCACAGGGGTATAAGGGATTTGTCCAACGGCAAACAACCAATGGGATTAAAGAATTTTACACGAAGGCGAGATAACGCTTCTTATAATCTAGATGGTCAAATTTTAATCACAAGACAATGTTTTGTTACGTCACTGTGTTTGTTTCAGCGCTAAACCGACTATTAGTGACGTCACGCCACTGCCGTTCTGCTAGTCTACCGCTGACATTCAACCCACATTACTGACATTGTTTACAACTGTCGCAAATGAAAAGAATGATAATGGATGATAAAAAGAATACCCCCCTCGTGTCTTGTGATATCATAATTTATCAGCACTGGTTGATAAAAGTATAATATCAACTCGTGTTGATAAATTATGATATCACAAGACACTCGGGGAGTATCCTCTATATACGTCATTCGTGTGCACGTGAAATCATTATGACACACGTGGGTCATACTGGTTATATTTCCCTGAATATCTTGATCTATGTGGATAATAATTTAGTGCATTAACCCGGTTAATAATGGTATGCAAATCTGCAAGGTCTCTAGGTAATTTGTTGCTGTGGATGGGTCATTTACTTATAATCCAACAAGACCTGTGTTCCTGAGCGTAACTGGGGAACTGGGAAACTCTATTAACGTGCCCCTATCCACAAGGGTTCAGGCACGCCCGCCCCGGATTCAGCCTCTGACTTCGCCAGTGACCGACTCCGGGGCGTAACTGATTTTACGAAACGAGTGTCAGGATTATTGTATTACCCGAGCAAGAGCGAGGGTAATACATGAATCCTGACACCATTTTCGTAAAATCGGTACAATTCACACTCGAGAGTAATAATTTCTTTATTATTCACATTATCCAACATTTTATTTTTATGAATAACAAGCTAGGACCATGTTAAAACTTTTCAAGCGTAACGAAAAAGAGACTACGAAACGACGTCATTTTCACATGCGTTTACAAAGATCTAAAACTGGGGAAGCGGCATTAAGTTATGACGTCGCTTCACAAAATTACGTCATTCGTTGTGCACGTGAAATCAGTATCATACACGTGGTTCATACTGGTTATATTCCCCTGAATACACTGAACTATGTGGATAATAAATAGAATTCTCTGCTCGTGTTTTTTAATATATAAAATATCAACCTCGTCTACTTAATCGCTATTTGTCTCGGCAGAACCTTAAATACCGATTAACAGACACGGTTGATATTTTCCTTATTATAAAAATACTCGTGACGAATCCTCTGTCTGTCTGTCTGTCTGTCTGCCCGCCTGCCCCCCCCCCCCTCTCTCTCTCTCTCTCTCTCTCTCTATATATCTATATATATATATATATATATAAACTGACGATCAAAAGAAAGTATACCAATTATTTTTATGATAAATAAACACATTACACGTTCATGGAAGGTTAGATAGGTTCCAGTATTGCTCGTTATAATGCAATCAGTGACGAATAGTCGCACATTGCTGCGTTTGGGCAAAATGAGTTTATTCATCAAATTTATACTGCACGAGAAACATGATACTCGTGCACATAAGGATGTAAAAAAAGGGTGCCATTGCTTAGAACATGCCTCGGTCAACAGTAAAACACCAGAGAACATGGCAAGGCTAACTGCCGAAGAAAGAGAGAGAGCTATTGGTATGGTGCAGTTGGGTGCGAGTTATGCCCATGTGGCAAGAATCCTGAATTGCACAAAATTGTAGATCACCAGGTTGATACAGCGTTACAGGGTGACTGGCAGGACTGCAGACAGACCATGAAGTGGAAGACCTCGCGTCACAACAGCCAACGAGGACCGCCATCTCCGCATCTTACACTTACGTAACAGATTCCTCACTATGACGTCATCTGCAGCGACTGGCCTTGGACATGTCATCAGTCGTCACACTGTACGTCGTTGACTACGACAGCATGGTATCAGGGCCTATCGACCATTCAGAGGGATGCCATTGACGAGGCAACATCGACTTCGACGTTTACGTTGGGCACGTCAGTTTCAACGTTGGCAAAATCGGAACTGGCAGCGTGTACTCTTTTTCTGATGAGAGCAAGTTCCAGTTATTCAGAGCTGATGGCAGGACTCGGATATACCGACGTACAGGAGAGAGAACAGCTTCGTGCTGTGTTCAGGAGACTGAACCGTTTGGTGGTGGATCTGTGATGGTTTGGGGTGGTATCTGTGGCCAACAGCGGACAGACCTTATTGTCATCGACGGAAATCTGTCCGACGTCGGGTCCATGCTTGCATACTTGCACATGGTGGACATACACGCTATTGAAACATGTTCTTTGTGGTCAAATTTATTCACCTTCGTTATGAGTGGTCCTTTATGAAATCGCACATTTCACCCCTAGTGCTGTTGTGAACTGTGATATTATCATTTTACATGCATACATACATACATACATGCATACATGTATATACATATACTCTTCAAAAACTCTAATAAGAATTTACAATTGCCAAAATTGTAAGGTATATTAGCTGTGGGGAATGGTTATATGATAATGGTGAATTAATTGGGCAAACATTACAACCAGTAGTTCATTATTACAGTAGGTTTTATGACCACCAAAGATCTCGAAGAACGATTGGGGTCAGAAGTGAAATATGAAAGTTGACGTTTTTTTATCAGTAAATCGCAAATTCAAACAATAAAAATGACTAAAAACAAAACAATAACAACTGTATGATCAACAGAATGAAAACGATTGACAGAAATCGACCAACTGCGTGGTGCACGTGCAAACTATGGAATGTGTTTCGGTGTGTTGATAAATAGACCTGAACGTTCTTTACTAGGATGTCTGTGGTCAAAACGTATGTTCGGTCTAATAGTTGATATTAACTTTAATACCTACAGTAGAATCTCGTTGGCTCGACTTTGGAAGGGTCAAACCAAAAACGAAGTCCCGAGTTTTTTGTTCGATAAACCCTTATATTAACTGCTGACGGGTCGAACATGTCCAGGGTCGACTATAAGCCTTTGCTCGAACTAAATTTTCGATTCCGTCTGTGTTATTAGCTATATTTCCCTCGAACTGGTGATCCATCACATATTAAATGGGAAACCACCGAAAAGGATCAACTATTGCTGCGCTTGGACAGTTGGTTATTACAACCTTTGGATTAATTATTTAGGCGGAATGAACTGTTGGTGTCAGGGTCACTGTTAGATGGACCGTGATACCAATAAAACAATTAGTGTATAAACAGGCCTCGGCATAAAGCGTTACTTTGAACACGTCTATAAGACCAGTTTTAAATGAAACAATGGGTGAGTTAATCAGCTGTCTTGACTTCCACAACCACATATTTAATTAATACCGGCAAGGGCTTCTGCATCACACAATCAGTGTAATTTCTAATACATGCTTTCAAGATAATTTGCTATATAACACATTGATGAAATTTTTAAAGTTTGTAGTTATCAAAATAATATGTATCTCTAATTCAACTTTGTAACTGATGTTACAGAAATATCTGATGTTGATCGAATGGTTAGGTCGAACTACTTGATGGGTCGAACACTTTCTTGAGCACTGACGGGGTTCGAGCCAACGGGATTCAACTGTGTGTGTGTGTATGTGTATATATCATTATTATTAGTAGTATATATATATATATATATATATATCTATATATATCTATATATATCTATATATATCTATATATATCGACACACACACACGCACACACATACACAGTGCCAACAATATTGACAAATTGCAATAATGGAGGATTCCGCCAAACTTATTTATAAATATCACACTGACAGTGAAAGACTTTGCCGAGTACGATGCTGCCATGGTAATCTGGCACTACATTTCGCCACTATTGCTGTTGGTTGGCACCGTGGGAAGCATTAAGTCCGTTGTTGTGTTGTCAAGAACGAGACTGCATTCAGTTACCACGAAGTTCTATCTGGTCCAGCTGGCGTGTAATGACGTCATTGTTCTCAACCTGGGACTGTTGCACTACTGGATGGACTATACCTTCAGTTTCAATATAAGGAACACTTCTAGCTTCGCCTGTAAGGTTCACACCTTGGCTGTCGCCCTGTTTTTAGACTACTCTGCTTGGATTATTGTAATGTTAACAGTAGACAGATGTATTTATGTCTGCCGGCCTGGTAAGGAATCACAGTTTTGTAAGATACGAAATGCAAGAATCTTTTCAGCGGTTGTCTTTCTTATCCTCCTGGCTCTGAACATGCATGCTTTGTGGACATATGTGGTGGATAGGATCATATTTGGACGAACAATAGACGGTTATGTAAGCAGAGAAGAATATAAATATTTTGTTGAATATGTGTGGCCATGGATCGATTTCTGTGTTTTTTCATCTATTCCGTTTGTTATCATGGTGGTTGGAAACATTTTAATCTTAAGAGAGTTGAGAATATCATCTAGGAAATTGCAGGTCCACAGAGAACGGTCTTCACGTAGTACATGCCATTAATTGAAACACCCAGATTCTAGTACATTTGTGTCAGAACATAGCACTCCTGCAAATTCGCATTTCGTGGACACTAGTACTATACCAGAAGAGAGTTCACTTACATCAGAAGCTATGTCAGAAGTCTCTTTGCGTGTAATGGATCCTATTTCAGAAGCTAATGTCCAAGTAACTGATCATATGCATGATGAAACGTTGCATGTAAAATGTGCTATGACTGATGCAAATTCACATATAACGGATCCTATGCCAGAAGCAAATTCGCTTGTAACAGATTCAGTGCCAGAAAGGATTCCTTCTAAAAGGAAAACTACTGAAGGACCGCAGACAGTCAAACAAATTTTCAATAATGTTTTGTCAGTATACGATCTGCAACAAGATCGACCTAGCCCACCTGGAAATTCTCACGTCATGGATACTATAACAGAAGAGAATTCACTTAGAACAGATGCACAGTCAGAAGCCATTTCGCATGTAATGGATCCCAAGCCAGAAGCTAATTTGAATGTAATGGATCCTATGTCTGAAGCTAATTCACATATAACGGATCCTATGCGAGAAGAGAATTTGGTTGTAAGAGATGCAGTGCCAGAAACAATTCCTTCTGAAGTTGGAACTGCAGAAAGTCAGCAGTCGATCAACTTTAAAATTACGATGACTAAAAACATGTCAAAACTGCAATCATTCTGCAAAAAATTAATACTTTCAAGGGGGCGCCATACAAAGATGGCAGTAATGCTTCTATCGATTAATTGTATGTTTCTGCTGTTGATGTCACCAATTGTGATATACCTGATTGGGTTAAGTCACTGGCAGGTCTCTCCAGATGTACACAAAGAGGCGGAACTAGCGTTTGTCTGGGCTATTGTCAACATCTTGCAGTATGCTGACGATTCCATTCATTTCTTCCAGTATTACCTGACAGTACCTTCTTTCCGTAAAGTGTTCTGGTCAACATTTGGTAAACCACGTATCAACCCCAAGGTATAAATGACATGTTACATCCTACCCCCTTATAACACTTTTGAATGTAATGCAACTATTTCACATCACATGTTCTGTCAGTGCCACATATTGTCTGTCTTATCGACATATTTTTAATGGGAATCCATCCTGAATATCAAGTGAACTGTATTCCAGCTTGTTTTGTTAATGAGGGTCTGGTCTGCTAGTTCTCTTCAAATCAGACATGAAAGTTTTCGATATTTATCCTGAATTTTGGAATTTTGAGTGTTTGTACAGGGTTTTCGGGTGTTTCACTGTTCGTCCTGAATTTGCCACCTTCTCTGTTGAAAACTTACAATATGTTTTCGGTTGATATTTTGCATACATTCTGAATGGAGGCCTCTCTTTTAGATCAGTGTACAACCCTAACACCAGGCCAGTCTCGGTACCCGACCATCAACATGAAAACTTCTGGATTTTTATTTGTTTTATTATTATTATCCAGATTATTTAATATTTGTTTGTGTAATGCTTTTTAAACAAAAAATTCTGCATTTTTAGTTAATTGTATGAAGTATTCTGTGTAATAAAATACCCATAAACGAGAGAAAATGTCGTAATTTAGTCACCTTTTTTCATATGAGTGTATGGCATAAGGAGATCTCGCATTTTAACTGTATTGGGGTGGGATGTAGCCCAGTGGTAAAGTGCTCGCTCAATGCCCAGTCGGTCTGGGATCGATCCCCGTCGGTAAGCTCATTGGGTATTTCTCGCTCCAGACAGTGCACCACGACTGGTATATCAAAGGTCATGGTATGTGGTATTCTGTCTATGAGATTGATCATTGAAAGGAAGGAAGGAAATGTTTTATTTAACGACATACTCAACACATTTTATTTACGGTTATATGGCATCAGACATATGGTTAAGGACCACACAGATATTGAGAGAGGAAGCCCGCTGTTGCCACTGCATGGGCTACTCTTTTCGATTAGCAGCAAGGGATCTTTTATATGCATCATCCCACAGACAGGATAATACATACCATGGCCTTTGTTACACCAGTTGTGGAGCACTGGCTTGAAAGAGAAATAGCCCAATGGGTCCACCAATGGGGAGCGATCCTAAACCGACCGCACATCAAGCAAACGCTTTACCACTGTCTATGAGATTGTGCATATAAAAGATCCCTTGCTACTAATGAAGAAATGTAGTGGATTTTTTCTGTAGGCCTATATGTCAAAATTACCAAATGTTTGATATCCAATAGCCAATGATAAATAAATCAATATGCTCTAGTGTTGTCGTTATTGAAATTAAACTTTACTTTCTTTGTCATAAAAATTAAAGATAACCAATTTGTGTAATTCGATACCAATGGATTTTGTGAAAACTTTAATAATTAGATTTTAATTCAAGTATTTTCGAAAGGTGATAAATCTGAACGACAAAATCATATTCCAATATCAAAATCGTGTCTCTGTATAGATCAATCGAAAGAATGACAAAATGGTGATTGTTTCCATTTTGTGCCGCCCGTTGGAGTGCTGCCACACCCAAGACTAGGTTAAAAAAAAAAAAAACTTGCACAGGATGAGTTCAATGGAATATATATATATATATATATATATATATATATCCACCAACTCCCGCTTAGGTGTCATTTGTATGCTTAGGTGGCGTTTGTATTGGCATGAAAAAAAAACCCTTGCTGTACTCCCCAAAGCATATTTTACACTAGGGTCACCAGCTAGAATTAAAGTGACTAATATGTTTATTCAATGACCGATGATTAATTAATCAGTGTTCTCTAGTGGTGTCGTTAAATAAAACAAACTTTTGCTAGAGAAAAAGAATACAGTTTTTCAATCATTTAATTCTAATCATTTCTTGTTTAATTTTACAGATGACTGCCATGTCGGACAACACCTAAATTGTTTAGATGAGGACAAAAGATAACACATAGAACAGCTTTTTGGATCTTTATTTTTAATAAAACCAACCTGCATTGCCCTAACAAACACAATTATCTTTCTTGAGTTTCTCCTTTTGTGGATGAGTGTTTCGTGGACAGATATGAAGACAAAACATTTTGGTCAGATTTCACCCATAGTCGAAATGACACAACGTCAGAATTCATGCAGGTTGCTCTATGAATGCTAGTGTACATCGCTTTGTAACTGTCATGCTGGATGGGACTTGGAATCACCTGTATAGAACAATCGTAAAAGCCAGTTCTCTATAATAGTTCAGCAGTCCTTACACCAGTCAGCACTATGAGAGAAACGACGACAGTTAACACAAATATCACACTGACTGTGAAAGACTTTGCCGAGTACGATGCTGCCATGGTAATCTGGCACTACATTTCGCCACTATTGCTGTTGGTTGGTACTGTGGGAAGCATTCTGTCCATTGTTGTGTTGTCAAGAACAAGACTGCATTCAGCGACCACGAAGTTCTATCTGGTCCTGCTGGCGTGTAATGACGTCATTGTTCTCAACCTGGGACTGTTGCACTACTGGATGGACTATACCTTCAATTTCAATTTAAGGAACACTTCTAGCTTCGCCTGTAAGGTTCACACCTTGGCCGTCACCCTGTTTTTAGACTACTCTGCTTGGATTATTGTAATGTTAACAGTAGACAGATGTATTTGTGTCTGCCTGCCTGCTAAGGAATCACAGTTTTGTAACATAAGGAATGCAAGAATCGTTTCAGCGGTTGTCTTTCTTATGCTCCTGGCAGTGAACATGCATTTTTTGTGGACATATGATGTGGTGGATAGGATCATGTTTGGACGAACAATAGACTGTTATGTAGGCAGACAAGAATATAAATACTTCGCTCAGTATGTTTGGACGTGGATCGATTTCTGTGTTTTTTCATCCATTCCATTTGTTATCATGGTGGTCGGAAATGTTTTAATCTTAAGAGAGTTGAGAATATCGTCTAAGAAATTGCAGGTCCACAGAGAACGGTCTTCGCGTAGTACATGCCATTCATTGAAACACCCAGATTCTAGTATATGTTTCTTAGAACATAGCCCACCTGCAAATTCGCACTTTGTGGATACTAGTAGTATACCAGAAGAGTGTTCACTTCCATCAGAAGCTATGTCAGAAGTCACTTCGCGTGTAATGGATCCTATGCCACAAGCTAATGTGCATGTAATGGATCATATGCATGATGAAAATATGCATGTAAAATGTCCTATGCCAGAAGCGAACTCACTTGTAACAGATTCAGTGCCAGAAATGATTCCTTCTGAAACGGAAATTACTGAAGGACCGCAGACAGTCAAACCAGTTTCCAGTAATGTTTTGCCAGTATACGATCTGCAACAAGATCGACCTAGCCCAACTGAAAATACGCACTTCGTGGACCCTATAACAGAAGAGAATTCACTTACAACAGATGCACAGTCAGAAGCCATTTCGCATGTAATGGATCCCAAGCCAGAAGCTACCTTGAATGTAATGGATTCTATGACTGAATCTAATTCACATATAACGGATCCTATGAGAGAAGATAATTCACTTGTAAGAGATGCAATGCCAGAAACAATTCCATCTAAACTCGGAACTGCAGAAAGTCGGCAGTCAATCGACTTTAAAATTATGATGACTAAAAAGATGTCAAAATTCAAATTATTCAAATTATTATTTAGAAGGACCCATCATACAAAGCTGGCAGTAATGCTTCTATCGATTAATTGTACGTTTCTTCTGTTGACGTCACCAATTGTGATTTACCTGATTGGGTTAAGTCACTGGCAGGTCTCTCCAGATGTACACGAAGAGGCGGAACTAATGCTTGGCTGGGCTGTAACCAGCATCTTGCAGTATGCTGACAATTCCATTCATTTCTTCCAGTATTACCTGACAATACCTTGTTTTGGTAAAGTGTTCTGGTCAACATTTGGTAAACCACGTATCGACCCCAAGGTGTAAGTGACGTGTTACATTCTACTCCCTTGCAACAGTTGAATCCAATGCAAATATTTCACATAGGCGTTCTCTCAGTGCCACACATTGTATGTCTTATCGACACAGTTTGAACAGGAATCTATCCTGAATACCAAGTGAACTGTATTCCAGCATGTTTTGTTAATGAGAGTCTGGTTCTCATCAAATCGGACATGAATGTTTTTGAGATTTATCCTGAATTCTGAGTGTTTGTACAGGGTTTGCAGATCTTTTACTGTTCGTCCTGAATTTGCCACCTTCTCTGTTGAAAACTTACAATATGTTTTCGGCTGATATTTTGCATGCATTCTGAATGGAGGCCTCTCTTTTAGATCATTGTACAACCCTAACACCAGGCCAGTCTCGGTACCCGAACATCAATATGAAAACTTCTGGATTTTAAATTGTGTTTTATTATTTTTTTATTATCCATATTATTTAATATTTGTTTGTGTAATGCTTTTTTTGAAAAAAAATCAGCATTTTTACTTAATTGTATAAAGTATTCTGTGTAATAAAATTCTCATAAATAAAAGAAAATGTCTTAATTTAGTCACCTTTTTTTTCATACGAGTGTATGGCATAAGGAGATCTTTAATTTTTTACTGTATCGGGTTGGGACATAGCCCGGTGGTGAAGTGCCCGCTTGATGCCGGTCGGTCTGGGATCGATCCCCGTCGGTGAGGTCATTGGGCTATTTCTCGAAACAGCCAGTGCACCACGACTGGTATATCAAAGGTGGTGGTATGTGCTGTCTTGTCTATGAGATTGTGCATATAAAAGATCCTTTGCTGTTAATGAAGAACTGTAGCGGATTTCGTCTGTAAGACTACATGCCAAAATTACCAAATGTTTGACATCCAATAGCCAATGCTAAATAAATCAATATGCTCGTCAAAATGAAAAATGACTATTAGTCATCTAACTGAAAAAAAAGGAATGTAAGCATTTTTTTTGGTCTTCAATATTCATACTAGGTGTTGCTAAACATCTATTTTATTCTATTTTTGTCTTCATAACCAAGACCGTCAATTATTTATTATTATTATTTTTACTAAAGCAACATATGTTGAATAGCTACATAATACCCACTTAACGAAAAAGGTCGACAGAAAAAGGTGAACTGGCAAGTTAAATATCCTTAAATGTGATGTCAAGTTATGCTTGGCACACAGCTACCAATTAACGCCGACTCGATAGTCGCGTCAGTGTTAATCGGTAGGTGTACACCAAGCATTAGTCACAACAGCTCTCTTCTTCTTCGTCTTCTAAATTACTTTCGAGCTTATATCCAATTAAGGTTCAAGCACCTGGTCTTGGGCACACCTTGGCTATCTGGGCTGTCCGTCCAGGGTTAGTGGATAGTGAGAGGGAAGAGGGTGTAGTGATCTTACACCTACCCATTGAATCGTGAAAACTCGCTCTGTATGGGAGCTGGTCCAGGGCTTCAAACCCAGTACCTACCAGCGTTATGTCCGATGGCTTAACCATGACACCACGAAGCTGATAAACCGCTCTCTCTCTTATATACGTAGATGAGAATCTCACGTCAAATTTTGTTCGACAGCAGAGTTGTCGCACTTCCGGGTCAGAGTTCTTTCACTATGTTTGACTGTAATGATGCTTGTCAATCATGCACCGGGTTCCACTTGAGAGAAATCTAGGACATAACGAATTTGTGTAATTTGATTACAAGCCGATTTTGTAAAAACTTTAATAATTACTTTCATTCAAGTGTGGATTTTTTAAAGGTGATAAATCTGAAGAACAAAAGATATTCCAATATCAAAATCGTATCTCTGCACAAGGCAGTTGAAAGTATGTTAGGCAAAATGGTGATTGCTTCCATTTTTCACTGCCCGTAGGAGGACTGCCACTCCCAATATTAGCTTTAAAAAACCCAAACTTGCACAGCATATCGACAAACTCCCATGTAGGTGTCGTTTATGTGGGCATGGAAAAAAAAATAACGCTGTACCACACAAAACATATTTTACACTAGGATCAGCAGCTGGAATTAAAGTTACTAAAACTGTTTATGCAATGGCCGATGGTTAACTAAAGAGTGTTCTCTAGTGTCGTTAAACAAAACAAACTTTTGCAAGAGAAAATACATAGTTTGTCCATCATTTAATTCTAATCATTTCTTGTTTCATTTTACAGATGACTGCCATGTCGCACAACACCTAAATTGTTTAGATGAGGACAAAAGATAACAGAACAGCTTTACGGATCTTCACCTTTTAATAAAGCCAACCTGCATTGCCCTAACAAACACAATTATCTTCTTGGGTTTCTCCTTTGATGGATAAGTGTTTCGTGGAAAGAGACGAACATAGTACATTTTGGTCAGATTTCACTCTTAAGCAAAATGACACAATGTCAGAATTCAAACAGGATGCTCTATGAATCCTAGTGTACATCGCTTTGTAACTGTCATGCTGGATGTTACTAGGAATCACCTGTATAGAACAATATTATAAACCAGTTCTCTATATTAGTTCAGCAGTCCTTATACCAGTCAACGCTATGACAGAAACGACGACAGCTAACAAATATCACACTGACAGTGAAAGACTTTGCCGAGTACGATGCTGCCATGGTAATCTGGCGCTATATTTCTCCATTATTGCTGTTGGTTGGCACCGTGGGAAGCATTCTGTCCGTTGTTGTGCTGTCAAGAACTAGACTGCATTCAGCGACCACGAAATTCTATCTGGTCCAGCTGGCGTGTAATGATGTCATTGTTCTCAATCTGGGACTGCTGCACAACTGGATGGACTATACCTTCAGTTTCAATATAAGTAACACTTCTAGCTTCGCCTGTAAGGTTCACGCCTTGGCCGTCACCCTGTTTTTAGACTACTCTGCTAGGATTATTGTAATGTTAACTGTAGAAAGATGTATTTGTGTCTGCCTCCCTACTAAGGAATCACAGGTTTGTAACATACGGAATGCAAGAATCGTTTCAGCGGTTGTCTTTCTTATGCTCCTGGTAGTGAACATGCATTTTTTGTGGACACATGATGTGGTGGAAATAGGCATGCATGGACGAAAAAAAGACTGTTATATAGGCAGACTAGAATATAAATATTTTGTTGAGTATGTGTGGACGTGGATCGATTTCTTTGTTTTTTCATCTAATCCATTTGTTATCATGGTGGTTGGAAACATTTTAATCTTAAGAAACTTGAGAATATCATCTAGGAAATTGCAGGACCATAGAGAATAGTCTTCGCGTAGTACATACCATTCTTTGAAACGCCCAATTTCTAGTATATTTTTGTCAGAACAAAGCCCACCTGCAAATTCGCAGTTCGTGGACACTAATACTATTCCAGAAGAAAGTTCACTTGCACCAGAAGAAGCTATGTCAGAAGTCACTTCGCATGTAATAGTTCCTATGCCACAAGCTAATGTGCTTGTAATGGATCATATGCATGATAAAAATTTGTATGTAAAATTTGCTATTTCTGAAGCAAATTCGTGTATAACTGATCCTATTCCAAAAGCGAATTCGCTTGTAACAGATTCAGTATCAGAAACGATTCCTTCTGAAACGGAAACTACTGAAGGACCGCAGACAGTCAAAACAATTTTCAGTAATGTTTGGTCAGTATACAATCTTGAAGAGGATCGACCTAGCCCACCTGCAAATTCCCAATTCATAGACACTATAACCGAAGATAATTCGCTTACAACAGATGCTCATTCAGAAGCCATTTCGCATGTAATGGATCCCAATCCAGAAGATAATTTGAATGTAATGGATCCTATGACTGAAGCTAATTCACATATAACGGATCCTATGCGAGAAGGTAATTCACTTGTAAGAGATGCAGTGCCAGAAACAATTCCATCTAAACTCGGAACTGCAGAAAGTCAGCAGTCGATCTACTTTAAAATTATGATGATTACAAACATGTCAAAACTGAAATCATTCTGCACAAAAATATTTATTACAAGGGGGAGCCATACAAAGCTGGCACTAATGTTTCTATTGATTAATTACACGTTTCTTCTGTTGACGTCACCAATTGTGATTTACCTGATTGGGTTAAGTCACTGGCAGGTCTCTCCAGATGTACACGAAGAGGCGGAACTAACGCTTGGCTGGGCTGTAACCAACATCTTGCAGTATGCTGGCAATTCCATTCATTTCTTCCAGTATTACCTGACAATATCTTCTTTCCGTAAAGTGTTCTGGTCGACATTTGGTAAACCACGTATCAGTCCCAAGGTGTAAGTGACGTGTTACATCCTACCCCCTTACAACAGTTGAATCCAATGAAAATATTTCACATCACATCCTTAATATCAAAGAACTGTATTCCAGCTTGTTTTGTTAACGAGAGTCTGGTCTGCTACTTCTCTTCAAATCAGACATGAAAGTTTTCAATATTTATCCTGAATTCTGGAAATTTGAGTGTTTGTATAGGGTTTTCAGGTGTTTCACTGGTCCTCCTGAAGTTGCCAGCTTCTCTGTTGAAAATTTACAATATGGTTGATATTTTGCATACATTCTGAATGGAGGCCTTTCTTTTAGATCATTGTACAACCATAACACCAGGCCAATCTCGGTACCCGAACATCAATATGAAAACTTCTGGATTTTTATTTGTTTTATTATTATTATCCAGATTATTTAATATTTCTTTGTGTAATGCTTTTTTTTCTCTTTAAATTCTGCATTTTTAGTTAATTGTATGAAGTATTCTGTGTAATAAAATTCCCATAAATGAGAGAAAATGTTTTAATTTAGTCACCTTTTTTCATACGAGTGTATGGCATAAGGAGATCTCGAATTGTTACTGTATTGGGGCAGGACGTAGCCCAGTGGTGAAGTGCCCGCTTGAAGCCCGGTCGGTCCGGGATCGATCCCCGTCGGTGAGGTCATTGGGCTATTTCTCGCTCCAAACAGTGCTATCCTGTCTATGAGATTGTGCATATAAAAATAATCCCTTGCTGTTAATGAAGAACTTTAGCGGGTTTAATCTGTAGGACTACATGCCAAAATTACCAAATGTTTGACATCCAATAGTCAATGATAAATACATCAATATGCTCTAGTGTTGTCGTTAATTAAAACAAACTTTACTTTCTTTGTCATCAAAATGAAAAATGACTATTAATCATCTAAATGAGAAATATAAAAGGAATGGAGGCACTTTTTTGTCTTCAATTTTCGTGATAGGTCTATTATATTTTTGTCTTTAAGAACGACAGTCAATTATTATTATTATTATTTATTTATTTTTTTCTAAAGCAAAATATGTTGAATAGCTACATAACATCCACTCAACGAAAAGGTCGACAGAAAAAGGTGAACTGGCAAGTTAAATATCGCGTAAATATGTCAAGTTATGCTTGGCACACACCGATCAATTAACGCCAACTCGACAGTCTAGTCGGTGTTAATCGGTAGGTGTGTGCCAAGCATTGGTCACAACAGCTACTTCTTGTACCTTATTTTCGTGCTTATAATCAATTAAGGTTCAAGCACGCTCTCTTGGGCACACCTCATCTATCTGGGCTGTTCGTCCAGGACAGCGGGTTAATTGTTGGTAAGTTAGAGAGAAGAGAGTGTGGTGGTCCTACACCTACCCATTGAGTTGTTAAAACTCGCTCTATGTGCCGAATCTGACGTGAAATTGTGTTTCACAGCAGATTTGTTGCACTTCCGGGTCAGAGTTCTTCCACCAATTTTGACTAATGATGCTTGTCACTCCCGCATCGGGTTCCACTTGAGACAAATCTAGGACTTAACCAATTTGTATAATTTGATAGCAAGCTGATTTTGTAAAAAAAATTGAATCATTAGACTTTAAATCAAATGAGGATTTTTTAAAGATTATAAATCTGAACAAGAAAAACGATATTCCGATATCAAAACCGTATCTCTGCACAATGCTGTTGAAACCATGTCAGGCGAAATAGTGATTTCTTCGATTTTGTGCTGCCTGTAGGAGGACTGACACTTCCAAGACTAGCTTAAAACACTCAAACTTGCACAGGACAAGTTCAGTGGAATCCACCCTGTTTATTGACTATTCCGCATGGATCATGCCGATGTTAGCAGTAGAAAGGTCTTTATGTGTCCGTCACCCTGGTATGACAGTGAAGCGTTGTAACATTCAGAATGCAAGACGCGATCTCGGCTATGGGTTTTCTTATTCTCGTGGCTTTCAACATGTAATTTTGGTGAACACTGGATGTAGTGCAATTGCTGGACTGTCATGTAGAACACGTGTGGTCATGGATTGATTTTAGTTTATTTTCCTCTGTTCCATTTACCATTATGATCATCTGCAATATTGTAATCATAAGACAACTGAAAATATCGTTTAGGAAATTAAACACCCATAGAAAAAGGTCTTCACAACGTTCATTGCGCATATTGGAGAAACCCATTTCATATAATCTGTTACGTAAATTTGATCTGAAAAGGAAAAACCAAAACTCACGTGGAAATTCACTGTTAACGGATGCTAGGCCTAAAGCTAATTCCCTTGTAGCCGACGCAAAACCAGAATCGAATTTACTTGCAACATATGCTATCACTAAAGGCAATTCAATTGTAGGCATTCAAGGAAGGAAATGGGTTATTTAATGACACACTGAACACATTTTATTTACGGTTATATGATGTCGAACATATGGTTGAGGGACCACACAGATATTGAGGGAGTAAACCCGCTGTCACCACTTTATGGGCTATTCTTTTCGATTAGCAGAAAGGGATCTTTTACATGCACCACCCCACATAAAGGATAGCACATACCACGACCTTTGATGTACCAGTCGTGGTGCACAGGCTGGAGCAAGAAATAGCCCAATGGGCCCACTGAAGGGGATCGATTCCAAACCGATCGCGCATCAAGCGAACGTTTTACCACTTGGCTACGTCTCGCCCCTCGATTGTAACAGATGCAATGTCAGAAGGGAATCCCTTTTCAACGGATGCAAAACAGAAACAATCCCATCTAAAGAGAAAATCCAGCAATTGGTCACCAGTGACTCGAGTACATACAATAGAGCTTTGAGACCGAAATCGGATTCTGTATCACTGACGTAGAAAGCGCGGGGGGGGGGGGGGGGGGGGGAGGAGGGGGCACCGCTTCCTATTTCTTCTTAGAGTGGGGCGGTCAATCTACCAGTGCTGCTAGGACAGGCTCGGACATGTAGAGACTAAACGCGAACAACCGTGGCGTTCTGCAGAATGGCCGTCATACGAGTCACGAAAAAAACAAGTCGACATAGTCAGCAGGAGAAATGACGTGGAGGCAAGGAATCTAACTAAAAAACAATCCAACCTGGCGGTGCAGGCTGTCGAAATGAGAAGCATTCCAGCGTTCAATCAGTTCCAGTGGCTGCATACATCCCAGCAGAAAACTTCATTTCGCTGACAAAAACAACGAAATGAAGGATCCCCAAATCGAGCACTCGAAAGCACGTGCAGTGTGCACAAGCCAAACAAACACGTCTTTCCGCGTCGAGCTCCAGACTGGGAATGACATTGACTAAAAGTTATTTACAACCGTTGCACTTGTACCTGACTTACGCGTCACAGACACATGATTGTCAGGTTAACTATACGTCACATTGTAATCGATTTCCATCGCGGTTTTTTTATTTATTGGACGTTTGACATTGGTGACCTGGTCATCACCTAGGATCAGCCAGTCGTATGTCTTGAAATTGTACACGTACATGTGTAACAACTGTAACAAAAATAACACACGATGTTCTCACCAACGGGTGTGTAAGAAAGTCATTTTGCAATTATCGGTATGACTAAAACATGCAACATCGATTTGGAGCCTAAATGCTGTATACAATTCAGCCCTGTAGGAACCTCTAGGAGGGATCAATACTACCCAACTTAAGGACGAAAATGTACGGTTTTTATATTCACTCTTTATAAATAAAGATTAAAAACATTGCTTGTGCTACCCACGCCCCCTTATTAGATAGTGTGCCCCACTCCAGATATCTTTCCTACTGGCCTGCAATCTATATATGTTTACTTAGGCTCTTAGCTTCACATTATGAAATAAATTTATATATAATTATTATAGAAAATAATCTTATTTAGTCCATGGGCCAGATACCGAAATAGTAGCAATAGTAACAAACCAAATAGCAATGCAATATGTGGTATGAATAATGATATACTCATCGGCAAAATTTAAGTGATGGCTGAAATGCATTATTTTCTATATTTACACATATTTTGGGCTGCTTGAACCTTTTACTATTAAAAATTGCACTGTATTTAATATATTGAGGCAGCACTATTCAAATAGCCTATACTATACTCAACAAAATTAATTAAGGTCCAATAGATATTTTAGCATTTTTCTTTAAATATGGGGGGGGGGGGGGGGGGGGGAATACAACTTCTTCCGTTGAAAGTTGTCAGCATTGTGGCATGTTCTTAAACTTAATGACTTAAATAACAATTGTGAGAGAACACAATGACAAAAAACATTCTAAACAAATGTGTAACAAATACTTGCCTAATGCTCATTTCAATATTTTTCATAAGCATGTGAAATACCCAGTCTTTTTTGCGTGTATAACCAGTAAAAGTTTACTGAAACAATGTCTAGCAGCCATATATATGACCAAAACATGCTAAAATAATATGACAGTAACAAAGAATTATATTATAATATAAGAAAGTTTACTAGCCCTTAATTAATTTTGTTGAGTATACATGTATGTGCATCAATATTATGAATATGTCCCTCTTTACTAAACACCAGTGTTAAAAATTTAAAGCATCAGTTTTGTGTACCTACCATAATTTCTTTTGCATTACATGTACAAGTCACCTATCTCACAGAAGTTCATCTTATACTAGTCTGTGTTTGTAATATTTTTAGATTTGCCTTTATATTTACATTGTGCTTAACATATGCTCAGGTGTATATAATTAGTTTCTAAATCAAATATTGTCTAGGAAAGTTTTGACTTCCTTTCATATTCCTTTGCATTTTCATGCAGTTAAAATATGTCTGTCATGTTCACAATTTCTGGTATTTTCCTTCTCCAGACTCTGCTCTGGTTCCTCCATCAGTATGTCCATCAGCGCTCATAGTATAATATCACTATTTCATCTCTAGTGTTCCTTCTAAAATTTCTCAGCCATAAGACAATTTGGTTGGGAAATAGCCTGGACTGCCTGGCATGACTGATACCAAACGACAACTTGGCAATTTGTTCTCTTTATGTGCATTCTCAGAGCATTCTCAGTGAATACATACATGTAAAATGGAGAAGGCTGATTTATACTCTACTGTAGTTCAGTATTATCATCCTTGGTTTGGCAACAAAAAATTTCAGATATTTCTCAAGTCATGATGTTTCTGTATGTTATTCGCACCTGCACTCCCATAGAGAAGGTATATGAAATGATCTGCTTCTTAAATATATGAACATCAATTTTTGCTGAACTTCCATGAGCTAACAACATTTCAAGGATGTCTTGGTGTTGCTTGAGAATATTCAAAACCTCCAGTTTTCCATTATGCATAAAAACACTGGTGGTATCATAGCCAGTAATGGCAAGCACAGCTGGAGTTGCTAGTTGGTGTCTTCCCCACATCCTTAATGATGCTGTGCACATCTATAAGATCCCTCTTGTTGCCAAGTTGAGTGTATAAAAAAATTCGTATCTGGGATGGTGAACTGGCAGCAATGTACAGACATTGAAGTATAATCTTTGTTTCTGCATCTTCTTGTGTATTTTACAACACCCCCAGACATGGTTTGCGTTTGAAACATGTACTTTGTCCCATAAATAGAATCCTCTTCCCAAGAAGCTGAGGGCAGAGTTTTCTTTTTTTTAATTTAAAAGGTCTTCCAGTGTGGCTTGGAAGAACCCCTTTCACATGATAAATTTAGTGCCAAACCACGAATGCTGTTATTATGCTACCATAGATTAGTTGCAAACCTTCCATCCAGTAGATATTCCCTGAAAATATGCTATACTAATAGAGCAAATTGGAAGAGAGCAAATTGCCATGGTCTCGTATAGTATTAGTCATATCACAAAATCCAGGGTATTCCTCAACCACATAGAAATGGCCGAGAAATGTCCAAAGAAATACTGAAGCTGAATTGGATGGTTTGTGATCTGATAATGCAAGAGCTGTTGACATACTGAGGGAGAAACAAGAGCAAAGGCCCAGAGGAAAAATAAGAAATTACAGATATTGTGAACATAATAGACATTATATTTGAGTCAGATGATAAGACTGAAATAGGAAAGAAAGTCAAGTGCTAGATATGCCTGATGACTATATCTGATGTCAATTATATAAACCTAAGCATAAATTAAGCACAATTTAAATACAAATATGTTTTTAAAAATAGTACAAGCTTCTGTGAGATAGATGAATTGTAAATGTTATAACACACATGCCGAGGAACAGAGGGACATCTTCGTAAATTTGTGAACATAGTATATAAACTCCATATACTTAACCATATTTGAATAATGAAGCCTCGATATGTTATAGAAAAAAAGCCAGGTCAATTTTTTTTTTTAATAATAAAAGCTTCAGGCAATCCTAAGTATGTGTATACATAGAAATTAATACATTTCTGGCATCGCTTACTAATAACTTATTTTAAGAAGTATATAATTATTCATACCTCATATTATATTGTTTTGTAATTGTTATTAACATCTACTTTATAGAATAAAAGGAAGGATGTAGAAATAGAAAATTGTAAACTTCACATATATCATATTTGGGTCACATAAAATGATTGAGAATTGGGAATGAAAGTTAAATTTTTATAGTGCTAGATATTTGCCTGATGACAATATTCTATGTAGATATCAATTATATACACCAAAACATAAGTTAAGCATAATATAAATAGAACTGCAATTCTAAAATATTACAAAAAGCAAAAAAAAACCTTAGCTATTGTAAGATGAACTGTTGTGAGATAGATACATTTTATATGTAATGCAGACTTGCCTAGAATGGTATGTAAATTCACTTTTTATGCTTGTAAGACTTGTGTGTAATATAAAAATATTCAAAATATCCATGTAAATGGTTTAGACAGCATGTACTGCACCATATGTAATGCTGCCTTCAGATATTAAATACAATACAATCATAAAAGGATCAGAATGTTTTAGGTACGGTATGTATATATACACATGTACATAGAAATTTACGTATATCAGGAACTGTGTAACTTTTGCTGGTGAGTATACCCCCGGTACTATATCCATACCACATATATTGCATTGCTTTATGGTTTGTTGTTATGAACATGCATTCATAATTTGGTCTTAAACCTGTTCAAAATATGTATGCATGTTAACTTCAACATTGCCATGCAGTTTTTTCATATACTATGTTTGTAATACTCAGGACATTTCAAATTCATTGACTCACCATGCTTAGTCAGATGCCAAAACATTTATTATTTTTTGGTGGAATACATTCACCAGTAACCCAGCTTTAAAGTAAAAGCAGTGATATAGTCCAGAATTATTTTTAAATATTTTCAAAAATGATGTGGAACATTCACCTTGATCAGAAATTTGCCCTGTTAAAAATAAATAGGGTGCCTACACTCAAACGTGCCCTACAGGCACACCCACCAACAGATTGCCTGCAGACAAGCTGATTTGAATATGTCTATGGATAGGCTTCAAAGATATACTCATCTTGAAAAATCCCTATGGGGGTGTGGGGGCATGGGTGGTGGGGGGTTTATAGTGGGCCCACGGTCTAATTTATTGGTTGATAATGTATATGTTGTATTATGAGAGCACACAAAAAAAACCGCAGCGTCTGTTAATGTGTGTGTGGGCGGGATTTAGCTCAGTCGGCTGTGTGCTCGCTTGAGGTGCATGCGTCGCAGGATCGAACCACCTCGGTGGATCCATGCAGTTTATTGTGGGTTTTTTTTTTTTAACTCGTTCCAACCAGTGCACCACAACTGGTCAAAGGCCGTGGTATGTGCTTTCCTGTCTGTGGGAAAGTGCATATAAAAGATCCCTTGCTGCGCTAAAAAAAAAAAATATCGGGTTTCCTCTGATCACTACAAGTCAGAAATACCAAATGTTTGACATCCAATAGCCGATGATTTATTACTCAATGTGCTGTTGTGATGTCGGTAAACAAAACAAACTGACTGTTAATGTTCTGAACACTGGTTACACGAGGAGCGTTTCCAGATGCAAAACGTAAATTTTAAAATCACACTTTCCTTCATAAAATAAATCGTACGCTTTTTTATTAACTAGACACTTGACACTGGAATAGATAGTATTCTGTATATCTTTTAACTATAAAAACTAATATATTACTAGAATTTTAAAAGACCTGAAATGTTTTTCGTTTAATTCCTTTAAACTGTCTGGAAGTCACTGTAATCTAGTTTGACATACCAATGGGCCCAAATGTTCCAGGTTGTGAAATCATATATATATATATATATATAATATATATATATATATATATATATATATATCACAATCATGTGGTTCGGGTGTGAGTTTTTCTTTTTCCAGTCTCGAGCACTCCCCCACCCAACCCCCCCAAAAAAACCCAAACCCACATTCCCCCCAAAAAACAACCCCAAAAACAAAACAAAAGAAAAATACAAACAATTAAACAAACAAATAAATATATAATAAATAAATAAATAGCTTAGGTTAAATTCCATGATGTATGAAGGTTTTGGAACTGACTTTAGACGCTGTGTAACTGCCCGTAGTTGGTTACATACAAGTTATGCACTTACCTGTACATCATGAAGACTTCCTCCCGATTACAAGCTGAACTCGATCTTGGTTCTGTGTGTCTCATTATATCACCCATATTTACAGTAACACATCGAGTCGGTAACAATAGCTGTCTCATTATATCATCCATATTTACAGTAACACATCGAGTCGGTAACAATAGCTGTCTCATTATATCACCCATATTTACAGTAACATATCGAGTCGGTAACAATAGAATTCATTATATCACCCATATTTACAGTAACACATCGACTCGGTAACAATAGAATTCATTATATCACCCATATTTACAGTAACATATCGAGTCGGTAACAATAGCTGTATCACAGGTGTGGACATCGTTTTGACTTTAACCACCTTCATCTAGTCTGACTTCGTTATTTTCCATTTGTTTATTGATGCTTCTAACCAGCAACTTTCCTTTTTATCATATTCTGTAACCACCCTTGTATTGAGCCTTACCTATCTTAAAGTAAGTAGGGTGGTAGTACAAAAAGAATCAAGCTACAGGTGGACAAAAGGGGCTCTTTTAATCTAACATGGTACTTTTTGTTCTTTCAGGAGTTGGAACAGCCCCCTTTACTCCTTCTAGATATGACCCTGTAAATATTAATGGCCATTACAATGAATGGATGATGTGAACTTTATGGGTAATAATTAAAGTATCTAATTTTGTAAATTACTGCTTCCTTTCTATTCCAGAAAATATATACTTCTTTTAAAAATCTTGTGGTCAGATATATTAACACAGTGTAAGTTTCCCTTGTGTTGTTTTGATGAATGTTTAATGAATAACAGAGGTCACAAGTTGGCTGGTAGGTTGTATTTTCCTTATCAACACGACACGTTAAAGGTAAACTCAAACAAGAGATTTATGTGTTGGAAAGATGCATACCCGGACCACCAACACATACTGACACTTTAACAAATGAACGAAAAACCGTAATTTTAGAGTTAATAAAAAAACTATGATTATTCCTGCTAACTGGGGGGGGGGGGGGGGGGGGGGGGGCAGCCGTTTTGTTTCGTTTTTGTGACATCCGGTGGTATAGCTTGGGGCGAAGTGACGTCAGCTCCGTCCATCTGCTCTATGCACAGTGTAAACAAACACTTTCATAAACCTGACTTGTAAAACAACATAAATGACTTGATAGTATAATAACCTATTTAACTAAATATATTTCAATTTGCATCAATAGAACGAAATGGAGTTAGAGTAGTTGTTTTTTTTTTTTTTAAATCCAAAGAAAAAAAAGCATATTATTAGCATGGGCGTACATAGGATTTTGAAAAGGGGGGTTCCAATACATAGGACTTTGACAATGGTGGTTTATTTTGTATTAAAAATAATATATAATTGTTGTTGGCTTACTGGGGCGACTATTATTACAGAATATTGCAATGCATCCGCAAAAATCAGGTATGTTTTGTTTCTTCAGTTCGAAGACTAATTCCTGACGTGACACGTTAGGTATTACGTAACCACATTCACTGGGATGGTACAAAATGGCTGTGCCCGTTATATATAATAGCCGTCACATTTAACCATTTTATTAATTAACTATACGATTATACTTGTTAATATTAAGCAATAATGTGCATTATATATCGTTGAATATGCATACCAGGTCAAATGCCTTAATTGTCCCTTCCTTTAACAATGTGATTATACAAACCACATAAGTCTCAGCTCTTGGGTGAATGACACACTGGTCTCCCGATAGAGTTGACATTGCGACTGAGAACATGAAGGGTGTTCTTCTTGGGTCTCTGTTTCATGTATAGAAAAACTAATATTTATAAGATAAATATATTTATTGACACGTAATTGCTACGGTTTATAGTCCTTAGCTGTTATGCTGGGGGCAACAATTAAAAGCCATACTGAATATAGTTATAAATGTTGCACTGTGACAATATAAACAATATCCACAGCAGTATTACAGTTAATGTTATTGTCGAATTTTATGTAGACAAAAGCAAACGTTCTTTACTTTATGACTCCATGTGATTTGTAATTAAATGTAGCCTACTTTTTTTCATTCAAAACCACCAAAATTGATATTGACCACTGATTTTTCCTACTTTAAGGAATTTAACAATTCAATTTTTCTTTTAACGCAAATATCATCGGGGAAAATTTGCTGTTATATCGAACATGAGTGACTGGTAAATGCTCCAAACGTTTTACTACATACATGTATTTGTTCTTTTATTTTGCAGATTACTGTTGCATTGTTTCGTAAAGTGATAAAGCAACACCAAGAAATCACCGCAGACGTCTTTCCTTTTGTTTGATACATCAGATATTAATCTCAACTTTTGATTAAAAGCCAAACTCTATGAATACATAGGAAAGACAGTTACTTTGTTTTTTCTTCGTGGATGACTGATTCGTGGAAATGAATATAGAAAAAATAACTGACAGAATCTCATTCAAGTTCGTGTCATATAACCTCATATAATTCACAATCTCATGACATGAAAAAGCATGAGAACTTTGTTACATAGAACAGTTTCTATAAATGTTAATGCACATCCCTTTGAACTGCCATATTTGAATGTTACTTGATATTACTAACATAGAATAATCGTAAAAAGCTAATTCACCAGTCCTTCCAAGCTATGGCCGAAACCGCGACCGCTAATGCCAATACCACTGTTACCTTTAGAGACTTTGTTGAGTATGATGCTGCAATGGTTATCTGGCAATACGTACCACCATTCCTGATCTTGACTGGTACCGTAGGAAGCATCCTGTCTGTTTTTGTGTTGGCCACTAAATACTATAGATATACGTTTGTTATATCAATGAGTGTATCAAAAAAGACGTGAAGAATGAACAGAATATGTAATCGGCATTGTGCACATGCTGCCATTGGGGGGAGGTGGGTATTTTACAATAACATAGGTAAAAGGGTCTGGGGATCATGTTATGCGTTGCGACTCGAGCACGTAATTTGAGAGCTGGGTGAGTGGTTATAATATTACAAAACATTATATGGAAGAATACAAAAATGGCCAGGTTTGTTTATGAGTAATTGTTAGCGATTTAATCAGGCATTATCATGTACGAACATAGGTCCCTTATATTTTTGTAATTAAATCCGTTTTTAAGAAATTAATTTAATGATGGTGCATTGCATTATTCAGTTTACATCATAATGCCATCAAACAGGACCATGACGAAAAATCCTGGATAAATTCCTGGTTCAACAATAATGTAGGTAAAAGGGTGATGGGACCACGTTGTTGTGTCGTGACTCGGGCATTATGTAATTTTTAAGATGAAGGAAGGAAATGACACAACACATTTTATTTACAGTTATATGGCGTCGGACATATGGTTAAGGACCACTCAGATATTGAGAGAGGAAACCCGCATCATGGGCTACACTTTTTGATTAACAGCAACGGATCTTTTATATGCACCATCCCACAGAGAGGATAACACACACCACGGCTTTGATATACCGTGGTGCACTGGCTGGATCGATTTAGAGATGAGGCGAGTGATATTAGCATTACACTAATATGGGGAAGGGTTACAAAAATGACCATATTTACTTTATTTAACTGTTACATAGCTCTTTACCGGCCTCGGTGGCGTTGTGGTTAGGCCATCGGTCTACAGGCTGGTAGGTACTGGGTTCGGATCCCAGTCGAGGCATGGGATTTTTAATCCAGATACCGACTCCAAACCCTGAGTGAGTGCTCCGCAAGGCTCAGTGGGTAGGTGTAAACCACTTGCACCGACCAGTGATCCATAACTGGTTCAACAAAGGCCATGGTTTGTGCTATCCTGCCTGTGGGAAGCGCAAATAAAAGATTCCTTGCTGCTAATCGGAAAGAGTAGCCCATGTAGTGGCGACAGCGGGTTTCCTCTCAAGATCTGTGTGGTCCTTAACCATGTCTGACGCCATATAACCGTAAATAAAATGTGTTGAGTGCGTCGTTAAATAAAACATTTCTTTCTTTCTTTCGTTACATGACTCTTTGTTAGGGTTTTACTTACTTGTACGATTGTTAATGGTTAATGTTCCAGAACAATTCGATACCTAGTTATTGCTTTATTACTCATTCTGCCTAGGTCATTTATTAAGACCAATAATTATACTGACTACAAATTATATCAAGAATTTTCGTTTACAACTTCATTTCCAATTTTTATATATCTGTCATAAACTGTCCCTGAAATGGGATGAAAAGGGAATGAATGGGCAAAACTGAAAAGGGTAGGTAACTTACTAGATGTACAAAGAAAGAGTGAATGGCAAATTTGAAAAAGGGGAGATAACCTATTAGAGGTACAAGGGGGTGGGGGGTTACCAACTGACTATACCCTAGTCTGATACTCTCTCGTTCAGACGGACCAGGCTTCTTAAGATCTGTATTTCAGCACAGCACTACACCTTCAAAGTCTAATGACTGTCAATCTGGGGATTTTCTTGACGGGATGCAGCCCACCTCGTCCCTACAAGCTGTGCACCGTAACGCAATCTAATTAAAACTAGCTCCACTATTACATGTGGATCTAACAGCAGCCAGTTGGAGCTCATGTCCACCAATCAAATCCTTACTTGCAGAATCATGCCAGTGATTTAAAAATAATTTGAAAACATTCCGAATTATCCTGAGGGTATACATGTTTCGTGTGAATTGTGAATGCCTTAAAACATGTTTTATTTTATAAAATAAATAATTTGTAATGTAAAACTGAAGACTTGATTTAGTTTTTGTTTTTTTAATAAATAAATAATTTGTAATGTAAAATTGAAGACTGATAACCCATCCCGTACGTATTGGTATGGTTCGCTGTACTGCAGCCACTAAAATAGACTCGCCCGATATTTTTAGAATTTGTATGCTCCCAAATAACGCTTTAAAAGGCGAAGTGTGATTGGTCAATATTTAAATTATTATTTACAGACGAATTGGAGACTACGCAGTGTTGTTAGCAATCTGATTAAAATTAGTTCTACTGATCTAAATAAGGCATTCGTAATTCACATGAAACATGTCGTATACCCTCAGGATAATTCGGAATGTTTTCAAATTATTTTCAAATCACTGGCATGATTCTGCAAGTAAAGTTTTGATTGGTGGACATGAGCTCCAACTGGCTGCTGTTAGATCCACATGTAATAGTGGAGCAAATTTCAATTAGATTGACCCTAACGGCCTGAGTGGGATGTAGCCCAGTGGTAAAGCGTTCGCTTGATGCGCGGTCGTTCCAGGATCGACCCCCGTCGGTGGACCCATTGGTTTATTTCTCGTTCCAGCCAGTGCTCCACAACTGAGGTAACAAAGGCCGTGGTATATACTATCCTGTCTGTGGGATGGTGCATATAAAATATCCTTTGCTGTTAATCGAATAGAGTAGTCCATAAAGTGGCGACAGCGGGTTTCCTCTCTCAGTATCTCCTCTCTCAATATCTGTGTGGTCCTTAACCATATGTCCGACGCCATATACCGTACATAAAATGTGTTGAGTGCATCGTTAAATAAAACATTTCCATCCTTCCCTAATGGACTTAACGAGGCCACGCACGTAGATATATAGATCGGACTTTAAACTTTTAGACCTTCGTTCAAAATTTTATGTGAAATTACTTTTTAAAAAAAATATTATTAAATAGTCCGATTCTCTCTTCTTTCTCGTATTTATTTTTTGACTGTCCTTCTAAAATGCTCCAAATTATAATAATATTCCGCCGAGCAGTCAATTCTTATATTTTTGGCTTGTTAACTTATCTTTTTATTATTTAAATTTTATTAACTTGTTTATTAATTGCTATTTTCAAAAGTATGCCCATTTGCAGCTCTTTAAAATCATTATATGGTACTTGACGTTAACACTTACAGTTTCTTGCTTCAAAAATATATTTCTGTACATTTATTGTATTTGGGCTGTTTTAACGTCAGTAGAAGCTCAAGACATTGGACCATCATGATGTTTGATAGTTCAGAACACCTTGCTACCCAGGGACATAAACAATTACTGTTTTAGCTTAGTTTTCACAGTGTTAAGTTGTGGGATGCTGAACCAATTTACATAAATACATTCTACAAGACTAAGTGTATGTGAAACGATTATAAGATATTTGAAACAAGAAACTAAACTTATGACAAATTTTATATTAGGTTGTAAGAGGATCAAGTACATTTAACAAATTAATGGACGCGCGTTCCATAGTTCACTATAAATCAACTTTCGCCTCCTTTAGAAATAATGTGTAACTGGAATGTATTCATTTAATCGTTATCAATAAGTTTGTTTTCATTTTCCATTTAATTATTTAATTCCGACTTCATGCAGTGTATTGTTATAGTAAGTGAAAATACAAATGTCAAGCTTAGCCTACCCAGAGACATTCCCGAGTCATAGTTTCTTAATTGGTACACAGTCGAGATGTCGGGACTGAATGGGTACTAGTATTCCTGAAGGTGGGAAGATCCGTTATTTGCGGCACCTTGTCATTGTTGTTACATTATTCTTTTTATATAATAGTAAACATTTACTGTGGCCCCTTAATACAAGTATTTTAGTGATTTAAGAATCCGATTTAAGTGGCCGCTGGCCGAGTTAGACAGGTGACCGCTGATTATAGGTGGCCGCTAGGACAGGTTTGAGTTTATATATATATATATATATATATATATATATATATATATATATAATATATATATATATATATATATATATATATATATGTGTGTGTGTGTCTATGTGTGTGTGTGTGTGTGTGTGTGTGTGTGCGTGCGTGCGTCTGTGTATACAACCACACACACATATATATATATATAAATACACACATACACACACACACACGCACACACACACACGCACACACAAGGGGTCAGTCTTCTCCGTAGAAATGTGACCGGGGTCAGTATTCTACGGGGGTCAAAATACCAAGTTACTGGATTGACGTGGTATTTTGTCCCCAGGTCATAATTCTACGGCTAAAGTCAGTTTTTTTAGGGCAAAGGGGTCAGTATTCTACGTAGAAAAGTGACCGGGGGAGGGGGGGGGGGGGGGGGGGGGTCAGTTTTCTACGGGAGTCAAAATAGCACGTTACACCGGCTTACCTGACTGCGAACTCGGCTAGTGTAATATGCGCATGCTCGGGTTTGCCAACAGAATTGGGATATCGCCATTACATGTGGCTGGGCACAGCTGGGAAATGACAATTAAGCAATAAAAGATCAGTTGACAGCTGGGTGGGTGGGGTGGGGGTGGGTGGATTGATACATGCACCCTTTTTTATATCATACATACATACATAGTGTGATTGTTACCCCCCCCCCCCCCCCCCAATATAACATTCTGGATACGCCAGTGCATATGACACATCTTTATTTACGTCTCGCCTCACGTACAGCATAATTACATTTAAAATAAAAATATAAAGGGATGGAGGTGTTACAGTCTGCACTCCAACCCTTTTGGCAGTGTTTAGAGCAACATAGGTATAGTCCCACTAGCATAGCAGCAAGGGGTCTTTTATATGTACTTGACAGAGCATATCTTATCATGGCCTATGATATACCAGTTCTGGGGTACCAGTTCAGCGTAATGCCAGAGTAGTGAATGTGGAAATATTTTTGAATCATTTTACATATAATCAATTTACATATAATCTATCTATGTATCTATCTATCTATCTATCTATCTATCTATCTATCTATCTATCTATCTATACCTATATCTATATCTATATCTATATATAATAACAACAGATCAGACTTTCTGCCCGAAAATAATTATATGAATTAAAAAAAAAAAAAACCCCATAAGTGCCTCTACTACGTGATTATGGGTTTAAAATGTTTTGATATTAGACAAGTGCTGCATTTCATGCACTTAGTTGACAAATTTTAAACAGCAGTTCACTTGCTATTATCTATTTTGAAATTATTCAAATGCATTGTATATCCATTAATTTCCAATACTTTAGGGTATTTAATTATACCCTTTCTACCCTCTAAGAAAACTTCTTTAAGATGTAATTTTTTCAATAATGGAATCAGTATAGTACCCAACCCAACAGTAGTCAACCAACAAACCATAGTTTTGCCGTATATATTTATTCCCAGCTGATTTATTTATACAGCAATTACTAGTACCCAGCTATTGCCAGAGCCCTCATTTGGTTTAACCAACTCCTTATAAGCTTTACTTTACAGAAACAACAGGTGGAATGGTGCTGAAAGTTGGAGTCATTGTGATAAAACCCTACTTCATGTCTATTTTATTACCATTATTTAATGGCTTACAGTGGGTGAAACCCTGTTAAATGGGCTAATGTGCAGTAATTCAAAATACAAAAGCAATTGTTATGCAGTTTCCAGATACAGTCTGTTTTTTAATGTTCACTTGTATCTCACAAACTTGAACTTCTGGCACAATGATATTTGTTACTTCTTTTTTGACTAAGGAATTTAATGCAACTATCTTGAAAATAAAAATCAAACTTTGTTTCACCATCTTAACAAAAATCATGCAGTTGTCTTTTTCTATTTCTTTTCATATTTTTAGTCTACTTGTACTGTTTCAACTTCGACAGTAAATCAGCAATGTGAGTATGTCTATACATAGAACAGTAGCCAAGTTAGAGGTTCTGTATCTGAAATGCAAAATTAACCTGTAATTTAGCTTAATATATTTTACACTTATTTTAAATCATCAAATGGGGGACTGAGGGAAATATATATTTTTAAAGGCATATCAGCACATCTTAAAGGGACAACCCTGAGTTTATTGCCATTGTAAGATGTTCCAACTAATAAAATATTTTAACAACTAAAATTACTTACTAAATATTGTTTCTTCTTTACAATATATGTGTCTGTATATTCAGTGTTTCTTGTTGTCCTATTATTTGTATGTAGCCCAAACTGGATTTGGTCTCCTAACAATTTCGTACACAGGAAAAAAAAAAATTACTAGTATTGGGAAACGAAATGAAGTTTCAGCTAGTACAATAATGGGACGATCAGAAACACATTTAAATATACAGACACTGATATTTTATGCAGGAAAATGTATTTAATTCAGATGTGTTGTCCTTGAAACGTCTCTGGTAGTCTGCAACACCGTAAAGGGACATTCCCTAGTTTACTGCATTGTAAGATGTTTCCGACTAATAAAATATTTCTACGATTAAACTTAGAATATCAGTGTCTGTATATTCCATGTATTTCTGGTCCTCTTAATATTTGTAAGAAGCCCAAACTGGAGTTTGTCTTCAAATAATTTCGTACGTACGAAAAAAATCTTTTTTAGGAAATAAAATGAAAAAAAGAAAGAAAGAAATGTTTTATTTAACGACGCACTCAACACATTTTATAAATAAAATGAAATTTAACCTAGTACAAATATTAGAACGACCAGAAACACATTTAATATACAGCCACTAATATTTTATGCAGAAAAATATATTTGATATGTAATTACAATCGTTAAAAAGTCTCTGTTAGTTGATAACATCTTAAAAAGTGCAGCAAACTCAGGAATGTCCCTTTACCAATGGCAACAAACTCAAGATTGTCCCTTTAAACTATAGGTACATGTATTTGATTACTTAGTGTCTAACATTAGGTATTTCTGACACTTGGTCTAAATAAAAAAGAAACCTGCAGCTGGCACAAAAGCTATTTCTATCTTTTATATGCATTTTCAGATACTGGTATAGGACAATTGCAGCAAGGGATATTTATACAGGAGTAGTAACAGGGCCTATATACCCCCATGACCTACTTTTACTTGACCTTGGTATAAGTCATAAGTGTGACGTCATAGTCTGACCGTGGCATAGATGTTTAGGTGTGTGACCTTGAGAAGGATAACATTCACCCGTGTCCCTGGCTGACTTAGGTTGGTACTGACGTCCTTGGACTCGCCCTGACCAGTTTGTTTAGCATTGACCGACTTAGGGAGCAGTGACTGGTATACCTGGGCAGGTGTGCGACCTTGGTGTGAGCTTAACCTTGGTGTGCAGGTGTGTGACCTTGATGTACTTGACAGGGGTGCGGCCTTGGTGTGTCATAGCATTGACGTACTTGGTGTGTGACTCATGGCTTAGCCTTGAACTATCTAGAGGACAGTGACTGGTCGGCAGGCATACGACCGTGGCACAAGTGTGTGCCCGACTTCCATGAACAACCGTGTCGCTGACCTACTTAGACTAGTCCCGTTGTGTCATTGGACTGTCCCCGACCTTGACCTATGTAGGCTCGTATTTGGATATAAAAAAGGGGTGTTTTGTTAGTAGCGTCATTCGCTTGCCAAAAGTTCTGTGAACGAGATCTATTTTTGCTTTGGAGTTTGAAGATATTCTGGTATGAAGAAAATGGCATCGGGATTATCGAGCAGTGTTAGTAGCAGTAGCAGTAGCGACGAGGCCGACGTCTTTGTCTGCAAATGTTCAGAAAGACGTATAATCAAATGTAAAAGAGTGACTACCAAACAAGATTTGAAGAAGAGTACTCATTATACGGATCAAACGGATACTACACGCGAAATTGGGGATAGAATTGAAGATGGCGAACTCCTGGATGAAACCACAGATCAGACGGATGCTGGTCGTGAAACAGATCCTGACTATGCTGTTTCCTACGATGCTGACGATGCTGACGAATGGACAGATGCAGCTCGTTAGTACACCACAGATGCTGCTTATGAGGATGCCTGCTATTCAAGACGTTATTTGTTCTGTCATCGTCTCGAAATGAAACATTTCTATGCCCGGATGCTGACGTATGCTCGGTGGCCTATACAATTACGTCAAAAACCAAAAGAACTCGCCAAGGCCGGTTTCTACTACATGGGAAACCACGATGCCATCACCTGTTACTGTTGTGAACTTCGCGTCTACCGATGGAAGAAGACAGACGATCCAGTGATGGAACATTACAGACTCTCTTCGAGATGTCCCCATGTAAACAATGTGTTCAGACATTACATGTTTTCAAACACGTGTGAGACACCTGTATGTTTTTGTCATAACTGTATGTTTTATCATACATTTTATGTACTACATTTTTGAATCTGTTGTTTAGCAATACATTTTGTGTTGTATCTTTTGAATCTCTTATTTATAAATAGCATGACGTTATGACCTATAGGTCAGTTGGGAATCATGTATCGGTAGGAACGGTACCTCGATGGATTTACTTTGCTTGATATATGCTTTTCCAATATCCATAGCTAAAGTAGGGTAGTGTGTAAGTGTGTCCCTGCATGTGTCCCTCCAGTCTAAAATGTGTCCCTCTAGTGTAAATATGTGTCCCTGGGTGCGTCCCTGGGCTGGCTCAGGCAGTGCGGTCCTGGGTGAGATTTTATAAATCAGATGAGAGGGCAAGTTCATTTATGTTTGGTACTTCTGTGTGACAGACACACATTCAAATGTTAAAATAGCACTGGAAAGTCACAGGAAGAAGGTATATAAATAGAATAGTTTTGAAAACTCGTCATTTGAGGTAGAACCTTCAGAGGAGCAACATGTCAGACCAATACAAATTATATGTACCCGACGTGGACACGTGGACAAGCTGCAGGCACACAGCAAACTTCAACCTCATTTTCCAGTTCAGCGTGGTGGGAAAAGTCAGATGACTTGGAAAGCCCCGAAACGGCAGAAGCATTTCTAAATAGACTATAAAAGGAATCACATGGGCCAGACAAGGTCACTTCATTTAGAGTCGTCATGCAGAGCACATGTTCAGAATGTGGTTTCACATTCTCGAGAAGAGACGCCATGTTAAGACATTTTCAACAAAAACATACTAAAGGTATACCACCACCACCACCACCACCACAGCAGCAGCAGCCACCACCACCACCAGCAGCCACCACCACCACCACAGCAGCAGCAGCAGCAGCAGCCGCCACACAGCAGCAGCAGCAGCCACCATATAAGCTGCTACACCCCTTCACCATGATCGTGTCGGGACGCACTTCGTGTGGAAAAGACATTTTTGGTATTCAAGCTGCTAAGGCATGGTAAAATCTTCCCACCGCCTCAACGCATCAACTGGCTCTACAAACGATGACAAACCCTCTACGACATCATTGGGGCAACCATTCGAGTGAAATTTGTTCAAGAAATACCTGAGAATTTGGAAAAGGATCGTTATTTGGATCCCAGAGTCAGAAATCTCATCGTGTTGGACGACCTGATGTCTACAGCTGGAAAAGACCCAAGAATCACCGACCTGTTCACAGAAGGAAGTCACCACAGAAATGTATCTGTCATCGCCATCAACCAGAACCTGTATCACAGCAAGCACCCGACAGAGAGAAGAAACTGCCATTATCTAGTGCTGTTCAACAACCCCATCGACAAGCAGCAAGTTCTGACGTTGTCACGGCAGATGTATCCGGAAAATACTCGTCATTTCATGCAAACGTTTGAAGAAGGTACCCACATACCCTACGGACATCTCATGGTGGACTTGAAACCGACCACGCCCGAACACTGGCGTCTTCGGCCTAATTGTTTAGAGACGGGGCCTGTCCGAATGGTGTAAAAGCACGAGCGTAACGTTGAATGTCTCAGAAGACCGTCGAAGAAAGAAGTCTACTTGCAAATCATGCAAAGTGACGCATTCAAGAGAAAACTACCAGGCATACCCGGTTACGAAAGTGACGACGAAGAAGATGATGAAGTAGATCCCTATCTGAAAAAAGTCAAGAGGATGCAGTCTTGCGATACGTGTGGTTTGGTCTTTAAAGACAAAAACGACTTGCAGCGACATCTGCGATTTAAAACGTGCGAGGAGGGAAATGAAGAGCCGTCGCCCGATCTGGAAAACGAAGGCGTACGTCTTATGGTGGAACGTGAATTGGACATCAATCGTGACTATTTCGAAAGCAAGAGGAAACGCTACGAAGAAAAAAACCCATGTCCCAAGATGCCATCGAAAGAAATATGAAGACATTGCAATGGAAGCTATTTAAAGACACGTACTCTCGCTTTCTGACATATATGCATTACTTTGACAAAGGCCCCAACACACGAGCAAAATTCTACAGTCTGTGAATCCTGACAGAGATGTGAAACCACAGATTCGTTCTAAATTAAATCTGTATCATTCCTGGATCAGCGAATATTTGGACGAAGTAGATGACAACGATACCGATGATGATGAGGGCGAAGATGACGAAGAGAAATGAACACTAATACTATTTACATGTCGCCCTTAAGGCCTCTCGATGTAACCTAATGTGTGTCCATTTTTTATCTATGTGTAGTTGTCTATAGTGATTGTAATTTAGAAATAAATGAAAAACCAAACCAAAATTTCGCTAGTCCACACAAGTCCCGCTCGAAACGATGGACGGATGGATGTAGGCACTGTGTTTTGTTTTCACTGCAATATACTGCCAATGATCTGAAAGTTTCAAATTTCGCTTAAGATATTGAGAAAAACATATCAAGCAAATGCATTTATTGTATATCAGTCATGCATAACTGTGGGGATGTACATAGTCTAACAGTATATTTGGAATATATAAAGGTTGAGTAGTATATGACGGGTATTCAGGGTAGCATTGAACCAATGATTGGGCAATATTACACGATCTCTGTATCTTTAATAGGTTACATCCACATACTGACTTTAGAAAACAAAATCACAATCTCTAAAGGTATACTAAAAATTAATATGTGTATTCAAATAAAATCTTTATTTTACAAAGAACATGGTATTGTTTAAATAAGGAAATGTATGCGTGTAAAGACGTTTTAGACCAGTTTCTGCCAAAAATATGTTAGTAAGAGAACTGCTGCTTAACATTCTTCAAAGCACATGTCTAATTTCAAAATATTTGTTATTATTACATATTACATAGTTTTCGGTCACAAAGCCTGCAGGGTTATAGAAGGAAGGAAATGTTTTATTTACTCAACACATTTTATTTACGGTTATACGGACATATGGTTAAGGAGCACGCAGATATTGAGAGAGGAAACCCGCTGTCGCCACTTCATGGGCTACTCTTTTTGATTAGCAGCAAGGGATCCTACACCATCACACAGACAGGATAGTACATACCACGGCCTTTGTTACACCAATTGTGGAGCACTAGCTGCATATAGACCAATGGGCCCACCAACAGGAATCGATCCCAGATCGATCGCGCATCAGGTGAGCGCTCAGCTACGTCCCGCCCCCTACGGGGTTATAGAGGATACTTGTATTGTATTGGGTTCTGCTTGAAAACATTTCTCAACATAATAAATAAACTTTCAATAAAATAACTAATAATAATAATAACTCAATATCCCTCAAACATGTATTGAAAAAAACAACAACAGAAAAACCCTATTATAGTTCTATGATGTTCAACTATATTGAAATACTGATCACATTCAGATATGATAGTTTTTTTCAAACTTAGTCTTGATACTGTAAAGAAAACTCGAGTATGAATACAAGCGTATTGGGTAAGTATAACTTATTTACTATACATAGCATATACTTACTGGCAACCGAATTTTACTGTTATTTAATTTTCCTCTGTCTTTTCATATGTTCCAGCAGCACAATTACCGTTTCGATAAAGTTGGCGCCGACACGCGGCATTTTTAATAAGCAATTTTTAAGGACAAACTACGAGTGTCTGCTGAAATGTTAACGCGACCTTTTAGGGTGTATACTACCAAATCAAATCCCATAGACGACAATAGTAACATATGTGGCTAAAACTCCTACCTGCAACGTATCAACCGACATAAACGCCACGGATATAAATACTACCACCCCTTACACTTAAAGTGAATCAGAAAAAAATGGGGGTCAAGCTGCTCGTTTCTGAGATAACGGGTAGCGTCTATGACTACCCTAGTTTCGCACAAAATTCGAGTACTTTTTTTTACAGGTACCCCATACATGTTTCAAGCACAAGGCTACTTGACACATTGGTACTAGATGAAATAAAATTGCACATTTTGTTTACACAGATGAAACTATTATTTTTTACAACCAACACACTCACATTTATAACCAATCACAGGACTTGTGGTGTTCACTTCTCTATCAAAAGTTGGGTGCACCTCCAACTTTGACCCAGCCGGAAGTTATTTGGTTTAGTACTACCTTTAATAAAAGGTATGTCGCGCTGAGAAGTAAAGTAAAGTTTGTTTTATTTAACGACGCCACTAGAGCACATTGATGCACATTGATTTTTTATCTTATCATCGGCTATTGGACGTCAAACGTATGGTCATTCTGACACTGTTTTTTAGAGGAAACCCGCTGTCGCCACATAGGCTACTCTTTTACGACAGGCAGCAAACGATCTTTTATTTGCACTTCCCACAGGCAGGATAGCACAAACCATGGCCTTTGTTGAACCAGTTATGGATCACTGGTCGGTGCAAGTGGTTTATACCTACCCATTGAACCTTGCGGAGCACTCACTCAGGGTTTGGAGTCGGTATCTGGATTAAAAATTCCATGCCTCGACTGGGATCCGAACCCAGTACCTACCAGCCTGTTGACCGATGGCCTAACCACGACGCCACCGAGGCCGGTTGAATGAGAAGCGTTAGAAGTCAAAAGTGTAGTGTCGTTCCTTTGATAAAGCGACATTAAACCACTCAACAAGTATTACGTACAGGAGATTGCATTGCATTTCGGCGGTAATCATACTTCTCAGCGATCGGCCTCGGTGGCGTCGTGGTTAGGCCATCGGTCTACAGGCTGGTAGGTACTGGGTTTGGATCTCAGTCGAGGCATGGGATTTTTAATCCAGATACCGACTCCAAACCCTGAGTGAGTGCTCCGCAAGGCTCAATGGATAAATAAAAGAGCCCTTGCTGCTAATCGGAAAGAGTAGCCCATGAAGTGGCGACAGCGGGTTTCCTACCAAATTCTGTGTGGTCCTTAACCATATGTCTGACGCTATATAACCTTAAATAAAATGTGTTGAGTGCGTCGTTAAATAAATAATTTCTTTCTTCCCATTCACATCGTAATGAACTGCTGAATCACATTTCAACTTGTAGTAATTTCCTGCCATAAAACTGTCACGTGGTGAAATGTTACTCCATGTTAGTCATTGATGCTCGTTATTATAATGACGCTTTTAAGCTGAAGAGTTATTTGTCTGTGCAGTGGTTCAGGTGAGTAACCATAAACTAACTAATTATTTTTGCATTTTGTCTGAGACCTCTTTATACATGTAAAACAAATGTTTTGTTTAACGACACCACTAGAGCATATTGATTTAGTAATCATCAGCTACTGGAAGTCAAACATTTGGTAATTTTGACATATAGTCTTAGAGAGAAAACCCGCTACGTTTTTCCGTTAGCAGCAAGGAATCTGTTTTATATGGGATAATTCACCATCCCACAGACATGATAGCACATACCACAACCTTTGATATACCAGAAACAACTGGTGTTGGACAAGCTAGGACAAATGTTCCCACTTGTTGCGCAACAAATGTATAACGTTTACAACAAAGTTGGACAAGGCAGGACAACCTGCAACATGTTGCAAGATTTAGCTGCATCATTCATATGTTGGCCAAATGTTGCAGCTTGTCACCACTTATAACCAATCAGACACTTTAGATATGCCATGTTACCAAAGTTCTACATCACATGCTATCCAAAATGACAGTATCAACACAGAGGAGAATGCATGGTCTCACCACCAAGTAATGAAAATGATTAACCTTTATAACCAAAACACCTGCCGTTATGACGTTTCAGTACATGAATACAAAAAGGAAAAACAGTGACGGTTATTGGACAGATGTAAAAAGATAAAAGATAAAAAAGATAAAAACTTTATTGCATATAAACATTCCACATACGGAACTGGATGCAAAACATGTGCATAAACAAGAAACAAACAAAATGACTAAATAAGGACTAATTATGGGCAATACAGGTATAATCGTGAACAAATTTGCCTACCGCACCAGCACAGGCTGGATTTTGGTTTTGCATAATATATATAAATTTTTCTTGCATACTCATACTTTTAAATAGGTAATTATGGAAAGTTAGATATGCATATAATTTGACACGTTGACTATTATATTTCTTACATATTATGATATGATGGTATTCATCTTCAATTACATTACAGTTGTCACATAAACGTTCTTCCACTGGAGTGAAGGGTTTTGTATGGCGCCCAGTCTCTATTTTTAATTTGTGGTCACTGAGACGTAATTTAGTAAAAGCTTTATGGTGTTCTGGATGTATACAGTGTAATAAATATGGCTCTAGTTGAATATTGTGTTTATATAATTTGTACGTTCGCATCTTATTACTGAATCCATCTCTTTTGGCTGGAGCTATAAGGTTTTCTTTTAAAATATTGTGATACTTAGTTTTAATTATATTTATAAGATGAATGGGATAATTGACAGTGCTTCGTTTTTTATTCAACTCACCAGTGTAATAATATAATTTGTGAAGCCAACCAATATTTTTCTTTTCAAGGCTTGTGCATTCAGAGAAAGCATGTTGTAAAAATAATGTTGTCCGTAGTTTGCATATTGGAGTAAAAATGTAACATTCTTTTTACCACAGACAACAGGAGTGGGTGCAAACCTAGCTCAGCTCTAGAGGCCCAATTATGGGTACGACTATTAACCTGTAGTGTTGATTTACAGAATTTTAAAAGCACTCTCTCTGGCAGGAAAGTTTCCAAATATTTTAATGATATGAACTGGGCACCCCAAACCTCACTGACATATAAAAGGACAGGCTCAACAAGAGAATTAAATAACTGGCATGAAATGTCTACTGGTAGGTTAACATTTGAGAATTCTTTCTGCATTTTGTAAAAACAACCTAGTCCTTTGCTCCAAAGTGATGGGGAACATTCTTTAAAATTTCCATTTTGAGTAAAGTCAACCCCTAAATATGTATACTTTGTTACAACTGGGACTTTATTGCCCGAGAGATGCCAAGTAAGCTTATTTGTTGTACTTTGGCCACCAAAAATAACATTTTTTGTTTTATTTAAATTAATAGTAAGATTGTTGTCATTACAATATATATCTAGTTGAATAAGAAGCTGTTGTAGACCATGTGGGGTTTCTGATAAAAGTAGAAGATCATCTGCAAAAAGTAGATGGCTTAAACGCATTGTGTCTAGTGATACTTTATCTCCAATGTTACATAAATATTCTTGGAAGTCATTAATAAACATAGTAAATAGTGTTGGAGATAAAATACAGCCATGGCGAACACCAATGTTTGATTGGAATGGTTGTGATATGCCTTTATCAGTCTGAACACTATATGTAACATTAACATATAAAGATTCGATTATTTTTTAAAAATTACCTGTAACCCCCATAAGAGCAATTTTATTAAATAATTTGCTTCTATCCACAGAATCGAATGCTCGTTTGAGATCTACAAAGCATGCATAGACCTTTTTCTTTTTACATTTATATTTATCAATCAGGGATTTTAGTGTAAATATGTGATCTGTTGTTCTAAATCCTTGCCTGAATCCAGCTTGACAGATATCAATTTGGTTGGTTTGTTGTAGGTAGTCTACAATTCGTTTATCTATTATTTTGCAAAACAATTTACCAATACTTAGAGCGATTCCACGATAGTTACTTGGGTCTGTTTTGTCACCTTTTTTGTGCAAAGGGACAATTATTGAATGGGCCCACTGTGGAGGAAAATAGCCTATTGACAATATATCATTGAAAAGTTTGACAACATGATCTAGTATTAATGGAAAGAGACATTTGATAAGCTCATTACTGACATTGTCTACACCCTGTGCCTTTTTCAGCTTAATATCTTCAATACATGCTATAATTTCCAATGCTGATATTGGTGAATTAATCACTTGGTTATCCTGCAGTTTAGTATAATCAACCTCATTAAAAGAACAGTTAACTGTTGGATCTTGGTAGATCTTTTCAAAGTGGTCTACTAATTCATGAGGATCACTGAACACTTCATTTTTTTTTATCCTTGATACTGTTAATTGTATGCCATAAAGCTTTTGTGTCATTCTTAGGTATACTTCTAAGTTTTGAAACAAGATCACTTTTATGAGACCTTTTTTTATGACGGGTTAATCTCTTATATTTCTTTTTGGACAGAAATACATTTTGCTTTGTTTCTTGTGTGATATTAGCATTAAATGTCTTGAAATTAGATTCCATAGACAATTTGGCATTTTTGCATTCTATGTCAAACCAAAGATTTTTCTTCAGAGATCTTTTTAGATTTTGATTTTTGATAGCATATAATATATTTATGGCATTTACTATAGATTCAAACAAGTTGACATAGCAGCTTGCGTCTACATCCGACATTGGTGGTGGTGTCAAAAGTAACCTATTGAGTGCCTCTTTGTTTTCATCTGACATTACTGCTGAGTATACACGTGGCATGCTATTATTACTGTGCCATTTTCTTTATTTACGTTTCGTGAATTTATGGTTGAATTTTTTGGGATTTTCCTGTGACTTTTTGTTTCTAACTGATATATTAAGTTTTAGGGAGAGCTGACAGTGATCTGATGTCCATGAAAGTGGTTTAATATTAAAATATTTCACATGGCTGTAGAGTTCTTCAGATGTAAGAACATAATCTACAACACTCTGACCATTATACGTGTGGCATGTAAACTGTCCCAAGTGATCTCCAACTGTTCTACCATTTAAAATAATTAATTTTGATGCAATTGCTAGTGATATGAGGGATTGTCCAAATTTGTTCGTTATATTATCTCGGTTATTTCTTTTTGTCTCTATGGTAGTAAAAATATCTGACGGTACAGGCCTTACCGCACGCATCATGACGTCACATTAATAACGTCACATACTTAGGAGGCTTCCACGCCTCTTGAAGAGTATTCCACATAAAAGCAAAATGGCAGACGGTGAAAAACTACATATATTTTGCCCGAATCTGATTAAAATTAGCTCTAGTGGTCTACCAGTAGATCTAACAGCATTGCATGGATTCTCATGTCCAGGTGACATTTCGTCTGTAAATAATAATTTAATTATCGACCAATCACACTTCGCCTTTTATAAGGTTATTTGGGAGAATACAAATTCTAAAACTATTGGGCGAGACTATTTATGCGGCCGCCGTACCGCGAACCATACCAATATGTACTACTACTCCAATTGCAATATAAATAACTTCAGGTGTTTAATTTATTTTTTAAAGAACTAAATCAGTCTTCAATTTTACATTACAAATGATATATTTTATAAAATAAAACATGTTTTAATGCATTGGCGAGATCAGTCTGGTCAGATACAAGTTTTTTTAATGCCACCACTAGAGCACATTGATTAATTAATCATCAACTATTGGATAGCAAACGTGGTAATTCTGACACGTAGTCATCAGAGGAAACCCGTAAAAAGGTTTCTGATGCAGCAAGGGATATTTTATATATGCACTTTCCTACAGATAGGAAAACACATACCATGGCCGTTATCCAGTTGTGGTGTACTGATCAGGTGAGATACAAAGCTACTGCAAAGACATTATTATTTATTTTTTTAAATTTTATTAAGAACTACCAATAACTACGGTGATATGTTTAGGACACAAACTTATATCTCGAACTCTCGACTTATTATATCACGGGAGTGGGATCTATATGTCGGTAGAGTTCTCACCTGAGGTTCTTTGGTTACAGGAACGAATCTCCTCAGTGGATCATTTTCTGAATGTTTTGTTTCCCATCCCAACCAGTGTCCCATGACCGATATATCGAAAGCCTATCAAAGTGCATTTGAAAGATTCCTTACTGCTACTGGAAAAATTATCTTGTGCTACTAATTTATTATGTCGAGCGCTCAACATTTTAACTTTCAGATGAAATGTCACCTGAACATGGGAGTCCACGCAATGCTGTTAGATCTACTGGTGAGACCAGCAGAGCTAATTTTAATCAGATTGTTATAAAGTGAGCACTCAACTTATCTCCAGCTATCAATGTATTATGTGCCAAGCGCTCAACATATTAACTCCTCAACATGTATGTTTTTTTTCTTTTGCAATTCTCCTTTTGGCTGTATAATACTGATGCAGACGAAAAGGTATACCTTCGACAGTGAAAATTTCGACCTTGGGACCCGGCAAGACTTGTCCCAAGTCGAAAATATGCACCACACTTTTTCTATCCAACATGTCAGCATATGATGGAGTCTTATAGTATTACCCTGGCAGATTGCATTCTGTGCCTAACAAGTCCTCTTTTTTGTTGAAGTTTAACAAAACAATTTGGATACCTATGTTTATTATTTATATCATTGATGCCATAAATACCGGTACTTGATTACAATCCGGGGGGAATCTTCTTTTCCCCCATCGTTTACCAACTTGCAATTTCATTATTTGTAAATAACTAAGTACAGGTGCGGATCCAGGAATTTCTTTCAATAGAGGGGGTCCAAAACCCGTTGTAGTTTTTGAAAACAGAATTTAAAGGTCCTTGACAGGTGGATGGGATAACTTTGCATTTTTGTGTATTCTACAATATATTGTTTCACCAAAAATGGGGGGGGGGGGGGGGGGGGGCTTGGGCCCCCGCTTGAATCCGCGCCTTTAAGTATTATGTGTTATTGCCTTCGGGCAGTTGACAGTACTGATATTCACTATGGTTAATTGGGATTTAATTGTGTGGATGTCTCGTTTTGCCGATAAATTATTAAGAGGACTATCACGAGTTAGAGTTTGTAGCCATTTTAAAAGGTTTTTGACAAATATGAAATGTGTTTACATTATTACAATTTACTTAATTTTCATGTTTGTAATATAACCAATGCATTTCTAAACATCATCATGTTTTGTAGTATCTTTTATTATTTCTTCCACTTGCCAAACGAAATTGAAGTAATTCTTACAAAGATCATTCCCCAGGAAAAAATGGATTTGTATATGTCCGAAGAAGCGATTTCCCGGCATTTAGAGTCGGAAATCCGGGCCAGCTCATGGTGATATTTTCCAAGTTTCGTAGGAGAATGAATGACGAATGTAACAGTCAGCAGGAAATTTGTAAACTTGCCTCCATATTTTTGAATTAATTGTCCGATTATTCACGCAGTAGGCTACATTCAGCGACAGCGAATGATGGAAACTTTCCCGAACTATTTTGACTGTTCTCGAAAAGGTCATTCGGTTTCACGTGTTGAGTAACAAACCAACAAAAAAAGAAAAAAAGTCTAGCAAACATAAGCCACAAACGGTTGGCTGAGATTTAGCCAATGGGATCAGGTTAAAATGGAATCACTACAAAAAACGAACCATTTTCGATGGCGAAAACGGAACCGATTTGCCAAAAATGTACCTCAAAGTATTGGCTCAGTATGGTTAAAACGGCAGCCTAACTTTTAAACATATTCTTATTATTGCATACAATAAACAGGAACCATTCATAACTACCCATCCTGCCCTCTCATGTGCAGGTCTACACCAAAATACAATTATTTAACGTTTTAAACAAACTTCATTTTTATTTTATATTTTACCCTAACCCTAACTGGTACATTTTGATGGAGTATGTCATGAACTCCCTCCCTCCCATACGCTCTTTGCGTGTGATATTCAACCCCTCCCATTCTTGGCACATATATTTTATTTAGATGTCCGATAACATATTAACATCATAAAAGTAACAACAAAAAGGTTTACAACGTCAATACATTGTATTTGTGTTATTAGCTTTATTTTTTCTTTATTTTTTTTTTTATGAACTTTAATTTTTTTAAATAAAAATCGCCCATAAAGATAAAATACATTTCACATATGAACAATTGATAGAAAATTTGTAAGCACATGAATGTATAAATTAAATATATTAATACAATATTTTTCACAAATATACAGAAAGAAAGAAATGTTTTATTTAACAACGCACTCAACACATTTTTTTTACGGTTATATGGCGTCAGACATATGGTTAAGGACCACACACAGATTTTGAGAGAAAACCCGCTGTCGCCACTACATGGGCTACTCTGTCCGATTAGCAGCAAGGGATCTTTTATTTGCGCTTCCCACAGGCAGGGTAGCACAAACCATGGCCTTTGTTGAACCAGTTATTGATCACTGGTCGGTGCAAGTGGTTTACACCTACCCATTGAGCCTTGCGGAGCACTCACTCAGGGTTTGGAGTCGGTATCTGGATTAAAAATCCCATGCCTCGACTGGGATCCGAATCCAGTACCTACCAGCCTGTAGACCGATAGCCTAACCACGACGTCACCGAGGCCGGTACACACATATACAGAGTTGATCGTACGTAACCTACAACAATGAATGAATGAATGAATGAATGTTTAACGACACCCCAGCACGAAAAATACATCGGCTATTGGGTGTCAAACTATGGTAATGCAAATAAATAAAGTGATGATCAACATCAATATAAACATTCAAGGTTTAAACAAAAACAGTGTAAAGAACTGTGCCAAAAATACAAATACAAATATCACAGAATTTTACGGACACCGAATTTTACTCTAAACTTTAATTTGTGCTGTATTGGCCATTCTCAAAGAGAATGTTACACCCCTTTACCACGGTGAGGTTACAGCACGCGCAGGGGCCTACAACAAGTGCTACTCGTACTTATTTATGGATTTATGTAATGAAATGACTACCGATAATGTATTAAACACTCCAGGAAGATAAAAGCATAATTATAAAACAAAAATTAATTATTTTTTGAAACTTTATTTATTTATTGGGGGGTGGGGTGGGGGGGGGGAGGGTGGAGGGGGAGAGATAAAAAACAACAACAAAAAAACAAACTTGTTTCCATTTTAGTCATAGATTTTGGTGCCGTTTCAGTCAACGCTAGGTTCCGTTTTGTCTAATGTTTACACTTGGAGTCACTTTGGCATGGTTTCGTTCCAATGCGCATGCGCACTTCGTGACCCTGTTGCAACATGATGGACTTCTTTTCACTTTCTATTTTTGTTCAAGAGAATGTTTGTTTCAACAAAGGACAAAGTTTTTCTCCAAATCTTTGTTGAAGACTTAAAAGCCCAAAGTGTGACACTGATATGGACTATATGCTGAAAAAAAGAAGAGAAAAAAAAAAAAAAAAAAAAAAAAAAAAAAAAAAAAAAATATATATATATATATATATATATATATATATATATATATGGGTAGGTAATTTTACCCTTTTATCCTGCTGGCAGAAACACTGCAGGCCATTCATTTGTATTGGCCATTAATATTTACAGGGCCGTATCCAGCATGTGTAAAGTGGGCTGTTACAAACAAAAAACAAGTACCATATTTAGGTTAAAAGAGCCTTTTTTGTCTACCTCAAATAATTTGAGGTACGTAATAAAACAAAATTGATCATAACTACCCCTATTAGGGAGCTATGGACTTGAACTCTTTTGAAACTGGATACTGTATTTCATGTACATTTGCACTATTTAAAGAGTAGTTCTCTATGCTATAATATTTCTAAAATTTATTTTTAAAATATATCCATTAATTTCCAAGATGTTAGGGTACGCAATTTTACCCTTCGTACCCTCTGGCAAAAACCGTGTACCTGTAGCCTGATTCTTGTTATACTGCCACCCATCTTACTTTAGGGTAGGTACAACCCTGTACAATGATGGCAACACAATACGACAATAAGGAAAGTTGATGGTTAGAAGCATAAACAAATTATTTTAGAGGAAGCCGACGAAGTGAGACTAGAGGAAAGTGGTCAGAATTATTAATATTGTCTTATTTATTTATTTATTTATTTACTTATTTATTTATTCATTTATTATTTATATTTATTTATGTATTTGTATTCGTTTATGTACCTATGTATATATTGTAAATAAAACTAAGTATCTTACCTGTAGTACAGGTATTGTTACCAACTCAACACACCTGTAAATATGGGTGATATAATGAGACATACAGAACCAAGGCTGAGTTCAGCTTGTAATCAACAGTATTATGTTGAAGTACTGGCAGTGGTATCCTGTAGCTATCCTTAGTTTAATGAATATTGGTTGCAGTGGACTTGTAGTTAGGAAGAGCTTAGTTCATCTTAGTGGTTAGACTCAGTTTTGTCCGTTAGCAGATGGACCATTATCCGTTAATATGATACAAGTTTGTTGCATGGAAAGTCATGTATTTGATATAATATTAAGTAACATTAAACGGGCGAGACCACCATATAATCCTTATTTAGATTGGGAAGCTTTTAGTATCCAGGCAGTATAGACTTGAACACTGTACACAGATATGTAGAAATAAACAGTTAAAGATAGGTGAAAACTATTTATGGTGAAACGGTTATGTGTTGTTACAGTACTGACATGATGATGATAGGTACTTTAGATTTTAATGTAGACATTAATATCAACCTAATGAAATTATACTTTAGTAAACCCGATATTCTTTGAACCTACACAGGTGTACTATTCATCAACAATTTTGTGATTGTTGATCTACAGAAAAATTACACTGAATCAGAGTTCTTGGAGAATGGCATTCCATCTTGCCCTAACATGATACAGACAACGTTTTTATGACATACAGGCAAGTGCAGAACGCACAACTTGCATGCAACCAACACCGGACAGTTACACTGCTCCTAAAGTAAATTTCAAAACCTTTAATGATACACGAACTTGATACATCCTGAAATGTAACCTAAGTGTCTAGGCAAGAAACATTTATCAGTGTTGGGAAGTGCACAAGACTGCAAGAAGCAAAACTCGCAGCCGAACCATATAATTGTTAAACATGTATATGGGCCATTTTCACAAAAAGGGGCAAATAACGGTAAAGACATTGCAGCTGAATATTTTCCACAAAACAGCATACAATGTAAATAAACAGGGATGCAATAAAAAAAAAAAACCCATCATTACTTGATGCTCTGGATATGATAATTGGCCATGTAGATGCATTAGAAAAGCTTGTGGTTAAAATTATACACCCAAAATGTCCACTCCATCATTGTGTCCAAAAGCACATGTTATCGTTATGGAATCGCAAAATTCCCTAAAATATTGTTTGCCTTTAAACTGCAAAATGTAAGTAAACCACTCATAAATACATTAGTTTCTTAAATTTTTATTTAAAATATTAAAATAAAACTACACTGCATACAACTTTAAGTTGCACCTTTTATTTTTCATTTTATTGTCTTTACCGTTATATTGTTATCATAGTGGAACATTTACAACTATATTCAATGAAAATTATATATAGTTAGCTGTGTATATACGATTCAATTAATCGCCATTGTGTCACCTGCATTTACGTAATCAATTAGGCGTTGGTTAATTAGGGGATAGCAATCAGTCCAATTAGTGTGAAACTACATTACAGCAGTTAAGAACACTATGGCTTTTAATTGTAGCCAGCAGCTTATCAACTAAGGACTAAAACCAATGGCAATTACGAGTCAACAAACATATCTATCTTATAAATATTCGTTTTTCCATACATGAAAAGAGATATATAGAGACCCAGAGATAGACCGGAGAGGTGGGACCCAATGGGAGACCCTTGGGGTCTCAGTCGCAGTGTCAACTCTATCGTTCACCTAACAGCTTAGAAACATATATATTTTATCTGTATCACCATGTTGTTAACTTTGTTAATCATGTTTAATTTTGGAAAGAAAAATACAAGAACCTACATCACCAACTTGCAACTTCTGTTCATTCATTTACAATCATAAGAGAAACACTACTTGGTGTTAATGTCTACCAAAAAGGACGGAAAATTTGATTAGTTTAAAAGTAATCCACAAGATGGCAACGTCACATTTAGGTCAAGCTTAGATCGACATGTTAAGTACATGAATAATAAAAATAATAATAGAAAAAAATAATAATCAGTCAACAAATGCTAGTAACCCAGTGGACCCACCGACGGAAATCGATCTCAGACCGACCGCGCATCAAGCGAACGCTTTACTACTGGGCTTCGCCCCGCTTCTTCGATGGAACGAGTCATGCGTGTACGCTGTATTGTCGTAGATACTATTATAGTCAATATATACAATATAGCGTACGCACGTGACTCGTTCCATCGAGTTATAGCATATTAATTACGTCACATTGTCCCTCTTTAAAAAATATTCCATAAAAAAAAAAAAAAAAAAAAGAAGAAGCAAAATATCAATCGGCAAAAAATTGCAGGCTTTTTCTCCAAGAGATCTCTGCGAAGTCGATATATAGGTGACATGGTTACAATTTAGTATGTGAAATCTGTGTCATAATAGTTTTTTTCAAGATTTCTGACTGGACAAAATGTAGGGGAAATCTAACGGTAATTACAGGTAGGTGAGTAATTAATTTATCGTAGTTGTTAAGAATGTGTTTCGGACTTTAGAGTGTTACCTAATTACTGAATGGCGGGAGGGAAAGGTGTGACGCAATCTAAGGTCTCACTACACAGATGTCATCCGCCACTGAAACCCATGTTTGAAGCCCAACTTCAAATGAAGACTGCCAATAGAACGGGTTCTCGTTGGCACTAACAACATACACCATTGCTAACATACATTATATAAACATTTATTTTCACTCCAAAATTGAGAACATTTCCGTCTCAGTTTTTTGCTATATAACCGCATCTGGCTGTAGTACCGGTCCGAACAGGTGGTTCATTAACCGATTCACTCCGACTGTCTCTTGCGCTATACACCCATGTCCCAAAAGGTCAATGCACAATATTACAAAATAACATGGAGAAAATACAGCCAGAAGGCTTACCATTAAACATACATATTGTTTTAATTCTTCACCATTTCCTAGAAGTGAATATGTGAACCATAACTTGTGTCACAATTAGGAACTCTAGTGGACCGTGATCAATGTTTTTTGTCCGGAGTAGGAGATCTCAGCGAAGTGGATATAAGGGCCATAGTTAGGATGTTTTGGGGTGGGTTTTTTCTTTTTGTTTTTGTTTGTTTGTTTGTTTGTTTTTTGTTTGTTTGTTGTTGTTTTTGTTGTTGTTGTTGTTGTTGTTGTTTTTTTGTTTTTTTTTTTTTTTGGGGAGGGGAGTTGTGGGTAATAGGGCAGATGAATTCTGCGCATACCTACAACTCCTCAAACTGTTAAGAATAGGATTTTCTTATTTTTACCGGATTGGTTTCTCTCCCCCCCCCCCCCCCCCCCCCCACGGTAATTACGGCCCTGGATAGAGGTGGCATGGTTAAATGTGAGGAAAAGTAGGAGAGTAATTTATTGTAATTGGGGGCGGGATTTAGACGGATTAACAAAGGAATAATAAAATATAGAGTTTAACAAATGAAAAAAAATAAAATTTTATTCTGCCTTGTGACTAAAACAATTGTGTTTCTGGGAATACAACTAAAAAATATTAGGTAGGGCCAGTCTAAAAAAAATATTAAAAACTACATTTGTACTCTTTTTAACCTAAAATAATAATAAAAAATGAAAAAATAGGAAAAAAATAATTAGGATAAGACCCCCCCCCCCCCCCCCCCGTTTTTTTTTTAGAAGGGGCGGGTTTTTTTACGCCTTAATGGGCACACCACATCCTCACTATTCAAAGGCCGTGGTAAAAAAGTGACTGTTAGTGTAATTTTAGTTTGACAGGGCGTACAATCCCGTATGCCCTGTCAAAAAACCGCGTAACTAATAGTATGTATATAGTATTTTGTAATGGTCACACCTAGGTAAATTACTATTTGGTACTATCAGAGACTTTCCGACAGTTTCTAAATTTGTATTGTATCGCACCGATCGGTATATCCACTCTGTTATTCCCGACCTAATTATGAGCATGTATGTGACTGAAAACGTTGAACGGATAAAAATTAAAGTAAATAATAAAAATCTACTAAATTCCGCAGTTGGTGGTAAAAAAATAAAAATAATGGAAGGAAAAAAAAAATAAAAAAAAATAAAGTTCAATCAAATTGTGGGTTTCCCCCAACCATGTAGGCTACTCCCTACCGTTCTCACCACTTTCTATCATATATCAACCATGCCAAAACCATTACATGTGTACATATTTGACTGATAATACTTGAGTGTTTGCAATAAAAGACGGTAACAGCATTTAATAAAGTTTTAATTTGTAAAATGCCACGTTCCATTCTTCGCTGTTTTACTTCTGGGTTCTATTCATGTTTATTATCGCGATTTACAACCGTGTCCGGTGTATCGGCGTGTCCGGTGATTCGGCGCACTTGGTATTTTGCTTAAGTATTCTTAGGAAGTTGCCATGTTGCATGGGCGTCAATTCGGAGTTAAAAGTGGGGGCGGGGGGGGGGGGGGGGGGGGGGTCGTGTTAGTGTTAGTGTGTGTGTGTGTGTGTGCTAAACGAAAAAGTGTGTGTGTGGGGGGGACATTTATATAGATTGTCCCCCACCGACCGACGCCCATGTCATGTTGTCGGTGTTTTTAACGAATTAAAGTTCGATTCCTTTTTCAATGTTTAATCAAATATCGGCGTGTCCGGTGATTAGGCGTGTGCGGTGATTCGGCGTGTCCGGTGATTAGACGCACTTGGTATTTTGCTTAAGTATGCTTAGGAAGTTGTCATGTTGCATGGGCGTCAATCCGGCTTTAAAAGTGGGTGGGGGGTGGGGGACGTGTTAGTGTGTGTGTGTGTGTGTGTGTGTGTGTGTGTGTGTTTCCGTGTGTGTGTGCACATTGTGTGTGTGTGTGTGTGTGTGTGTGTGTGTGCTAAACGAAGTGTGTGTGTGTGTGGGGGGGGGGGGGGGGACATTTATATAGATTTCCCCCCGGCGTTGAAAAGTGAGGGGGATGGGTCCCCCCTTGTCCCCCACCGACCGACGCCCATGTCATGTTGTCGGTGTTTTTAACGAATTAAAGTTCTATTCCTTTTTCAATGTTTAATCAAATACCAACACATTTATTGTTAAGGGTACAGTTATTATTAATTTTTAGAATTATCAATAATTATATCATAATTTCAAAATAAATCATTCATATAAACGCGAAGTAGGTCAACGTTATTGATATTATTCCGCATTTTTAAAATTATAATAAACGGTATAATTATTTTTGTTTCGGTTATTTTTATTTAAACTGAAAAGGGAAACAGACAAATACAAACAAAACAAAAGTTTTACACATTAATTGACAGTCGTTCCAGTTCACAACTGTCACATTGTTAAAAAAAAAAAAAAAAAATCCATGTCCCGAGCCAGACCACTGGTTATCCAGAGATCGGGCCCGGGACAGATATGCTCGAAACTCTAGTGGTATAGGAGCATGTAAATAAATATTGGAATGGAATGTTGGCATCTTAGCCATTCATGACAATGAACATGTATGCATCTGCAGTACTGTGCCACTCAAGAAAACGATTCCGAAACTGATCACGAGATGGGTCATGTGTGATCGTTCATTTTCATAGTAATACTTTTAACAAGACAAAAAAGTACAAAAAATAATCCTGGGACAATAGTATAGCATTTATTGGATACAAAGTGAGGTCATGGGCGGTTTATAAATAGCGGGGTCACCGATCCACATCTACTGCGCCGAATCACCGGACATGCAAATCGTTTTGGATACAAGGGGGTGTCTACATTTATGGACTATTTTAAAATGTTTCTTTACTATAGACATAAAACAATATGTAGTGTATCTCAGATTATGCACGGCTTCATTGGTGAGAGACACATTTTAGTAAGTATTTCACAGTGTTCACATAAAAAATGGTCTTTGAATGCTTAGGTGCGCCGATACACCGGACACCACTGTAATATGAAGACATACATGTTTAAAACCACAAATTATTCATTTGCACAGTAGTGCAAATTCAACCAAATTTTTCAACATATTTATTTTTAATAAATTATTTGGATGAACCCCCCCCCCCCCCCAAAAAAAAAGTTATGGTAACACAAATAAATATATATATAAAATGTATAATAAAAAAAAAAAACCCCAAAAAAACAAATTATATATGTATACACGTAATAAAAAAAATAACATACATATAATTACAGAAATAAATTATAAATTAAATAAACAAAATACTGGTATTTTACAAATGTGGATTTCTAAAACCAGATGCAGCAAGAAAAAATTATGACTCACTTAGCATAGGCTTTTTGTGTACTCTATGTACAAAAGTACACTTATGGTTTACTAATAGTTTAAAGGGAATATAGGTATAACACTAATTAACTTAACACTGATTACATTAATTTCAAGAGATGCATAACATGCAGTATTCTCACATGGCTTGTTTCATGTTCAATATCAGGCCCGTAGGAACGAGGTGGGGGGGGGGGCGTACAAACTATATCAAATTTTGGTTAAATTGTCAAACATTAATATGATAAAAAAAAAAAGTAAAACAAAAAAAGAAGTGACAAAAAAATATATATATTTTAAAAAGTAAAAAATAAACAGAACAAATATTAAAATTTACAGTTTCAGATTATTTATGTAAATAAATTCTATATTATAATTTGGAAAGTATTTTATTGTTAAGGTAAAACATTTTTTTAGGTCAGTAGCAAAAACTAAACAGTTTGTTCTGTTATGCCTCAAGTCTTTAATCAAATCTCACATTGCAAAACAAGCTCTGCAGTCTCTTTAGAATAACCAACAATGAAAAGAAAATGAATATTTCTATTACAACATCTCAGCACATTTTAAATTTGGTGTTAAACATCCGTCTTTCAGAAAAACAGCCTTCAAAATTTTGGCCCATGGTAATTTTTACACTTGCCACCAAACAGACTACTCCTACCAATTACTTTAATTTTAGCATTTTCACTTTCATTTGAGTTATTTGTTTATACCACCATCACAGCATCCTTTGGTAGTTTTTTTTGTCAGTAATTTCAAATTTGTTATCATGGTGGTTGGAAACATTTTAATCTTAAGAAAGTTGAGAATATCATCTAGGAAATTACAGGAACATAGAAAACGGTCTTCGCGTAGTACATGCCATTCATTGAAACACCCAGATTCTAGTACATTTGTGTCAGAACATGGCACTCCTGCAAATTCGTATTTCGTGGACACTAGTACTATACCAGAAGAGAGTTCACTTACATCAGAAGCTATGTCAGAAGTCACTTCGCGTGTAATGGATCCTATACCAGAAGCTAATGTCCATGTAATGGATCATATGCATGATGCAAATATGCATGTAAAATTTGCTATGACTGAAGCAAATTCGCTTGTAAGATATGCAGTGCCAGAAACAATTCCCTGTAAAATTAGAACTGCAGAAATTCGACAGTCGATCGACTTTAAATTATGATCACTAAAAACATGTCAAAACTGAAATCATTCTGCAAAAAATTATTAATTTAAAGGGTTCGCCATACAAAGCTGGCACTGATGCTTCTATCGATTAACTGTATGTTTCTGCTGTTGACGTCACCAATTGTGTTTTACCTGATTGGGTTAAGTCACTGGCAGGTCTCTCCAGATGTACACGAAGAGGCGCAACTAGCGCCTGGCTGGGCTGTAACCAGCATGTTGCAGTATGCTGACAATTCCATTCATTTCTTCCAGTATTACCTGCCAGCAAGAACAATAAAGTGTTCCAGATAAAAGACAGTGTAGACTGTAGTACAACTTTTGTTCTTTACTGTCTGACTTGTATTAACTGCAAAATGCAATATGTAGGACAAACTACCTAACCATTCAGTACCCGACTCAGTAATAATAGGCACAACATTCTGTATAATAAACAATCTAAAGCACCCCATGTGGCCCCTCATTTCAATATAGCAGGACATGATTATAATTGCACTGTGTTACAAAAGATTGTTAATTTTGATAAAACTAAATTGAACATTGCCGAATCACTCTGGATGCACCGCTTGAACACAATGTGGCCTGACGGACTTAATGAGTATGACCCAAGCAGTCACTGACTCTTCTTTTGTTACTTTCCCCCAGTTGGCTTATCCTGTGATTTTTTTAGTCTTTTAACTTGACATTTTCACTTGAACTGTTTTTATTCACCTGCTTTTAATGCTGAACTCCTGGTTTTATGTTTAGTTTGCTCCTGAGGATGTCGGCATTTAGCTGACGAAACGTTGAGCTATTTAACTTGAGATTTTTAATTTTGGTTTTTAGACAGAGACTTTATTTTATCAATAAATAAGAGAAAATGTCTTAATTTAGTCACGTTTTTTAAATATGAGTGTATGGCATAAGGAGATCTCGAATTTTAACTGTATTGGAACGGGACATAGCCCAGTGGTAAAGTGCCCACTTGATGCCCGGTCGGTCTGGGATCGATCCCCGTCAGTGAGCTCATTGGGCTATTTCTCGCTCCAAACTGCACCACGACTGGTATATCAAAGGTCGTGGTATGTGCTATACTGTCTATGAAATTGTGCATATAAAAGATCCCTTGCTACTAATAAAGAACTGTAGCAGATTTCCTCTGTGGGACTATATGTCAAAATTACCAAATGTTTGACATCCAATAGCCAATTTTAAATAAATCAATATACTCTAGTGTTGTCGTTAATCAAATCAAACTTTACTTTCTTTGTCATCAAAATGAAAAATTACTATTAGTCATCTCACTGAAAAAACAGGAATGGAGGCACTGTTTGTCTTTAATGTTCGTGATGGGTTTTGTTTAACATCTCATCTAATCTGTTTTTGTCTTCAACAACAAAGACAGTCAATTACACTGGTCAACAATTTTTCAAAAGTTGTCTGCTTCTGAGATTAAATAAGCTATTTCTTATATATTCTGATGTGCTGATTTCAAATATCACAATTAAAATTGCTAGTTGGCTATTGTTTCAAAGATAAACGAGGTATATTGTGTTCATTATTTATTATCACATAAAGCATATATTATATGGTGTACATGGAAGATTTTCAGTCATGGAATGAGAAATTATGCTGTTCATCATATGCTTTTTGTTATTTCACCAGATTAGGTCATCTGCTCGGCTTTATGTAATGATTACTAGGAATTACTGCATAGTTTACTCTTTAATCTGTGTCTACCCTACGCTTTTTGGCTTATCGTTTGTAGATATTAAATGGAACATCTCGTGTCACTGTCCAGCAATAGTCTGCTAGCATTGCTGGGCTCCATTTGCCTTGATATCGTTTCTCCATGGATGAGATATCTTAGTGAAACCGCTTACAGTGCTCGTCACTTACTGCTCTACAGTTCAATGGAAAGAAATCTAGATGTGAATCCAAACAATGGATCTTAAGTGACATGTTACATCCCATGCATTTATATGCCTTGAGGAGGTTTTCTACCAACTCTGTGTAGTTCTCTGCTTTTTCGTTTCCTAGAAATCTTGTTGCTACTAATTTGAATGCCTCCCACGCAGCCTTCTCCTTGCCACGCGGTGCAGAGTCAAACTCAATATCTCTAAGAAGTTCACGAATCTGAGGACCAATAAAAACACCCTCCTTTATCTTGGCATCACTTAATCTGGGAAATTTAGAAGTGAGGTACTTGAAAACCGTATATGTTTTGTTCATGGCTTTGACAAAATTCTTCATGAGGCCCAGTTTTATATGTAAGGGTGGTAACAATATCTTGCTTGATTCAACAAGTGGTGGATGCTGAACGTTTTTCTTCCCAGGCTCCAATGATGGACGGAGTGGCCAATCTTTCTTGACATAGTAGAAAGTCCTTGCGCGGTTGTCCCATTCACATAGAAAGCAGCAGTATTTTGTATATCCTCCCTGCAAATCCATCAGAAGAGCAACAACCTTCAAATTACCACAGACCTGCCACTGATGTTGGCCATAGTTTATGCACTTCAACAACTGCTTTATGTTTTCTTAAGTTTCTTTCATATGCGCTGCATAACCCAATGGAATTGATGGCTTAATAAAGAAAAACAGCTTTAAGACTCGTCTTGGATGAATCGATGAAGAGCCTCCATTCACATGGATCATGAGCTATTTTGAGAGCTTCCATCAGACCAGTGATATTGTTGCACGCCATTATATTACCTTCCATGGAGAAGAATGGGGTTAACTGCTGTTGACGGTCAGGAAATTTGGAAATTCTAACTTCAGCTGCTAGGAGATTCCACTGCTGCAGTCGAGAGCCTAAGAGCTCTGCCTTATTCTTGGGGAGCTCTAAATCCCTGACTAAGTCATGAACTTCACCTTGAGTTATGAGGTGTGGTTCAGTGGAGAATTCTTTGTCAAAATCTGGGTCATTAGTCACCGAAGGTCCAGGACTGCAATCATCATTTTCTTCCTCTTCCTCATCTGATTCAAGTGAGAATCAACTTGATGCAGAAATGTGAAAACTTAATACAAAATATTATCAAATTCAGTATACGGATTAAATACTGTCTGACGTATAAAGAGTTTGATGTAATGAACAAATATTTATTCTGAGAGTAGATAAAATGTAAATCCATATAAATTAATGTACTTTTATCTTACCTCTAAGCACAATATTAATTTAAACAACACAACCACCTCGTTCGACAGCTGAAACAATACTGAGGGAGCGTGAGTGTGGTTTACGATGTGCCTGAATGTGCGTGTTTGTACTCGTACTGACACAGCACTATATCTATAAAAGTAGAGCTAATAATCAATTTTAAACATCATTTTCATTATCAGTGGTGCCGAATTAGTCAAATTATACTACATTTGCTTCAGAAGCATTTTGGCTGTTCACCAGTGTTATTTATTATTATTCTTTTTAATAAAGCAAAATATGTTGAATGGCTACATAACACCCACTTAACGAAAAAGGTCGACGGAAAAGGGTGAACTGGCAAGTTAAATATCGCGTAAATGTGATGTCAAGTTATGCTTGGCACACACTTACAAATTAACGCAGTCTCGACATTCGCATCGGTGTTAATCGGTAGGTGTACGCCAAGCCTTAGACACAAAAGCTCTCTTCTACTTCTTCTTCTAACTTATTTTCGTACTTATATCCACATAAGGTTCAAGCACACCGCTTTGGGCACACTTCAGCTATCTGGGCTGTCCGTCCAGACAGTGGGTTAGTGGTTAGTGAGAGAGAAGAGGGTGCAGCAGTCTTACACCTACCCACTGAGTCGTTAAAACTCGCTCTGGGTGGGAGCTGGTACAGGGCTCCGAATCCAGTACCTACCAGCCTTATGTCCGATGTCCGATAATCACGACACCACCGATGTCGATAAACAGCTCTCTGTTATATACGTAGAGGAGAATCTGACGTCAAATTCTGTTCGACAGCAGATTAGTCGCACTTACGGACAAGAGTTCTTCCACCATGTTTGACTGTAATGATGCTTGTCATTCACGCACCCGGCTGCACTTGAGAAAAATCTGGGCTGTAACCAATTTGTGTAATTTAACGACAAGCCGATTTTGTGAAAACTTTAATAATTAAGACTTTAATTCAAGCGAGAATTTTCTAAAGGTGATAAATCTGAATGACAAAGACTGCTACTCCCAAGAATAGCTTAAAAAATGCAAACGTGCACAGGATAAGTATATATATATATATATATATATATATATATATATATATATATATATATATATATATATATATATATATGTGTGTGTGTGTATGTATGCATTATATCCACCACCTCCCGCTTAGGTGTCGTTTGTATGGGCATGAAAAAACACAAAAAAACACACGCTGTACTGCACAAAGCATATTTTACACTAGGGTCAGCAGCTAAAATTAAAGTGACTAAAAATGTTTATCCGATGGCCGATGATTTAATTAATCAGTGTTCTCTAGTGGTGTCGTTAAACAAAACAAAATTTTGCTAGGGGGGGGAAAAAGACAGTTTTTTCGTCATTTAATTCTAATCATTTCTTGTTTCATTTTACAGATGACTGCCATGTCCCACAGCACCTAAATTGTTTAGATGAGGACAAAGATAACACATAGAACAGCTTTACGGATCTTCACTTTTTAATAAAACAAACCTGCATTGCTCTAACAAACACAATTATATCTTTTGGGGTTTCTCCTTTTGTGGATGAGTGTTTCGTGGAAAGAGATGAAGACAGAACATTTTGGTCATATTTCACCCTTAATCAAAATGACACAACGTCAGAATTCATGCAGGTTGCTCTATGAATGCTAGTGTACATCGCTTTGTAACTGTCATGCTGGATGGGACTTGGAATCACCTGTATAGAACAATCGTAAAAGCCAGTTCTCTATAATAGTTCAGCAGTCCTTACACCAGTCAGCACTATGAGAGAAACGACGACAGTTAACACAAATATCACACTGACAGTGAAAGACTTTATCGAGTATGATGCTGCCATGGTAATCTGGCGCTACATTTCGCCACTATTGCTGTTGGTTGGCACTGTGGGAAGCATTCTATCCGTTGTTGTGTTGTCAAGAACGAGACTGAATTCAGCGACCACGAAGTTCTATCTGATCCAGCTGGCGTATAATGACGTCATTGTTCTCAACCTGGGACTGTTGCACTACTGGATGGACTATACCTTCAGTTTCAATATAAGGAACACTTCTAGCTTTGCCTGCAAGGTTCACACATTGGCCGTCACCCTGTTTTTAGACTACTCTGCTTGGATTATTGTAATGTTAACAGTAGACAGATGTATTTGTATCTGCCTGCCTAGTAGGGAATCACAGTTTTGTAACATACGGAATGCAAGAATCGTTTCAGCGGTTGTCTTTCTTATGCTCCTGGCAGTGAACATGCATTTTTTGTGGACATATGATGTGGTGGATAGGATCATGTTTGGACGAACAACAGACTGTTATGTAGGCAGACAAGAATATAAATATTTCGTTGAGTATGTGTGGACGTGGATCGATTTCTGTGTTTTTTCATCTATTCCATTTGTTATCATGGTGGTCGGAAACATTTTAATCTTAAGAAAGTTGAGAATATCATTTAGGAAATTGCATGACCATAGAGAACGGTCTTCGCGTAGTACATGCCATTCTTTGAAACACCCAGATTCTAGTACATTTGTGTCAGAACAAAGCCCACCTGCAAATTCGCAGTTCGTTGACACTAGTACTATGCCAGAAGAAAGTTCACTTGCACCAGAAGCTATGTCAAAAGTCAGTTCGCCTGTAATGGATCCTATGCCACAAGCTAATGTGAATGTAATGGATCATATGCATGATGAAAATGTGCATGCAAAATTTGCTACAACTGAATCAAATTCGCGTATAACGGATCCTATGCGAGAAGAGAATTCACATGTAAGAGATTCAGTGCCAGAAACGATTCCTTCTGAAAGGTTAACTACTGAAGGACCGCAGACAGTCAAAACAATTTCCTGTAATCTTTGGTCAATATACGATCTGCAACAGGATCGACCTAGCCCACCTGTAAATTCGCACTTCATGGACGCTTTAACAGAAGAGAATTCACTTACAACAGATGCACAGTCAGAAGCCATTTCGCATGTAATGGATCCCAACCCAGAAGCTAACTTGAATGTAATGGATCCTATGACTGAAGCTAATTCGCATATAACAGATCCTATGCGAGAAGATAATTCGCTTGTAAGAGATGCAGTGCCAGAAACAATTCCATCTAAACTCGGAAATGCAGAAAGTCGGCAGTCGATCAAAAACATGTCAAAACTGAGATCATTCTTTAAAAAATTATTAATTCAAAGGGGTCGCCATACAAAGCTGGCACTGATGCTTCTATCGATTAATTGTATGTTTCTGCTGTTGACGTCACCAATTGTGCTTTACCTGATTGGGTTAAGTCACTGGCAGTGCTCTCCAGATATACACAAAGAGGCGCAACTAACGCTTGGCTGGGCTGTAACCAGCATCTTGCAGTATGCTGACAATTCCATTCATTTCTTCCAGTATTACCTGACAATACCTTCTTTCCATAAAGTGTTCTGGTCAACATTTAGTAAACCACGTATCAACCCCAAGGTGTAAGTGACGTGTTACATCCTACCCCCTTACAACAGTTGAATCCAATGAAAATATTTCACATAGGCGTTCTCTCAGTGCCACACATTGTATGTCTTATCGACACAGTTTGAACAGGAATCCATCCTGAATATCAAATGAACTGTATTCCAGCTTGTTTTGTTAATGAGAGTCTGGTCTGCTAGTTCTCTTCAAATCAGACATGAAACTTTTCGATATTTATCCTGAATTCTGGAATTTTTAGTGTTTGTACAGGGTTTTCGGGTCTTTCACTGTTCGTCCTGAATTTGCCACCTTGTCTGTTTAAAACTTACAATATGTTTTCGGTTGATAATTTGCATACATTCTGAATGGAGTCCTCCATTTTAGATCATTGTACAACCCTAACACCGGGCCAATCTCGGTACCCAACCATCAGTATGAAAACATTTGGTGGAAGCTACAATGGGGAGAAGAACACTTCACTTTATTAGGTGTAACATTTTCGCTTAACTTGGACGAAACGATTTTACTAAATATTGAACCAAAAATACTTGAAATAAAAACCACGATAAAACAGTGGTTAACGAGAAAACTTACAGTTATGGGCAGAATTGTTGTTGTAAAAACTCTCATTATTTCCAAAATAACACATTTATTAATTTCATTACCAAAATTGTTAAAAGAAATAAGCAAAATCATTTTTAATTTTATATGGCAAAATAAACCAGATAAAATCAAACGTGAAGTTTTAATGCAAGATTACCAGTTTGGGGGTATTAAAATGTTAGACGTTGTAAATTTTACAATAGCACTGAAATTGACTTGGATAAGAAGTTTATTTCTATCACGATCCAATTGGACAACTCTCTTTCAATCTGTAACAGGCTTAACAACTAAACAATTAATAATATATGGGGATAATTTTATTCAAATTAAGAAAAGGAACATACATAATTTGTTTTCTAAAGATGTATTAAATAGCTGGCTAATACTTCAACAAAAACGCGGCTTTAATAATGATGATTTGTCAAGTTCTAATATTTAGTATAATAATAACATATTAATAGACAAAAAAACAATATTTTATAACATATATAACATAAGGTCAATTTTTTTTAGAATATACCTCGTTATTAACGGCTGTCAAATCCTTTATGCATATTATAATAAATACAAATAACCAAACATTCAATTTAGGCAAAAATCCAATATTTCCATCGAAAATTAAATTCTTTCTAAAAAACCAATTGGGAAGTAAAATCTTTTACAAACTATTAAATAAATCATCTATAGTTCTTACAGCACAAATGAAATATTCAGCGGAAGAGTGTGATTTTACCTCTTCATTATGGACGAAATATTATAGTTTACCATTTTGCTCTTTAAAAGACTCAACGCTGTTGTGGTTTCAGTACCAGATTTTACATAGAATTATACCAACAAATACCTTTTTACATAAAATAAAACTGATTGATTCTAGTATGTGTAACTTTTGTTCACATGAACCAGAAACACTGCAGCATCTATTTTATGACTGTCCTAAAGTCGTTGAACTCTGGAGTATTATAGAAAAATGGTTATTACAAAAAGGTGATTATACCCAGTTGAATAGGAACACAGTCTTATTTGGAATTATAAATAGTAAACATATATTTGTAAACTTGTTAATTGTTAACGTAAAATATTACATATACAAATCAAAATTACAAAAGAATACACTAAATGAAACTGGTATCAACAATTTTATTAAAGATAAGTTACAAATAGAAAAATACATATATTACAAAAACTGTTTACATACAGAATTCGACGACAGTTGGGGACCACGGTTAAAAGTTCTAGAAGCCCACAAATGAGACACTTAATACTTTTGTTATGGGTATAATTTTGAGTATTACGCCAGTTTGGAAGTATATCTACAACTTCATTTTAAGTTTTCTCTTTTCTTTTTATTTCCACTTTTGTCACTGCTCCTTTTTTATATATTAGTATATTGTTTGCTATGTTTCCCCGTTGGTGAGCTCATTGGGCTATTTCTCGCTCCAAACTGCACCACGACTGGTATATCAAAGGTCGTGGTATGTGCTATACCGTCTATGAGATTGTGCATATAAAAGATCCCTTGCTACTAATGAAGAACTGTAGCAGATTTCCTCTGTAGGACTATATGTAAAAATTACCAAATGTTTGACATCCAATAGCCAATTATAAATAAATCAATATGTTCTAGTGTTGTCGTTAATCAAATCAAACTTTACTTTCTTTGTCATCATAATGAAAAATTACTATTAGTCATCTAACTGAAAAAAAGAAATGGAGGCACTTTTTTGTCTTCAGTTTTCGTGCTGGGTATCGTTAAACATCTATTCTATTTTTGTCTTCAATAACAAAGACAGTCAATTATTTATTATTATTCTTTTTAATAATGCAATATATGTTGAATGGCTACATAACACCTACTTAACGAAAAAGGTCGACAGAAAAAGGTGAACTGGCAAGTTAAATATCGCGTACATGTGATGTCAAGTTATGCTCGGCACACATATACCGATAAACGCTGACTCGACAGGTGTACGCCAAGCATTAGTCACAACAGCTCTCTTCTACTTCGTCTTCTAACTTATTTTCCCGTTTATATCCAATTAAGGTTCAAGCACGCCGTCTTGGGCACAGCTCAGTTATCTGGGCTGTCCGTCCAGGGCAGTGGGTTAGTGAGAGAGAAGAGGGTGTAGTTGTCTTACACCTACCCATTGATTTGTTAAAACTCGCTCTGGGTAGGAGCCATACCTACCAGTGTTATGTCCGATGGCTTAACCACGACACCACCGAGGCTGGTAAACAGCTGTCTATTATATACACAGAGGAGAATCTGACGTCAAATTCTGTTCGCCAGCAGATTTGTCACACTTCCGGGTCAGAGTTCTTCCACCATGTTTGACGGTAATGATGCTTGTCATTCACGCACCAGGTTCCACCTGAGACAAATCTAAGACATAACCAATTTGTGTAATTTGATAACAAGCCGATTGTGTGAAAACTTTAATAATTCGACTTTAAAGGCGCTCAATCACAGATTTAGTTGGCCTTATTGCTTTAAATATGGATTATAAATGGAAATTACATTTATTTGGAATATGAAATATAGTTATTGTATGATCCAAAACATTTTAACTGAACTACGATCGAGGGAATTCCATGACATGCTTCATTTTTAAATTTGAAGTCTTCTTGTGAAAAGTAATAAAAATACGGCAAAACAGACTCGTAGTGATAAGGCTCTACATACGACAACCGTATAATATATTTTATAATTTTATATAAACAACCGCCGTGTATAGAGATTTGGTAAATGAGGGCCGGCTATAAAATAATAAAATAATAATAATAAAAATATTATTTCATGACAAAAATAACTGCGAATACGATGAAATAAAATAATAAACAGTCGGAACATGAACTCACAATTTATTATTATTATTATTATTATTATTATTATTATCAGGCGCGTGTGCATGGAATTTAGCATGGGAGAGAGTCTAGACGGTTACAACGCTATAGTGCTTGGTTCAAAAACGTATAACATGTTTTTGCAGCGTCACAAATGTGGCATACGACTAGCCAGTCGTTTTTCGTTAAACGTTTGCAAATTATTTTGACTCATTCGCAAAGTGGTCATTCGGTTTAATGTACAGCGTAAAAAAAAAAGACCCCCCCCCCCCCCCCCCCCCCCCGCCCCCTCCCCCCCCCCGCGCAAAAAAAAACCCCAACCCCCCCCCCCAAAAAAAACAAAAAAAAAAAAAACAACAACAACACCCCAACAACAATAAAAAACAAACCCGAGCAAACAAAACAGTATAGGGGCCTACTGTCGCATGTTTTGCTGTCCAAAGGTTGGCTTAATTATTACATAACCCAGTTTAATCCAGTTCTACGTGCAGGGACAAGTTCAGCCTGCCATTTGTGCGTGTGTGCATGCACGTTAATCTTGCATTTTTATAGCCCCCCCCCCCCCCAATAAAACACCACCCCCTCCACCCAAAAAGGTAGTAGTAGGATAATAATAATAATAATAAGGTATATACAGTTTAAAATTCGGTACATGTTTAAAATAAAATGAAACGCCTACTCCAAAGCCTGCCAGACGCGACAAAGACACAGAGGATTCCGAGAAGTGGAGAGAAGGGGCGGTCAACGTCCTTCCAAATCCCTAAGGGAGAAGAGGCAACTAAAGTTTAAAGAGCAGTACTGACACGCCCAAGAGCAACCATCGGAAGGAAAAGAGCAGCACCATACACGTCCAGCATGGCGGCAGGCGGCCGTCTTCGCACCAATCTAACAATGCCTTAGCGGCGGCCGCCCCCCACCCCTACCAGCGATAGGCGCTGCCCAATCTATATTAAACATTTATATATATATTTTAGTTTGATAAACAAAGGCGACCACTAACCTGTCGATTGTCATTTTATGTTCTTTAGATGGGTTTAATACATTAAATGCATAAAACTTTATATTGTTTACATTAAAGAAATTTACCAATTTACTTCTGAATTTAGTATATTTAGTACATTCAAGAAGATAGTGGTTAACACTATCAACAACTTTACAATTAACACAGTTGGGTGAATTAATTTTCTTAATTTTAAATCTGATATCGTTTAATCCCGAAGAGACACCCTTACGTAATCTTGCAATAATTTTAGTTGCCTTGACATTAAATGAAACCGGTCCAGGGGTGGTCGCCCTTGGTTTAATATAAGAATGCCACACTCTGGCTCTGTGGTTCCATTCGGTCTGCCACAGGTTACCAAAGTGTGGGTCAGCTATTGAATTTATTTCATTAAAGTTATGTTCCACTGGTACACTGACTACTGGGTCCAGCAAACACCTTTTAGCCGTCGCATCGGCCAACTCATTACCAGTTATTCCAATATGAGTTGGGACCCATTCCATGGCTAGCTCAATTCCTTTATCCAACAATTTATTATAGCTTTTGACAATTTTAGAAATAATTTCGGGTCTGACACTATGGGCGCCATTGATTGCCTGCAAGGAACTGAGACTGTCAGAGAAAAGAACATATCTGCTAGGGCCATTATAATTATGATATCTTTCAACCCACTTCAGGGAATACAGTATGGCCATGAGTTCGGTGGTATAAACTGATATATTATCCGACAGCCTAGCCCTAATAGCTATCGGGTTTTTATTACTATTTTTAACAATAAAGGCCATCCCTGTTTTACCAGTGATTGGGTCCTTCGACCCGTCTGTGTATATCTGAACCACATCCGGGTAGAGTTCCCCAACCACTGCCTGAAAAATTATTTTCTTGAAATTGAGATTTTCTGTTTTAATAATATTTTCCCTGACGTGGTAATGAACCCTGGGGCAGCCCGCCTGCCACGGGAAAGTCGGGTTAATCCCCAAACTAACCAATGGAAGGTCGACTATCCCAAAGTCATTAGCAAACTTATTAAGATATGAAATAACAGATATGTCCCTATCTCTGTTAATATTTTTAATTAGTACAGGTTTAAGTTGGTTGACAGGAGAATCAGGCACCAGACTACGTATTTTGTTGATATATTTTAAACCTTGCCTGATCCTCCTAAGGGCTAATGGCATTACTCCCAGCTCAACAAGAACACTATCATATGGCGTACAGATAGCACCCCCAACTATAATTTTGAGAGCCCTACCATATACGCTATCAAGTTTCATGAGCTGGGTCTGGCTAGCACAGCCAAAGGCCTGTGCGCCATATTGCAGTCTCGACACAATGAATGCTTCAAAGATCATAACGCAGAGTTTTTTTTATCTGCGCCCCATGGTGTGCCTGATAGTACCCTTAATAAATTAAGGTATATAATACAGTTACCAGTCACCTCAGTAATGTGCTCCCCAAAACTAAGATTGTGATCAAAGATTACTCCAAGAAATTTGACTGATTGCACATGATTAATGATCACTTCGTTAAATTTTAATTTAAGGTCACAAATCGATTTAAACTGCCTTTTCTTATGAAAGATGATACTTTTAGTTTTTGCTATGGAAATGGTGACACCCCAAGCTCTGGACCATAGGGCTAAGTTATTAACATCTACCTGGAGATCTTTTTGAAGGTCCTCATAATTATTTGAGATTCTCCAGAAGGCTGTATCGTCTGCAAAGAGACCGATACTTACCTTAGATTTAATACTTTTGTTTTTTGTGATAAGCACCTCGGCCAAGTCATTAATAAAAATCACAAACAGGGTGGGTGCTATCACTGAGCATTGTGGGATACCGTTTTCCAATGTAAAGATTGGGGAGAAAAAGCCATTAACATTAACTGCAAATGTTCTCTGCATTAAAAATTGTGAAATAAAAGTGAACATTGCACCTTTTACCCCCAGTTTTATACGCTTTCATTAACAAACCGCTTCGCCAGACCATGTCATAAGCCTTTTCTATATCCACAAACACTCCACCAACTTTGTGTCCATTCCGCATGGCATCCTTTACCTCGGTTTGAAGACGTACAATATGGTCCGTGGTGGAGTGATGTTTCCTAAAACCACTCTGGAAGGTAGACAACAAACTATTTACCTCCAGAAAGTGGATAAGGCGAGTGTTTACCATAGATTCCATGGTCTTGCAGACGCTTGATGTTAATGAAATTGGTCTATAATTAGTAGGGAGGGAGAGATCCTTACCCACCTTGGGGAGTGCAAACACTTCTGCGTGTTTCCACTCAAGTGGCAGGTATCCCTCACTCCATATTAAATTAAACAATTCCAAGAATAATTCTAGAGTTTTGGTGGGCATATTTTTTAGAAAAATATAACTAAAATTATCAGGGCCAGGAGCCGTGGCCTTTCGGCCACCAAAAGCACTAAGAAGTTCTTGGAATCTAAATGGTGCATTATACGGTAGGTCATCCTTCAAGGAGCAGGGTTCATGAGGGATCGGACTATTCTTTTCAATAGTAATTTTCCTATCTTGAAATTCTTTATTATAATTATTAGTGGAAGAATTATTTCTAAAAGCAGCTCCTAAGATATTAGCTTTATCCTGGTTAGTTTTACAATTAACATTATTTTTAAGAATTGTTTTAATATTAGATGGCTTCCCTTTCACCCTTTTGATCTTTGACCACACCTCTTTAACATTAGAGTTCCTGTTAAGCGAACCACAAAACTGAGTCCATGAGGCTTGTCTAGTTTTACTAATACTGAGTTTAAGTTTATATTTACTGTCCTTACAATTATTAATATTTTCCTCAGTATTAGCTTTCCGCAATATTTTTCTACATTTATTTCTATATTTCTTTAGTTTAGTAAGTTCCTCAGTCCACCAAGGGACTGGGTTATGGTTATTTTTAAAGGAAAAGACCGGAACAGATTGCTTGGCAATATTAATAATAGCTTTAGTTAAATTATTATTAAATTTATCAATATTTAAATCTCTAATCTGCTCATGATCTAATTCGGCAAACAGTCGCCCAAACTGGGACCAATTTGCTTTACTAAAATTCCATTTAGATTTATATTTAGTTTTATTAATCCATAAATCCGAGATATTGTATTTGGTTTTAATTGGAAGGTGGTCACTACCCAGGTCATCAAGGACCTCCCACTCACAACCTGCAGCCAGAGTGCTCGACACCAAGGTAATGTCAAGACAGGACCAAGTATGATAGGAGGCCGAAAGAAAGGTACTACTTCCATCGTTTAAACAGACTAACCCTAATTTTTCAATAAAGGTATCCACAGTACGGCCTTGAAGATTGGTAACTTTAGAACCCCATAATTTATTTTTACAATTAAAATCCCCTAAAATAATTATATTTTTATCATAGTTACCAATCGGTGCCAGAAAATCATTTAATTTATACTTAGTACCGGAAGTAGTAGGATGTACATAATAATTAAATATATTAATATCCCCAGATTTAGCATGTATGGTTACTCCTACCGCCTCGATTCCTGTATGACCCCTGGTTATCTTAATTTGAGAGTGGGAGATACTATCTTTGACAAAGGTAGCCACTCCCCCCCTAGTACTATTGTCATTCGTAAAAAAGAGTCCGGTGTAACCTGAAATTTTGTATTCAACGAATAATTTAGTACGTTTAATTTTATCTGTAACATTAGCAATCCATGACTCCTGAATGGCAATAATATCTATGTCTTTATTAAATTGTAAATATTTTTTAAGCTCGGGTCCATTTGCGCGCAGGCTCCTGGCATTCCATTGTAAAATGGTAAGCCCTAGATGGTCAACCTTCTTATTATTATTGGTGTTAACACCGTTAACACCACTATTATTAATATCAATATTATACTTAGTATTAATATGTAACGACATAATGGGGGACGGAACAGTACTAGTTGGAGAAAACTATAAAAAGTTAATCCACACTAGTGCTAGCTCGCGTCTCCAGAACAACAAGATCCCTGGCCTTATACCATGAAACACTACGTGTTTCAATGGCAGCTGAGTTAATCTTAATGGCCAGGTGATCATTCAGGACCCTGCACGCATCTCTAGACGCCACTACAATGTCATCTAGAAAGAATTTTTTAATTGGGGCTTTTGGAATGTCTCGGGTCAGAAAAATGCCAGAAATAATCCTAACCAAATCGAGCACAGTAATCGGTTGTTCGAAATTTGATTTTGTTGCCCCAGAGGCAGCGCCGGCGTAAGTTTTAGATTTGGTAGACTGGGTGGCATTAGCCACATTCAGCGGCTCAATCTTTGTAGTCTGCCATGCGCCAGTTACCAAGGCAGGACGGTGAGGGACATCGGCCTGACTACCCATAGTAGACACTGGAGCAACCACTCTCGCCATAAGGCGGACCGCTCTCCTGTAATCAGGGCACTCCTTAAAGTGAGTGCAGTGATCTCCCCTACAGTTCGCGCAAGAGACAGGTCTAGTGCACGGACTATCGGGGGTTCTTTTAGGGTGGGCGGCCCCACACCTAAAGCAAATGGGGTGCTCCCGTGTGGACCTACATTTTTTCTGGGTATGGCCCCACCTCTTCATGGGCTACTCTTTTCGATTAGCAGCAAGGGATCTTTTTTTATATTCACCATCCCATAGACAGGATAGCACATACCACGGCCTTTGATGTACCAGTCGTGCTGCACTGGCTGGAACGAAAAATAGCCCAATGGGCCCACTGATGGGGATCGATCCCAAACCGACCGTGTGCAACAAGCGAGCACTCTACCACTGGCTTACGTCCCGCTCCTATCTATGGAAAAGTGCATATAAAATATCCCTTACTACTTTATTGGTATTGAATATTTTAAGCGGTGGCCCCCCACCCCCCCCCCCCCCCCCCCCCCCCCCCCCCCACCCGTGATTCATATTTCGATCAAGTGTCAATATAACAATATATCTGACCGAAAATAGCTAAAATTTAAAATGTTTTGATATGTGAAACAAATAATATTTCCTTTCATTTTACTGTCATGGAGGCACTATAGTCGGGATTTAATTTTCTTCTGCATTTGCACATTGATAAAAACCATCTGCGAAAGGACGGCACTGTTAGATAGATCAGGAAGAAATGAATAGAATTGTTCGTGTACTGCAGCATATTGACAACTGCCCAGGCCAACATTAACACGGCCTCATCGTGTGCTTCCGGATTGACCTTCCAGGTGCCGAACCCGATCATGTAGACCGCAATCGGTGACATGAGCAGCAGAAACACGCAGTTTATAGACAGCATCATGACAGTCAGCCTTGAATGTCTCTTTGTAGCTCGTGCTAAAGACTCTAATTTAATTCTGGACGTTTTGCTGATGTTCCCTTCAGATTTGATCTCAAACGTGTTCTTTGATTCAGTCTTGATCCCTTCCTTAGATTCAATCTTGATCCCTTCTTTAGATTCAATCTCGATCTGCTTGCCACTTTGCAGAGTTTTGGATTCACATAGATTCGTTTTGGCCATGTCTCCTGACCCAGAGTCTGCAGATAGGTTTAGATGACCCAGTTGCTGATCAGACTCGAGAGGTAACCGTTTGGAAACTGAGTTTTCCATTACTTGGGTTGAACTCTTTGTGGTACCTATCTTATGTGCCCATACTTTCTGAGATGATTTTATGAGTTGTCTTACGATTAAAACATTGCAAACGATCATAATGGCAAACGGAATTCCACAAACAACACACAGGTCGATCCACGGCCACACGTCATCAATGAATACTTTAAAAGATGGACTGGCTGCATAACACTCAATTCCATCACCAAATATGGTCCGCTCTACTAAATCATACGTCCAGAAATAATGCATGTTAATGGCAAAAAGCAAAAGGAACACCACGACTGAAAATACTCTTGCATTCCTTATGCTACACGCCCTGAATGTCCTGAAGGGCAGACAAACGGAGATGCATCTGTCTAGTGTTAGCATAACGACGACCCACGTGGAGTAGTCCAAAGACAGGTAGACCATCAGCGTGTGAAACTTGCAAGAGAAACTTGAGCTGAGCCGCATGTCGTAACCAAAGACGTGGTTCACCCAGTAGCGCAGTAATCCCGTGTTGAGAACAAAGATGTCGGTAACGGCCAAAAGGACGAGATATAACATTGACGTGACCGACTGAAGTTTCTTCCTGGCCAACACAAAAACAGACAGGATGCTTCCCACGGTGCCAGTCAAGATCAGGAATGGTGGTACGTATTGCCAGATAACCATTGCAGCATCATACTCAACAAAGTCTCTAAAGGTCACAGTGGTATTGACATTAGCGGTCGCGGTTTCGGCCATAGCTTGGAAGGACTGGTGAATTAGCTTTTTACGATTATTCTGTTAGTAATATCAAGTAACACTCAAATATGCAGTTCAAAGGGATATGCATTAACATTTATAGAAACTGTTCTATGTAACAAAGTTCTGATGTTTTGTCATGTCAGCTAACGGTATGAGATTGTAAATTACATGATGTTATATGACACGAACTTGAATGAGATTCTGTCAGTTATTTTTTCTTTGTTCATTTCCATGAATCAGTCATCCACGAAGAAAAAACAAAGTGACTGTCTTTCCTAGAGTTTAGCTTTTAATAAAAAGTGGAGATTAATATCTAATGTATCAAACAAAAGAAAAAACGTCTGCGGTGATTTCTTGATGTTGCTTTATCGCTTTCTGAACACTGCAACAGTAATCTGCAAAAGAAAAAACCCGAACACATGTATGTAGTAAAAACGTTTTGAGCATTCACCAGCGACTCAGGTACAATACAATAGCAAATTTATATCGATGATATTTACGTTATAACAAAAAATTTAATGGTTAAATTCACTTCCTAAAAGTAGGAAAAATCAGTGGTCAATATCAAGTTTGGTGGTTTTGAATGAAAACAGTAGGCTACATTTAATTACAAATCACATTAAGTCAAAGTCAAAACGTTTGCTTTTGTCTACTTAAAATTCGACAATAACATTAACTGTAATACTGCTGTGGATATTGTTTATATTGTCACAGTGCAACATTTACAACCATATTCAGTATGGCTTTCAATTGTTACCCCCAGCATAACAGCTAAGGACTATAAACCATAGCAATTACGTGTCAATAAATATATTTATCTTATAAATATTACTTTTTCTATACATGAAAGAAAGACCCAAGAAGAGCACCCTTGAGGTTCTCGGTTACAATGTCAACTCTATCAGGAGACCAGTGTGTCATTCACCAAAGAGCTGAGACCTAACCCTTGAGTTTCTCAGTTACAATGCCAACTCTATCAGAAGACTAGTTTGTCATTCACCCAAGAGCTGAGACCTAACCCTTGAAGTTCTCAGTTGCAATGTCAACTCTGTCGGGAGACCAGTGTGTCATTCACCCAAGAGCTGAGACCTAACCCTTGAGGTTCTCAGTCGCAATGACAACTCTATCGGGAGACCAGTGTGTCATTCACCCAAGAGCTGAGACTAACCCTTGAGGTTCTCAGTCCCAATGTCAACTCTATCGGAAGACCAGTGTGTCATTCACCCAAGAGCTGAGACCTAACCCTTGAGGTTCTCAGTTACAATGTCAACTCTATCGGGAGACCAGTGTGTCATTCACCCAAGAGTTGAGACCTAACCCTTGGGGTTCTCAGTTACAATGTCAACTCTATCGGGAGACCAGTGTGTCATTCACCCAAGAGTTGAGACTTAACCCTTGAGGTTCTCAGTAACAATGTCAACTCTATCGGGAGACCAGTGTGTCATTCACCCAAAAGCTGATATCTATGTTGTCTATATAAGCACGTTGTTAACGTTTCATGTTGGAAAGGAAAATACCCCCAGCATAACAGCTAAGGACTATAAACCATAGCAATTACGTGTCAATAAATATATTTACCTTATAAATATTACTTTTTCTATACATGAAAGAAAGACCCAAGAAGAGCACCCTTGAGGTTCTCGGTTACAATGTCAACTCTATCAGGAGACCAGTGTGTCATTCACCAAAGAGCTGAGACCTAACCCTTGAGGTTCTCAGTCGCAATGACAACTCTATCGGGAGACCAGTGTGTCATTCACTCAAGAGCTGAGACCTAACCCTTGAGGTTCTCAGTCCCAATGTCAACTCTATCGGGAGACCAGTGTGTCATTCACCCAAGAGCTCAGACCTAACCCTTGAGGTTCTCAGTTACAATGTCAACTCTATCGGGAGACCAGTGTGTCATTCACCCAAGAGTTGAGACCTACCCGTTGGGGTTCTCAGTTACAATGTCAACTCTATCGGGAGACCAGTGTGCCCTTGAGGTTCTCAGTAACAATGTCAACTCTATCGGGAGACCAGTGTGTCATTCACCCAAAAGCTGATACCTATGTTGTCTATATAAGCACGTTGTTAACGTTTCATGTTGGAAAGGAAAATACCCCCAGCATAACAGCTAAGGACTATAAACCATAGCAATTACGTGTCAATAAATATATTTACCTTATAAATATTACTTTTTCTATACATGAAAGAAAGACCCAAGAAGAGCACCCTTGAGGTTCTTGGTTACAATGTCAACTCTATCAGGAGACCAGTGTGTCATTCACCAAAGAGCTGAGACCTAACCCTTGAGTTTCTCAGTTACAATGTCAACTCTATCGGGAGACTAGTGTGCCATTCACCCAATAGCTGAGACCTAACCCTTGAAGTTCTCAGTTACAATGTCAACTCTGTCGGGAGACCAGTGTGTCATTCACCCAAGAGCTGAGACCTAACCCTTGAGGTTCTCAGTCCCAATGTCAACTCTATCGGAAGACCAGTGTGTCATTCACCCAAGAGCTGAGACCTAACCCTTGAAGTTCTCAGTTACAATGTCAACTCTGTCGGGAGACCAGTGTGTCATTCACCCAAGAGCTAAGACCTAACCCTTGAGGTTCTCAGTTACAATGTCAACTCTATCGGGAGACCAGTGTGTCATTCACCCAAGAGCTGAGACCTAACCCTTGAGGTTCTCAGTTACAATGTCAACTCTATCGGGAGACCAGTGTGTCATTCACCCAAGAGTTGAGACCTAACCCTTTAGGTTCTCAGTAACAATGTCAACTCTATCGGGAGACCAGTGTGTCATTCACCCAAGAGCTGATACCTATGTTGTCTGTATAAGCACGTTGTTAACGTTTCATGTTGGAAAGGAAAATACAGCCAACGTGTGACTTCTGTTATTCATTTAACAATCATCAAAACAACACATGGGAAACTTACACTGCGTTAATATATCTGGCCACAAGATTTTTAATGGAAGTAAATATTTTCTGGAATGGAAAGGAAGCAGTAATTTACAAAATTAGATAATTTTAATTATTACACATACAGTTTACATCATACATTCTTCATTGTAATGACCATTAATATTTACATTGTCATATCTAGAAGGGGTAAAGGGGGTTGGTCAAACGCCTGAACGAAACAAAAACGTACATTTTTTTTAGCTTAAAAGAGCCCTTTTTGTCCATCTGTAGCGTGATTCTTTTTGTACTTCCACCCCACTTACTTTTAGACAGGAGGCCAATATGAAAAATAAAAAGAGTTCTGATAAACCAAAATGTTGGCATTTTGAGAAATACAATTTATGGGTCACAAGGTCAAAGCAAGGTCAAGATGACCACTTTGTAAGCTAATATTAAGATAAATGTATATTAAAAAAAGAAGTGTGTTTTGTTTAACACTAGAGCACATTGATAAAAAAAAAAGTATATTAACCCTAAATATTTGTTAAAAGACACACTTATTTTGTTAAAATATGTCACCTCTATAGTTCAGACACAACAGTCATGGCAATACAATATTATTTTAATGAATTAATCCATGAAAATGATATTTTTGCTATATAATAATGAGAAGAAAAAAAAGCATATTAATGTGTAAAACCCCACGAAAAGTAATAATTTTCATAATTTTCTATTTAACAACTCTTCCTCACTTGAATCCTTGTTACATGTGGTTACCGTTTATTACAAAGGCTTGTGTGATGGTTAAAAGTAGTCACAATTTTAGGAACATTACATCACTTGACCCCAGTAATTACTGTAAAAAAATTTTTTACAAATAAATAGCTTTTAATTAGTATCTCTTAATTTTGAAGAAGGAAAATATTTGCTTCTTTTCTGAAATATTAAACCTATGTCACAGAGAATACTACTATTCATGAGTAAGACATCTGTTTCAAATTTAAATATTTTCCTTGGGCGTTCCTTAGAATAACATCATAATATGGATGTTCGATGTCATTCATATAAACAAAATAGTATTTTAAATAACTTTTAAAATGGCTTTATTTCTTAGGTGTCATAAAATGACACCCTGCATTATACATATTGGTATTTATCCTGCTAATGGGTAGAATATTCCCCCCTCACGAAAACAGAGCTGTGCACTGAAAATGCTATATTTTGCTCTTGCAACGCTTTTGATATCCTCTCTTACACCCATAAGAAACTAGTTCATGACAGGTGTGCGAGGTTTCTGGACAATTCGTCAAGTGTGGCTCATACATTCCAGCATCCATCTTGATCCAGCCCCATCTACTGGGTAAAAGGAGCAAATATGTTGAGAGCATAGTATCTCTAGATATTGCCACCTTAGTAGTCTGCCCTCTTTATGTGTTAACCGGCCTCGGTGGCGTAGTGGTTAGGCCATCGGTCTACAGGCTGGTAGGTACTGGGTTCGGATCCCAGTCGAGGCATGACATTTTTAATCCAGATACCGACTCCAAACCCTCAGTGAGTGCTCCGCAAGGCTCAATGGGTAGGTGTAAACCACTTGCACCGACCAGTGATCCATAACTGGTTCAACAAAGGCCATGGTTTGTGCTATCCTGCCTGTGGGAAGCGCAAATAAAAGATCCCTTGCTGCTAATCGGAAAGAGTAGCCCATGTAGTGGCGACAGCGGGTTTCCTCTCAAAATCTGTGTGGTCCTTAACCATATGTCTGACGCCATATAACCGTAAATAAAATGTGTTGAGTGCGTCGTTAAATAAAACATTTCTTTCTTTCTTTCTTTCTTTATATGTTACTCCAGTGCAGCTAGCATGGGTGATCTTCTTTACACCAATATATATCTCATGCAAAGAGCTTCTTGGCGACCTTGTTCATATCAGTACAAGAACTTGTCCAGTCGTAGAGCAGTATCATGAACCTGGAATATCTCTGACTGCACTGACCAGATAAAGCAAGCAGTGGATTAGTAACTTCTGAAAGCGAGTTCCAATTGTAGCCCACATTGTAATCTTACCAGGCCCACAAAAGGCTGGTACCGTGTCGCATCATATTAATTAGTGCAGGGAACTTGTGCATGGGTCGGGATTTATCAAGTTTGACAGTAGTAGATATCTGATGGACAACCAAGTAACGAAAATTATGTCATGTTCCATTTAGCCCGTTATCATTAGCTGGAAGTGTTTGTGCAACCATAACAGACGACACTATTGACTATCAGTGACAACAGTACATACATGTGTTAAAATCTGGTGGTGACTATGCCGTGATGCATGCGCCACATACTGGTGTCTGCCTTGTCCTGGCTCCTCATTGTGGTGCAGGGCTGATAACATTCTCATGAGTTCCCCGAAAGAGCAAATATAACACATTTGATATCTCATTCGTTTTGTGTTGATTATTCAGTGTAGTAGATCGGTTTGCTTACCACTGATTTTCATAGTCTAACCATAGAGTTTATTTTTGTATTTTTTTTAAAGATTGTATTAACAAAATTTATTATTATTATTATGATTTTATTTTATTTATGTATGTTGTTGTTTTTCCGGTGGGGGTATTTAATGTTAATATGCTTTATGGTGACTTCTAAATGTAACTCTTTCACAGATGTATATTATTATATTTATTAATTATTTTAGAATTTTAAATTGATGTTGATCATCATATTATACCTAGGTTTGACACCAAAAAGCTGCTGTTGGTTGTTTTTGAGCTAAGGGTGCTGTTAAACATTCATTTATTCATTCACTCATTCATTCATTCATTCATTCCTTGTCGTGATTGCATGTAGAGAGTAAGCTGGTATCAGTTTTGATAGTTCAGAGAGACGTTGTTCCCCATCTGTAACACATGTATATGTGTATGTGTATGTGCATGTGTCTGTCTGTCTGTCTGTCTCTCTCTCTCTCTCTCTCTCTCTCTCTCTCCTCTCTCTCTCTCTCTCTCTCTCTCTCTCTCTCTCTCTCTCTCTCTCTCTCTCTGTGTGTGTGTGTGTGTGTGTGTGTGGCTACGGCCCTGGAATAGATATCCATACTAAAAATAATATAATTCGTAATCTTATTTTTCTAATTTATACGAATAATATATTTATTTGTCTGTATCCTCTCATTATTTTGAAAATCTTACCACAGATCTCAGAAATGTGCCTGCGATAAAAAGTAAATAACAAAATTGAGTTATATGCTAATCTGTTTACATGACAATAATTATATGCATCTCTTCTGAAAGAAAATCAAAAACTATTTATTTCCGGGTTAAACACTAATGTGCCTGGATTAGATTGACATTTCCATAATTTCTACCGTGTTGGAAGTCCGAACCACATTGTCAAGAAAGTTAAAGTTTGTTTTGTTTATTTATTAATCATCTGTATTGGATGGCAAAGGTTTAGTAATTTTGACATATATAGTTTTTGAGAGGAAACCCGCTACTTTTTTTTTTTTCATTAGTAGCATGGAATCGTTTATATGCCTGGTTCGAAATAGGAAGCGAAATACGGCCTGCTGTTATGTTTTTTTAAGATAGCAGGTGAAATGAGATATGTCTTGCTGTGAAACAAATATGACCTCCTGGGGAAAATGATAGCACGGGGTGGGGTGATTGTTTGGTATCGTGGGGCAAATTATACATCGGAGACGGATTTTTGAGATTTTGGAATTACAATCTAATTAAAATTAGCTCCACTGGTTAATTACTATTACATGTGGATCTAACATCACCCCGTTGGAGCTCATGTCCAGTTGACCTTTCATTCGACCAATCGAAACCTTACTTGCAAAATCATGCCAGTGATTTGAAAAGAATTTGAAAACATTCGGAATTATGCCGAGGGTATACAAAATGATTCGGTTGAATTACGAAGTATGCCGGAAACTAATGTCAATATAACATTTTATATAAAATTCGTTTCATAAGCGGACGCGAGCGATTATTTTAGAAATCATTGATTTCAATCCCCTATCCTAAAGGCCTTTACACACTATACGCGAATTAGACAGGCGAGCGAGTGAAAAATATAGAACAAACACAAACTATACTGTGAATGCACACTGCACGCGTACGAATGGAGAGCGAGCGAATACTTAGGCGAGCGAATTTAAAAAATAGAATCAATCCTATTTTTTTCGTACGCGTTGACAATTCGCCTGCAACGTCATTTCCTGTTTCCGGTCAAGAAGCACGTGGTTAAAAAAACTGGCGCCGTCAACCACAGAAAATAAAAAGGAAGAACTGATAATAGCCGTCCAAGAACATCCAGTGCTTTATGATAAAAGCAGCTGCAACTACAACTCCACTACTGGTGTAACAAAGGCCGTGGTATGTACTATCCTGTCTATGGGATGGTGCATATAAAAGACCCCTTGTGTTAAATAAAACAGCTTTCTTTCTTTCTTTTACAACATGGGGATAGAAAATTTTAAGTTATTGTCTATTTTTACTATATATGAAACTAATAAATGCATACAATACCTCAAAGTTATTGCTAATCATTGTTCAGCAGAAACTGCTTCACAAAACGGCGAGTATTGTCACTTTTTTGTTTTTTTTCGCGAGCAGTGTGCATGTACTTGTCGCTAGTGTCAACGCGAAATTCGCGCCGACAATCGCTCGCGTACAGTGTGTAAAGCACTTAACTGTCGCGCCGTACGCGTGCGGTTAGGATGCAGCTGTTGAAATAAATGGTTTCTAAAAAAAAATTGCTCGCGTCGCCAGCGTCCGGTTAGGATACAGCTTTATGACAACTAACACTGACGTTTCAAAAGAAAAACAAAAAAAAAAGAAAAGAAAAGTACCAATTATAGTACAATGTAGCTTTAATTTTTAAAAATAAAAATCAACAAAAAAACATTACTTACGGAATTGTGACCTCTTAAACACCGTTCTTTTCTCTGCTGCGTAACTGTACAGTGCCATTATATAAACAGGTGTATGCTAAAAGTATCATATCCAACTGCAACTGGTTTGGAACATCGAGCCAATTGTTCGTCGACTGAATACCTTAAGCTGTGGGATAGCTACTTACAAACTCGTTCAAATACTGAAGCAGACGACATATGGTCAAGTGGCGATTTTTCTTTTTTTTCACGTCACTGAGTATACGTCATAAAACACAAGAGTGGGGACTCGAGACTCCTTATGCTTAGCGCACGCGGCACTAGAATGAGCATTTACAACAAAAATCGTCCGCGTGCGGCAAACTCCAAAAATGTTGCCAAAAAAAACTGCTTCACTGACCAGTCAGCGTGAAGTCTGTGGTCATATGATAGGCCTAATAAAATAATAAAATGGCGGAAGATATGGAGGAGCGCAATATGTAGTACTAAACCAAATAACATCCAGCTAGGTCAAAACTGGAGGCACTTTTGATAGAGCAGTTAATACCACAAGTCCTGCTATTGGTGATAAATGTGATAGTGTTTGATGCTTCATCTGGACAATACATGGATTTAATTTTATTTTACCTAGTACGACTGTGTTAAGTAGCCTTGTCCTTGAAACATGTGTTAGTTCTGCAGCAGAGGCCGAAAAAAGAGCCTTCGTTTTTAAATAACAGGGGCCGGAAGTATAACATTTGTCACTATGGCTGAAATTAATATCTGGGGTCTGGAGTTCATAGAAATATAAGATGACATTTTCTCAAGTTGGTGCGAACAAGATAGCGGCCGTTTTCTGAAAATGGTCGCCAGTTCAAAATCAAAATTGTTAATCTTCAGAACTACATCACTTAGAAATGTGATCTTTGTGCCAAAATTGATGTTTATAGGCTTAGCGAGTTCAATAGCACTGTTTGTAATGCTGTCAAATATTGGGTTAACAAAAATTCAAAAATACTAACTAAAAGGGCAGTAATTGGTATGAAAATCTAAAACTATTTTGTAATATGACTTGGAAAAAGCTAATTTTATGTCAAATGTTAGGTTTAGATTGTTGAGCAGTTCAATTAGCATGTTTTGAAAATTACTTAAATAAAATATAACTGCAAATTGTAAATAATTGTGTAAAATAATAAATCAAGATACCAGACATATGTCATACTATTTATCAAATGGTTCCCCAATAAGAACGTGTTTTTGTCAGTTTACAACTATTAGCTCCCACAAACACCTAACAGCAAAGACTTCAATAAATAACCGAATTGATGAATGGATGAACTCCCAACAATGTTGCCGACAAAAACTGCCTCACTGACCAATCAGTGTGAAGTTTGTGGACAAATAACAGGCCTAATAAAATAATAAAATGGCGGAATATATGAAGGAGCGCAATATGTAGTACTAAATAATATTTTAGGAAATAAAATGAAATTTAACCTAGCACAAATATTACAACGATCAGAAACACGTTTAATATACAGCCACTAATATTTTATGCAGAAAAATATATTTGATATGTAATTACAATCGTTAAGAAGTATCCGTTAGTCGATAACATCTTTAAAAATTGCAGCAAACTCAGGAATGTTCCTTTAATACCATAGGTCCTGCTATTGGTGATACATATTTATATTTTCATTTGATCCAACAGGTGTATGGAAAATCCTACCACATGCAATGACGTCTAAATCTTCATTTGATCATTTGTGAAACATCACTGGTCAATCAGCCATGCAGACATAGTTTTAAAGAGCTATAGTAACCATTCTGTGCGAATTTGCTTCTGTCATAGAATCTGTTATAAGAGTTTGTTTTTGGCATAACATCCGTTACAAAATAGTTTGCTTGTGGTATAGCATCCGTTACAAGATAGTTTGTTTGTGGTATAGCATCCGTTACAAGATAGTTTGCTTGTGGTATAGCATCCGTTACAAGATAGTTTGCTTGTGGTATAGCATCCGTTACAAGAAAGTTTGCTTGTGGTATAGCATCCGTTACAAGATAGTTTGCTTGTGGTATAGCATCCATTACAAGAAAGTTTGCTTGTGGTATAGCATCCATTACAATAAAGTTTGCTTGTGGTATAGCATCCGTTACAAGAAAGTTTGCTTCTGGCATAGCACCAGTTACAAGAAAAATAGTGCCGTGTGCAGAGATACGATTTTGATATCGGAATATGTTTTTTGTCGTTTAGATTTATCATGTTTAAAAAATCATCATTTGAATTAAAGTCTATTGATTCAATTTTTAACAAAATCGGCTTGCTATCAAATTACACAAATTGGTTAAATCCTAGATTTGTCTCAAGTGGAACACGATGCGTGAGTAGCAAGCATCACTTCAGTCAAACATGGTGGAAGAACTCTCACCCGGAAGTTCGACAAATCTGCTGTCGAACACAGTTTCACGTTAGATTCTCCTCTGCGTATAGAGCGAGTTTTAACGACTCAATGGGTAGGTGTAAGACCACTACACCCTCTTCTCTCTAACTAACCACCAACAACTAACCCACTGTATGGGCGGACAACTCAGATACTTGAGGTGTGCCCAAGACAGCGTGCTTCAACTTTAATTGGATATAAGCACGAAAATAAGTCACCTGTCGAGGCGGCATTAATTGGTAGATGTGTGCTAAGCATAACTTGACATCACATTTACGCGATATTTAACTTGGCAGTTCACCTTTTTCATTAAGTGAGTGATATGTAGCCATTCAACATATTTTGCTTCATTAACAAAAAAACAAAAACAAAAAAAATAATAATAATTGACTGTCGTTGTTCTTAAAGACAAAAATAAAAAAGAAGACATCTTTAACGACACCCATCACGAAAATTGAAGACAAAAAAGTGCTTCCATTCCTTTTTTTCAGTTAGATGACTAATAGTCATTTTTCATTTTGATGGCAAAGAAAGTTTGTTTTAATTAACGACAACACTAGAGCATATTGATGTATTTATCATTGGCTATTGGATGTCAAACATTTGGTAATTTTGACATATAGTCCTACAGACTAAACCCGCTAAAGTTCTTCATTAACAGCAAGGGATCTTTTATATGCACAATCTCATAGACAGGATAGCACATACCACGACCTTTGATATACCAGTCATGGTGCACTGTCTGGAGCAAGAAATAGCCCAATGAGCTCACCGACGGGGATCGATCCCAGGCCGACTGGGCATCAAGCGAGCACTTTACCACTGGGCTACATCCCGCCCCAATACAGTTAAAATGCGAGATTTCCTTATGCCATACACTCGTATGAAAAAAGGTGACTAAATTAAGAAATTTTCTCTCGTTTATGGGTATTTTATCACACAGAATACTTCATACAATTAAACAAAACTGCAGAATTGTTTCTAAAAAACCATTACACCAACAAATATTAAATAATCTGGATAATAAAAAATAATAAAACACAATTAAAAATCCAGAAGTTTTCATATTGATGGTCGGGTACCGAGACTGGCCTGGTGTTACGGTTGTACAATGATCGGTTGTACAAGAGAGGTCTCCATTCAGAATTTATGTAAAATATCAACCAAAAACATATTGTAAGTTTTTAACAGAGAAGCTGACAAATTTAGGACGAACAGTAAAAGATCCGCAAACCCTGTACAAACACTAAAAATTCCAGAATTCAGGATAAATCTCGAAAACATTCATGTCTGATATGAAGAGAACTAACAGACCAGACTCTCATTAACAAAACAAACTGGAATAAAGTTCACTTGATATTCTGGATGGATTCCCGTTAAAAATATGTCGATAAGATATACAATGTGTAGCACTGAGAGAACCAGTCTAATTAAAATTAGCTCCACTATTACATGTGGATCTAACAGCACCCCATTGGAGTTCATGTCCAGTTGACCTTTCACTCGACTAATCGAAACCTTACTTGCAAAATCATGCTAGTGATTTGAAAAGAATTTGAAAACATTCGGGATTATGCCGAGGGTATACGAAATAATTCGGGTGAATTACGAAGTATGCCGGAAACAAATTGCAATATAAAAATTTATATAAAATTCGTTTCAAGACGAAAACCCCCCAAAAACGTGATGGTATAGCCATACAATCTGTTTATACTAGTATACAATCGAAAGTTTATTATGGCACTTGTCCTCCTGTTTTTTCAATGTTGAAATAGACCAACAAGTTCGCCTATTGCATAAATAGTCTCGCCCGATACTTTTAGAATTCGTATGCTCCCAAATAAGGCTATAAAAGGCGAAGTGTAATTGGTCGATATTTAAATTGTTATTTATAGATGCAATGTCACCTGGACATGGGAGTCCATGCAATGTTGTTAGATCTACTGGTAGATCCAGTAGAGCTAATTTTAATCAGATTGGAGAGAACGTCTGATGTGAAATATTTTCATTGGATTCAACTCCAAACCCTGAGTGAGTGCTTGGCAAGGCTCAATGGGTAGGTGTAAACCACTTGCACCAACCAGTGATCCATAACTGGTTCAACAAAGGCCATGGTTTGTGCTATCCTGCCTGTGGGAATCGCAAATAAAAGATCCCTTGCTGCCTGTCGTAAAAGAGTAGCCTATGTGGCGACAGCGGGTTTCCTCTAAAAAAAACAGTGTCAGAATGACCATATGTTTACGTCCAATAGCCGATAATAAGATAAAAAATCAATGTGCTCTAGTGGCGTCGTTAAATAAAACAAACTTTGCATCTGCACAATAATTATGACTAACTCCTATTATGAGATATGCTCAACCATCTACATGTATTACAAACAATAAAGAAAAACCCCAAAACAAACTAGATAGATAGACCAAACTAAAAACTCGCGGCTGGTTAACTATTATCTGATGTCCGTAAACAGACCGCGCATTCGACATTGTCGTCATGGTCTAAATTTAGACAGGAACTGACACACTACATCAGCCACACTGTTTTAACACTTAATATGTTAATTAACGTATTGATACGGTTGGGAACCAGTTAAACCGCTAGGCTATATTTGTTCTGAAACGTCGTAGTCGTTAGGTTTTTAGGTGTTTAAAAAAATAAAAAATAATAATGTTAAAGCGATTGACAGCCGGAAAATCCCCACAAAAAACTCGCGACTGATATTTGTATAAAGACCGCGTATTCGATTTGTCGCGAAGATCTAAATTTAGACAAAGGGACTGGCATACTACATGAGACACACTGGTTTTAACACTTAAGTTATGTTAAACGTATTGATAAGATTGAGAACCAGTTAAACTGCTGGGCTATTTTCGTATTGAACTTCGTTGATATTGAATTGAAATTTAATTGAATTAGTCGTTAGGTCTTTATGTATTTAAAAAAAATGAATGTAAAATCAATTGACATCGGAAATATTTTGCGTCAACCATGACGCACACAGATTTTATTTAGGAGTATTTTAGATAAATGTTGCGTCAAATACGCAGGATTCCTGCGTCATGTGAAACCCTGTTAAAGTGCTTTCTTCATCATTATACTTCATTAAAAAGGCTTTTAATGAATAAAACTGGGTATTAATGACATTTTCTGGCCTAGAATTGAATATTAATGTTTGTACACCATGTTTCTGGTATTCCTAATGTTTATAGTAGCTTAAACTGGGTTATTTTTGTTTTACATGTACTAAATTAATGAAGGCAAAATCTAACTGCTAATTTCAATTTTTGGGTCTGGTGTTATTGGTGAGGATGTAGGATCAGAAGAAGTTTGTTTTGTTTAACGGCACCACTAGAGCACACTGATTAATTAATCATCGTCTACTGGGTGTGAAACAATTGGTAACTCTGTCATATAGTTTTAAGCAGAAAACCCGCTACTTTTTTCCACACACAGCAACTTTTATATGCACTTTCTTACTGACAGGAAAGCACATACCATGGCCTTTGACTAGTTGTTGTTGACTGGTTGGCATGCAATTTTTTAGCTTATTGGATCCACCGAGGTGGTTCGATCCTGCGGCGCAAGCACCTCAGGCGAGCACTCACCCAATTGAGCTAAATCCCGCCCTCTAGTAGGTAAAGTTTGTTTTGTTTAACGGCACCACTAGAGCACGTTGATTAATCATCGGCTATTGGATGTCAAACATTTGGTAATTTTGACTCGTAGTCACCAGAGGAAACCCTACATTTTCCCTAATGCAACAAGGTGGACCCATTGGACTATTTCTCGTTCCAGCCAGTGCACCACAACCGACATATCAAAGGCAGTTGTATGTGTTATCCTGTCTGTTCTCTCTAAGACTATATGCCAAAATTACCAAATGCTGGACATCCAATAGCCGATGGTTGAGTGCGTCGTTAAATAAAACATTTCTTTCCAATAGCCGATGATTGATAAATCAATGTGCTCTCTTGATCCACGCGGAACAGTCTAAAAAGTGAGAGACCGCCATTGTCTAAACCATGCAGGCGAAACCAGAGCTGAGCTAAGCCGTACATTGTAATCAAAGTAGAGTACACCCATTTGCGCAACAGTCCAATGTGGAGAACAAGGATGTCATTGCACATCGTCTAGATTGTCCACGTACTGAAACATATTGACTAAAGACCAGCCAAGCGCTCGTCCCGACTCCCGCCTAGATGTGCCGCTGTGGTGAGATATGCCAGCTACCTGATCCTATATACTGTAAACTACAATCGGTGAACGTCAGCAGCAGAAACACGCAAAAGCTTTTTGTCTTACTTCCATGATAAAATGCCAAAATATAAAACAAATAATATATATATATATATATATATATATATATATATATATATATATATATATATATATATATATATATGTATATATGTATGTATGTATGTGTATATATATATATATATATATATATATATATATATATATATATATATATATATATATATAGTAGTCGTTTTTTCGAGTTGAAAGACGCTATTTTATAGAGTGCTCAACCGTGTGGGAGCCAGATATATCGTTAAAAAGTGTATGTTTTTCTCTACATGACAGGCTTGTTTCGTGAGAGAGTTGAATTATTGCTCTCACTCATCAGATGTAGATTTAATTACACCGTCAACGGAAAGCTGATGACGTAATGGACTCTGTGACGTCGAGGTTACGTCACTATGCAGGTCTATAATAGGTGATGTGTGGTATGCGCACAGAAGGTATTTGCGTCTGTGTCGACATGCTGATACGAGTTCATTCTTGGAGTTTAGTGTGCTGGTTTCAGGTTTATACATTATGAACAGTTTTTCCTTCAGGCAGAGGTTACATCTTTTGCTCGCTGGAGAGTATGATTTTGCTTTGGATAAAATTTTCCACTTAATGGTGTATGGGGTGAATCTATCCTTCAGTGTCCAAAATGTACTGACTTAGCGCTGTTGCGTTCTTCTGTGTTGCGTTTTGAAAACTGCTCGTGTGCGCAGTATATCTCGTCTTTAAATGTGTTCTCGGTCAAACCAACGTATGTTTCTTGCTTGTTGTTATCGAGTGTATTAACGGTAGCTTGATATATTACTCCTTTCTGCAAGCATTTGCCCTCAAGTGGACATTCAGCTCTTCGTCTACAGTTGCATTCTCTGGGGGGAACGGCGTCTTTGTCTCTGTGTTTGTTGAAGTAGAGTTTTTGTTATGCGCTGAAATTATTTTCCCAACATTAGGCATGCAGCTATAGCTAATTTTAACGGTGTTTCGATTTATAATTTTGTGGAGAGGGTTGCTTTTGGGAAAGCACTCATCGAGTAATCTGAGGAACTGGTGACCTACGTTGGTTTTCATGTTGGAGCTATATGGTGGGTTGTACCAGGTGATGTTTCTATTGCGGTTGTTTCTGCGTCTGTTGTTTTCTGCTGTTGGGGGTGTATTTGAGGTTATAGTTATATCCGCTCTTGAGTAAGGCTTCCTTATATGGGCGTTTCGCTTCTTCAAAGATGCACTCATTCGAAGATATATCAGAAAGCCTTTATTTATTGTTTTTGGTATACTGCGGATGATATTTGGAGGGTGGTTGCTCTTGTTGTGTATGTATAAAGGTGTGTTGTTTGGTTTCATATAGGGTTTGACTGAGCTCTTTTCAAGATCTAGAGTTACGTCTAAGTAATCTACAGATTTTTTGTTGGCGACTATGGTGATCTTGAGTTTATGGTTGCAAAATATTCTGCAAATATCTTTTTTGATTATCTCTATGGTTCTCGGTGACTCATTGAATGCAGCTAGGCCATCGTCGCGATATAGTCCTATATTGTTGCCGTATTTGGCTTGTAGTTCTGAAAGAAGAAAGAGCCCGACTATTTCGCAAATTTCTGCTCCATCGTAACTACCCATAGTTACATCAAACCGTGATTGTTTGCCTCTTTTGCACCATGCCTTGCTGTTGTTAAATAGCAGTGAATTTCTTGCTTGTAATATTATTTCCATCTCATCGCTAGAAATATCATCGAATTTGGATGCGAACTGTAGGGCTTGTTTCACGAGATTTTCTGTTATGGACGGATAAAAATCGCATATGTCGAAAACATATGAAAGAATAGTTGGATTTATTGGATATTGCTTTAAACCACTTAATCACGTCTGACGTGTTCCTCCACTGGTTTGTTCTGGTTGTGTTCAGAATCTTTCTGTTGATTCTCTCTAAGATTTTTTTTGCTTATTATGCCAATTTCCGGTTTAGATGGGTTTATTAGTCTACAGGTGGGTTTATTGGAGAAGTTTGGTTTGTGGTCTTTTAACGTAATAAATGCTTCACTTTTTGCTGTTGTATCTTATGCGGTCTGCTAGATTTAGTTTTTCTGCAATGTGTTTGTCTTTAGTGGTTATCTCTTGTTCTGAGTTCTGTGGCGCTGTTTTATATGCTTTGGTTGTGTTGCTATCTAGTAGTCTGTTGTAAGTGGTGGTGTCTAGCTTGTAAAAGTTTGTGGTTTTTATCGGCAGGTACGAGTAGTTTCTTGTCATGTTTTATAGTGTTTATGTCCTTAGCGAGTTTTCGCTGTAGTTGGTTGCTTGATGTGTTGTTAAAATTGTAGATTTTTAGCTAGTCTTACCATTTTTTCTTCGAAGTTCTTGAGTTCTGGTATAGAAGGAGGGGATTTGGTGGTGTTAAATCCGTATGTTTCTTTCTGTTGTGTTGCAACTTCGGGATTGAGGAAAGAAGAAAGATCTCCATCTTAATCTCCTTAGGAATGACTCGGTCTTTTCTAAGAAGCATTTTCTGTAGTCATCAGGTTTCGCGATCGGTATATTTTTGGTAGAGTATCCAAAGTTTACACATTCCATGGCGGCTTTCAGAGTGCTCAACAATATAAGGAGCTTTGTAATAGTAGTCGTTTTCGAGTTGAAAGACGCTATTTTATAGAGTGCTCAACCGTGTGGGAGCCAGATATATCGTTAAAAAGTGTATGTTTTTCTCTACATGACAGGCTTGTTTCGTGAGAGAGTTGAATTATTGCTCTCACTCATCAGATGTAGATTTAATTACACCGTCAACGGAAAGCTGATGACGTAATGGACTCTGTGACGTCGAGGTTACGTCACTATGCAGGTCTATAATAGGTGATGTGTGGTATGCGCACAGAAGGTATTTGCGTCTGTGTCGACATGCTGATACGAGTTCATTCTTGGAGTTTAGTGTGCTGGTTTCAGGTTTATACATTATGAACAGTTTTTCCTTCAGGCAGAGGTTACATCTTTTGCTCGCTGGAGAGTATGATTTTGCTTGAGGGCAAATGCTTGCAGAAAGGAGTAATATATCAAGCTACCGTTAATACACTCGATAACAACAAGCAAGAAACATACGTTGGTTTGACCGAGAACACATTTAAGACGAGATATACTGCGCACACGAGCAGTTTTCAAAACGCAACACAGAAGAACGCAACAGCGCTAAGTCAGTACATTTTGACACTGAAGGATAGATTCACCCCATACACCATTAAGTGGAAAATTTTATCCAAAGCAAAATCATACTCTCCAGCGAGCAAAAGATGTAACCTCTGCCTGAAGGAAAAAACTGTTCATAATGTATAAACCTGAAACCAGCACACTAAACTCCAAGAATGAACTCGTATCAGCATGTCGACACAGACGCAAATACCTTCTGTGCGCATACCACACATAACCTATTATGGACCTGCATAGTGACGTAACCTCGACGTCACAGAGTCCATTACGTCATCAGCTTTCCGTTGACGGTGTAATTAAATCTACATCTGATGAGTGAGAGCAATAATTCAACTCTCTCACGAAACAAGCCTGTCATGTAGAGAAAAACATACACTTTTTAACGATATATATATATATATATATATATATATATATATATATATATATATATATATATATATTCCATTGAACTCTATCCTGTGCAATTTTGAATTTTCTAAGCTAGTCTTGGAGGTGGCAGTCCTAAGGGCGGCGCAGAATGGAACCAATCGCCATTTTGCCTAACATCATTTTAACTGCCTTGTGCAGAGATACGATTTTGATATCGGAATATGATTTTGTCGTTCAGATTTATCACCTTTAAACAATTCCTCATATGAATTAAAGTCTAATTATTAAAGTTTTCACAAAATCGGCTTGCTATCAAATTACACAAATTGGTTCCGTCCTAGATTTGTCTCAAATGGAACCCAGTGCGTGAATGACAAGCATGGCATCAGACTAGAGTTATCCACCCATACGGAAACGAATGCGAGAAAATATAGTTTTCTTGTTATGTGATTAATGGCTGGGTAGCTGCTTTGTATGCTGAATTGTTACACTGGGTTTAACAGGGAAGAGGATGCGGTTAGTGAATATGTGCACTTGGTTTACACTGGATACTGCATAATGTCCCCCACAGCACCTTGAAGTCATGCAACATTTGTGTAAAATGCACAGAAATGGGTGTGATTCGGTCCCTTAGCCCACGTGTGTTTGTTTACATTGATATAACGTAAAAATGAGGTGGACAACAGAGGTCGTCCTTTTGAGTGTTCATTGTCCCCAGGCAGGTAAGGTTTCTTGTGAAATGTCAATGGCCTGGTGAAATTAATAAAAGTGATAAAGCCACTGGGGCTATATGAGAAAACATAGTGCAATTAATTGTGGTCTGAGACCAGCATCATTATAGTTAAACATGGCGGAAGAACTCTGACCCGGAAGGTCGACAAATCCCCTGTCGAACAGAATTTTACATCAGATTCTCCACTGCGTATATAATAGAGAGCCCGGCCTCGGTGGTATCGTGGTTAAGCCATCGGACATAAGGCTTGTAGGTACTGGGTTCGCAGCCCGGTACCAGCTCCCACCCAGAGCGAGTTTTAACGACTCAATGGGTAGCTGTAAGGCCACTACACCCTCTTCTCTCTCACTAACCACAAACAACTAATCCACTGTCCCGGAAGGACAGCCCAGATAGCTGAGGTGTGCCCAAGACAGCATGCTTGAACTTTAATTGGATATAAGGACGAAAATAAGTTAGAAGAAGTAGAAGAGAGCTGTTGTGACTAATGCTTGGCGTACACTTACCGATAAACGCAGACGCCACTCTCGAGTCGGCGTTCATCGGTAGGTGTGTGCCAAGCATAACTTGACATAACTTTTACGCGATATTTATCTTGCCAGTTCACCCTTTTCCGTCAACCTTTTTCCGTTAAGTGGGTGTTATGTAGCCATTCAAAAAAAAAAGAAAAAAGAAAAAAAGAAAAGAAAGTGCATAGTTGACTGTCTTTGTTGTTAAAGACGAAAAAGTGCCTCCATTACTTTTTTTTCAGTTAGATGACTAATAATCATTTTATTTGATTTTGATGACAAAGAAAGTAAAGTTTGTTTTGTTTAACGACAACACTAGAGCATATTAATTTATTATTGGCTATTGATGTCAAACATTTGGTAATTTTGACACATAGTCTTACAGAGGAAACTCGCTACAGTTCTCAATTAGTAGCAAGGAATCTTTTATATGCACAATCCCATAGACACGATAGCACATACACCGGCCTTTGATATACCAGTCGTGGTGAACTGGCTGGAGCGAGAAATAGCCCAATGAGCTCACAGACTGGGATCGATCCCTGCCCGACCGGGTTTTACCACTGGGCTACGTCCCGTCCCACAACACTTAAAGTGTGAGATTCCCTTATGCCATACGCTCATATGAAACAAATGTGACTAAATTAGATGTTTTCTCTCATTTATGGGAATTTTATTACACACACTATTTCATACAATTAACTAAAACTACAGAGAAATTAAAAAAAAACAAAAAAAAAACATTTCACAAACAAATATTTAAAAAAAAAAAAATTCAGAATAAATAATCTTGATAAAAAAACAAAAATCAACAAAAACAAACATAATTAAAAATCCAGATGTTTTAATATTGATGGTCGGGTATCAAGACTGGCCTGGTGTTAGAGTTGTACAATGATCTAAAATGGAGGCCTCCATTCAGAATGTATACAAAATATCAACCGAAAACATATTGAAAGTTTTCAACAGAGAAGGTGGCAAATTCAGGACGAACAGTGAAACACCCGAAAACCCTGTACAAACACTAAAAATTCCAGAATTCAGGAGAAGTCTCGAAAACTTTCATGTCTGATTTGAAGAGAACTAGCAGACTCGACTCTCATTAAAGGAATGCTTAAGCAAGGCTTGTGGACGGGTAGACATGTTGAACGATATATAATGCACACGGCTATTATATATAACAGGCACAGCCAAGTGAATACGCCCTCTGGCGAGCCTGTGGTTACGTAATACTTAACGCGCCACGCCAGGAATTAGTCTTAGAACTGAACAAAGAAACGTACCTGATTTTTGCGGTATGGTGAAATAGCCATGCATCGCAATGTTCTGTAATAATATCCATCCCAGTAATAAGTATATATTATTTTTCAATACAAAATAAACCACCATTGTCAAAGTTGAAATAACTGTATCATGTTTTGTCCATGCATTAAGCTACGTACTGAAATGATAAACAGGGTGTTTTCTTAGTTATTTGGTATATTCTTTTTAATTGCTTTCACCTGTGATTCCTGATTGGAAGGTGTATATTTGGTAGGTAACCAGACAAGGCAATTAATTACCGCCATCTAGAAACGAGAAATACGAACCGGAATTATTAACATCACAGGGTATTGTGAAATAACCTGCCACCCATAAAATAGTAGTGGACATTATCAGCCGTCATGCTTTCTTACCGTAAATAATTCAGTAAAACTCTTGATTAAGTAGACTTTCCCATCTAAAATAACAAAATTGACCAATCACGTAGTCCCAAAGAAAAGAAAATTATCACCGTGGGTGGTCGTGTTTGCTCCAATGTAGTCTACCAATAGGCCTAATAGTATGCATTTTTTATTGTATTTTTTAAGAGAGAAAAATACTATAACACCATTTCGTTCTGTTAATGCAAATTGAAATATATTTAGTTAAATAATTTATTATATTATCAATTTATGTTGCTTTACAAGTCAGGTTGATCAAAGTTATGCACCTTGTAAATTACTGCATTTGTTTATACTGTGCATACAGAAGTTAGTAGGAGCTGACATCACTTCTTCCCAAGCTAGAGTACCAGACGCGATGAAAAAGAAACAACATGGCTTCCCCCAGTTAGCAGGAATAATCACGTTATTTAATAAATTCTAAAATTACGCGGTTTTCATTTCTTGAAGTGGCAGTATGTGTTGGAGGTCCGGGTATGCATCTTTCCAAAACATAAGGCTCATATTTGACTTCAGTTCTCCTTTAACACAACTGCAATACAATTCACTTGGTATTCGGGATGGATTCCTGTTAAGAATAAGGTGATAAGACATACAATGCGTGGCACCGAGAGAACACGTGATGTGAAATAGTATTATTGGATTCAACTGTTGTTAGGAGGTAGGATATAACACAGAGCAGATGCAATTGTGTTTCGATTATAGCAATTATACGTTGGGGACATTACGTGGTTTACGGAATGTTGACCAGAACTCTTTATAGAAAGAAGGTATTGTCAGGTAATACTGGAAGAAATGAATGGAATTGTTAGCATACTGCAAGACGCTGACAATAGCCCAGCCAAGCACTAGCTCCGCCTCTTCGTGTACATCTGGAGAGACCTGCCAGTGACTTAACAAAATCAGGTAAATCACAATTGGTGACGTCAACAGAAGAAACATACAATTAATCGATAGAAGCATTAGTGCCAGCTTTGCATGTCTCCCCCTTGAAAGTATTTGTGAAGAGATTGATTTCAGTTTTGACATTTGTTTTGTCATCGTCATTTTAAGGTCGACTGACATCCGCCTTTCTGTAGTTCCGAGTTTAGAGGGAATTGTTTTTGACTGTGAATCTGATATAAGTAAATTCTCTTCTGTTATAGCGTCCATGACGTGCGAATTTGCAGGTGGGCTACGTCGATCTTGTTGCAGATAGTATCCTGACAAAACATTACTGGAAATTGGTTTGACTGTCTGCGGTCCTTCAGTAGTTTCCATTTTAGAACGAATCGTTTTTGACACTAAATCTGTTACAAGCGAATTCTCTTCTCGCACTGGATCCGTTATACGCGAATTTGCTTCAGTCATAGCATCTGTTACATGCAAATTCTCATCAGGCATAGGAACAATTACATGCGCATTAGCTTGTGGAATAGGATCCATTACATGCAAAATGACTTCTGGCAGCACTTCTGTTGCAAGTGAACTCGCTTCTGGTATAGTACTAGTGTCCATGACGTTCGAATTTACAGATTGGCGTTTCGCTGAATGCGAAGACTGTTCTCTATGGTCCTGCAATTTCTTATCTGATATTCCCAGCTGTCTTAAAATTAAACTGTTTCCGACGACCATGATAACAAAGGGAATAGAGGAAAAAACACAGAGCTCGATCCACGGCCACACATACTCAACAAAATATTTATATTCTTGTCTGCCTACATCACAGTCTGTTGTTCGCCCAAACATGATCGTATCCACCACATCATATGTCCACAAAAAATGCATGTTCACTGCCAGGAGCATAAGAAAGACAACCGCTGAAACGATTCTTGCATTTCGTATGTTATAAAACTGTAATTCCTTACCTGGCAGACAGATATAAATACATCTGTCTACTGTTAACATTACAAGAATCCAAGCAGAGTAGTCTAAAAACAGGGTGACGGCCAATGTGTGAACCTTGCAGGCAAAGCTAGAAATGTTCCTTATATTGAAACTGAAGGTATAGTCCATCCAGTAGTGCAACAGTCCCAGGTTGAGAACAATGACGTCATTATACGCCAGCTGGATCAGATAGAACTTCGTGGTAACTGAATGCAGTCTCGTTCTTGACAACACAACAACGGACAGAATGCTTCCCACGGTGCCAACCAACAGCAATAGTGGCGAAATGTAGTGCCAGATTACCATGGCAGCATCGTACTCGGCAAAGTCTTTCAATGTCAGTGTGATATTTGTGTTAGCTGTCATCGTTTCTGTCATAGCGTTGACTGATATAAGGACTGCTGAACTAATATAGAGAACTGGCTTTTACGATTGTTCTATACAGGTGATTCCAAGTCACATCCAGCATGACAGTTACAAAACGATGTACACTTAGATTCATAGAGCATCCTGTATGAATTCTGACATTTTGATTAAGGGTGAAATCTGACCAAAATGTACTGTGTTCGTCTCTTTCCACGAAACACTTATCCATCAAAGGAAAAACCCAAGAAAGATAATTGTGTTTGTTAGGGCAATGCAGGCTGGTTTTATTAAAAAGTGAAGATCCGTAAAGCTGTTCTGTATTATCTTTTGTCCACATCTAAACAATTTAGGTGTTGTGCGACATGGAAGTCATCTGCAAAATGAAACAAGAAATGATTAGAATTAAATGATGAAAAACTATGTGTTCTTTTTCTCTAGAAAACGTTTGTTTTGTTTAACGACACCACTAGAGCACACTGATTAATTAATCATTGGTCCTTGGATAAACGTTTTTAGTCACTTTAATTCTATCCGCTGATCCTAGTGTAAAATATGCTTTGTGCATTACAGCGTTTTTACTGTTAAATCACACATTACTCAAAGATCCTATGTCAAAGTTGAAACTACAATATTTTGTTATTTTCACATTTATTCGTCATAAATAACTACAAAGTAATCGATCCCACACATAATCTTTCCATAATTAACTCTAGAATAATAATTTTAAAACAATCTTGCACTCAATGACAAGATGGATTTCCCAAATAATTTGTGGCTAAATATAACATGGCCACCATATTTTTTTTCTTTTGTCAGTTGACAACAAAACATTCTGGATATATTTGGTGTGTGGAATGTGTACGCACAAAACTGTGACACACTCTCAAGATTCCCCCTAAAATAAAAACATTCTGCTAGTAAATGGAATTAGTTGCTTGTATTTTTTTTATAGGCATTTTTTTTTTATAGGCATATAACTGAAGGTATAAACTTTATGTTTCAAAAGAAAAAATTAAAAAAATTAAAAGTATTTTTGACTGAAACTTCCATTATTGCAATTTGTTAATATTGTTGGCACTTTGTATATTAAAAAATTGCAACTGGCTAATTTGGCTATGAGCAGGGTGTGCCCTGGAACAAAAAAATACCCCCCCCCCCCCCCCAACATTAGAGAACATCTCAATCAATATCAAATATAAACATAGCTGAATGCCTCGCTAGGGGGACACACATGTAAGACATGCAAAACGAAAAACAAAATCACTTCTCTACAGTATGCTGTCAGAAAGTTGTACACAGCATAGACCCACCAGACACAGACCTTGAAACTGACGTTAGTGACGAGTTCTACATAACACTGTAAACTCTGACACTCAAAACAATGACCTGGCATATGTGAACCTCACATTCAATAACACGACTTTAACATTCAAAATAGACACAGGGGTCCAAGTAAATGTCTTACCCAAAGCCGAGTTTGACACGCAGTAAAGTTACACTTCACGGATATGGCAGACAAACACTTTAAAAATCTTGGCATATGTGAATTGAAATGAATTGAAGGACGCCGTCTATGAACCGCAGTTCCACGTGGTAGACGTGAATGCACCTCCTATAATAGGGTTCAAATCCTGTATTAACATGCAGATTGTGAAACTCATACAGTCTGTTGACGACAGTAAAACTACTGCTGACACACAAGTTCGCAAATAAAGCTGACGTTGCCGTCCACTACTTGATTGAAACTCTTCCGATCAGTGACCCAAAACTAGCAAAGATTCAGACAAACACAGCCAATGACGAAAGCATTCAAGTGCTAAAACTTTCATAATAACGGAGTGGCCAAGTCAGAGCAAGGAATGCCCTGAATTGATTTTAGACCACTGGAACCACATAGATGAACTGATGTATGCCGATGGATTAGTACTCAAAGGAGACCGCATTGTTATTCCGAAGATAATACACCAAGACATGTTCATGTGAATACACTAAGGAAACTTTGGTGTCGCAAAATGTCGTTCACGAGCGTGCATGACACTATTCCGGCCAGGGATGAATGCTGACATTAAAAAATCAGTTACAAACTGTAGCACATGCCAGATGCACCGACACATGAACCAGAAAGAAACCCTGATCAAACCAACCACCCAATACCAAGCTTACCATGGCGAGTTGTTGAATCAGACCTCTAACAACTTCGATGTCAGAGAGTACGTCTTGGTAGTAGACTACTACAGCAACTACCCAGAAGTGGAACACCTGCCAGATACACGCTCAAGGACAGCGATCAATAAAATAAAACGAATACTGGCACGTCACGGAAAGTGTCAGAAATTGGTGAGCGACAACTGCCCTCAGTACTCCAGCAGTGAATTCAACAGTTTTGCAAAGGAATGGGACTTCAACCATATCACATGAAGCCCACCTATCCACAAACGACTCATGAAAAAAGCAAGAGAAGAGAGGGAAGATCCCTACCTAAGTCTGCTAGAGTTGCGCAACACCCCCCATACACGGGTCTATGTCTCCGGCTCAACTCTCCATGTCCCATCATGTCCCATGGAATATGCTCATCAATCACATGCTCAGCCAAGCATCTGCAACCCACAGTCGTCGATCCCAATAACATCGCTGACATGATGGAACGCAAGCAAGCAGCAAGACAGCTTGCTAATTACAACAAATCTGCTAAAGACCGTGGACCACTCGACAGTGAAGAACATGTACGTCTCCACACCCCAGGTCCAAAGCCACACTGGGAAGCTGCTGTCATCTTTCAAACCCCAGAACCTGGATCACCACACTCTTGCCTTGTGAGCTCAGACCAAGGTGGGAGTATACAAGCGAAATCGTAGACACCTATTCAGTGTTTCTGCCAGAAAGACAACTTTGGGCATGGCACTATGGAATTGAATGCAACCATAGTCAACAGGGGTATGGTGGTCCTCCCCCAGAAAGAAAATGGGTTGAATTTAGGGTTAGGGTCACGAAAATCATAAAACAATGATAAGAGTAATTAATTTTGTCAAAAAATGAACTTAAAATAAACAAATCTGCAAAAATATTTGGATATGGCGCCATACCCATTTTACCCTCTGGCAGAAACCCTGCTATTAAAGACTCGAGAGAGACGTAATTCCATACACCAATATGATCCTGATGATGATCAGTCTGACACCCATGTTCCAGAAGGCAATACTTCGCCTGACATAAAGGCAACCAAAACATCAGATACACCAATATCAGCAGTGTCGACAGCTGACAAGCCAATTGGAACAGCAGTGCAAAACCCCACTCTACTAACTGGCTCATACAAAACCAGAGCAGGCAGAGAGACACAGCCAAGGCATATCCTTGATCTTTAAATGAGTATAACTATAATACAAAGCCTCAGCGTATCCTTGATCTTTAAGTGACTATAACTATAATACAAAGCCTCAGCGTATCCTTGACCTTTAAGTGACTATAACTATAATACAAAGCCTCAGCGTATCCTTGATCTTTAAGTGACTATAACTATAATACATCGTATTCTAATTTAAAAGTTTGTATATTGACATTAATCGTGAATTTATTCATATTCTTACCATTTTTTGACACCCAAATGCCGATGTACCTCTTGTGTGTTGGGATGACATTAAACATTCAACCACTCAATAAATCAATCATCACCTATTGGATATCAAACATTTGGTACGTTTTGACACGAAGTCGTACAGAAAACCAGCTACATTTTCCAGAAAGAGCAAGGGATCTTTTATATGCACATTACCACAGACAAGTCTGCACATACCACGACCTTTGATATACCAGTCGTGGGGCACTGGATGAAACAGGGAAAACAATCAGAGAATGGGTCCACTGAGGTGGTTCGATCCTATGATGGAGGCATCTCAGGTGAGCGCTCTACCAACTGAGCTAGATCTTGTCCCATTATGGATGAAATAAGGTCATTCCGTTGTTATTACCATAAAGCCCAATGTCGGTCTTTAACTAAAATCGTCGAATATGCTTCAACAGAACACCCCGACGGTGAATTTGAATACAGACACCTTGGCCTGGATGAAAGAGGTCGAACTTTCAAATACCAAGGCGAAGGAAAGACATTAAGTGTTCTGTCAAACTGCAATGTTTTAAAATTATATATTGTGACTCGAAAACAGAAAGGACAAAAATCTCCGAAGAAAGAAGGTGCACCAACGATTACGACTAGGATTTCGAAAAACGCAATTTTATTAAAACACTTTCGACTAAACTTTCAGTAATGTTTTCCAATTTAGGAGAAGTAGGACAAAAAGGGGTGTTGGTAAAACGCGGACCCCCCCCCCCCCCCCCCTCACAATTCTTTAGTTTTTGGAAACGGTTGGCAACGTTGTTGACAATTCCTCAAGAATAACAATACTTACATTTTGTTTGTGGATGTTGTCAATTGTAGGTCTAAGTGGTATTCATGTATTATTACCACACAGATGCGATTCAGTGATACAGCAATTAAATGTTGGACTTACAGACTCTTTCATATAAAATTTGTACGGAGCATGTTTGGCCTTTGAAATTTAAGTTACAATCCTGTAAGAAGAAGTTCTATTGACTCAAATACTTCTTTGATAATGTTTGAGGTGCCAAGTAAAGTCAGTAAATGTCTTAGTTTTGAAATTCATCTATATTTTTTTAATTGTTTGTGTGACGAATGGAAATTCGTAATTAGTAGGTAACGCGTAGGCCTACTTACAACTTACCATAATTGTTTTACACTGCCTAATAACCACGGTCAGTGCGTTTAAAATATTTCTTAAAATTATTTATCCCAAAATATATGGACACCAAATCCATTACTGAAATCTCAAAATGACCGTAAGTGTTGCAAACAAATAAATAACAATCATAGGCCTATGTAATAGCCGCACAATATTTTACTCCAAACCAATCATTATTTACTTAAATTTTAACCGCTAAATGCTTTACTCGAAAACACATCACCTTCACTTTAAAAAAACACCCCGTTGATTTATCTCGTGTAATACAATTTGCATAACTAAAACTAATCTTTATCTTTAAAAAAATATTTTTGTACTAATTGTATCCTTAGTTTGTTTTACAAGTGCCTGTTATATACAGGCCCACCTCTTGTAAACCATTTTTTTTTTTTTTTTTTATCACATTAATGTTTGCCATTGTAACCAAAATCTGATATAGTTTGTACCCGATCCGTCAGTGCCCCCCCCCCCCCCCCCTCCTCCCAAAGTCCTTCCTACGGGCCCGTTATATCAATAATTATGAACGAAAATGCAGTCAGCAGTAGGAATAAATATGTTGTTATATGGATGTAATGGCTTCTTTCATTTCAAATACCAAATCTTTTATCTTGATATTATAGAAGGACAAAAAGAAATATATTGTTATAATACTCTCAATCTTATTTTTAACACAAATATGAGAGAATTGCTTGAAATCAACACTTTACTCTTACCCTCTTCAGTAAAATGCGATCTCTCAAGACCGCAGCGTTATTTATCTAACCGCTATTGCTTTATCCGTATTACCAGCGTTGTATAGTTACTTTGTCAGTTACTAAAAATGTTTATAGTCCGTCCCTTCATCTTACATTTGTAGTTTTTTTGTAAATAATTTCAGTAGGAAAGTAAAAATGTTTTGGAAATAATAATTAAAAACCCCCAACGATAAAGTATTTTTGAGTGCAATTAAGAAATCAATAGGCTCAGAAATAAATAACGTGTAGTAAATTCCATAGTAAAAAAAAAAAGGCGTTCCCTGGGGTTTTGTTACTTTTGTCTGATGCACATTTCAAATTACTTAACGATTCTAGACTGTTTTTCACTGTCCTGCACTAGTACCATAACACTAATACTGAATTATTAATCTATAGTAATCCACCTAGGTGTGACCATTACAAAATAATATTATAAAATTACGTAACACTTTAGAACCACGTCGTTAACAATTACGATAAATTACTCTCCCACTTTTCATTAAGAATATATTTTCGTCTGCCACATGCTGGCTACGCCATTGATTACAGTGACACTGATTACACATATGAGACTGTAACTATGTCACCAATATCGACTTCGCTGAGATCGCATAGGACCTCCGATGTATCCTAAACTATAGAATTCCATCCCCCATCGAATTCCGTCCGATTTCACTTCTGCATTCGTTCTAATCACACTGCGCAAGCACGAACTTTAATTCTATTGCAAATGTATCAACTAACCAAGCCTCGATCGATCAAAATAGAAAATGAGGGTGGAAAAAGGTTTTAAAATGTGTTTATTCCTTGTACAGTAGCGGTAATTCTATTATTGCATACAGAAACCATATCTAAAGGTTATAATAGATTAAAACCTGTATAAACGAAGAGATTAGACTTGACAGATCGGTAATGACTGTCGTCTGCATGAGTTTTGTCTATAGTTAGTTAAAAGTCACATGACTGGCACTCTTGGGTGGGTGGGGTGGGGGGGGGGGGGGGAGGTGTAGGGTGATGTATGAAAGTGTGTTTGTGTCAGATCCACAATTGTTATTAAGAAACATTAGTCGAATTTTTCTTATTTAGCACAAGCAAACCATTTTTATATATTCATGAAAATTTGCTGAAGAGTGGCATGACTGTTTAGAAAGCATCTAAAAAAAAAGCAAAATAAAAAAAAAAAAAAAAAAAAAAAAAAAAAAAGCAAGGGGAACTTTCTAATCTCGAACACAGTGGTGCTGGTCGACAACCATTGTTCATCAAAAACGTGTAGATATTTTCATAATTCATTTACATTTGCTTCGTTGACAATCTGTTGTGTTCTTGTGGCCTCAATTTTATGACGGATGTGGTCTTCCATACATTCCGCGTTTGTGACGTTCACATGGGGCGGATTTCGATGGTGTTAAAAAAATTTACAAATATTTACTTCCTGGTAGGAATTTTACATTCGTTGACAACAATGGTCAGTAATTACAAAAAATTTATTATTATTTTACTTTGTATTTGACAAGGTAAATATTGATGTCGTTAAATTTATCCGGTTGTTGGACTGAATATGCGCAGTAGCGATTTCCTGTTAATAGGACGGAATTCGATAGAGATGTAATTAATATGAAACCAATGTTCTCTAGTGGTGTCTTTAAACAAAACAAACTTTCTTTTAAAAATTAATATGACGTCATCACCTTTAATTTTATATCATAACACGTTATAACGTTGTTAAATTAAGTCATATCCTTTCACCCCTCTTCGAGAATATTCAATAAAAAGGCAAAATGACAGCTGGCACAAAATTATACCTGCTTTTTGCCCTATGCGATCTCGGCGAAGTCGATATTGGTGACATAGTTATTATATAGCACGGGCGTAGGAAGGTTCCAAAAAGTGTGGGGGTGGGTGGGGTGGGGGTGGGGTGGGTGGGGTGGGGGTGGGGTGGGTGGTGGTGGAGCACAAACATATATATATATATATATGCCGCCTCCCCCCCCCCTCCCCCCCCACCCAGTATGTGGAATCTGCAGAGCTGTCAACCTGTGACAATTCTTAGGCGTGAGAAAATTAGAAGTCAGGGTCCAGGGACTGCAGGCTCTTGGTCGGGTCCAGGACGAAGGTTTTTGTTGTTATTTGTTTAAGTCCAAAATGGAAATCTCTAAAAAAAATTCGAGCAAATGCAAGTTTTACTAATTAATACGGTTAATGTTAAAACCATACAAGTCGGTCATCGGTAGCACCCGCGAGTGATTGTTGGTACACAACCGAGGGTAGGTTCAATATGCTGTATTATTATTAATAGGTAACGAATTCTGAGACCTGCATAATCAGCATATAATTCCATTCAGCTCCAAAATATATAAAATATTTTTATTTTTAGAAAAAGTGTGAGATTATAGTGATCCCAGTATTCGACCAGTACCCAGTATTCGACCACTGTATTTATTTAATTACCATACTCGTTTAAACTGAATAGTATATAGATTTTCCCAACGTATTTTGAACATACGCGACAGGGTGAACATTCTTTCTTCCGGAAACGCAAAAGCAGACGATAACCATCTGAATGAACCTAAGTATATTTTCATCGACTATAGTGATAACATGAACGTCGGTCATTTTTATAGCATGCTATAACACCATCCAACATCCCGTGAACATTTGCAATACTTTTAATCCATTTGAAATCTTTGAAAAATTGTTTAATGTTTTTATTTGTAATCAAACTGAGCTGGCAATGCAATATGACCTCAGTCATTATAATTTCAATCACGTGACCACATGATCAAATAATGACATATGATAGAGAGGGTTGCCCCAGTATTCGACCAATAGAAAAGCTTGAGGATACATTCTCAAAATAAACTCCCAAGAACCACACATTTACTAATTTTATGTATTTTGGTGCTGCAGGGCTCGAAACGGCCTGTGGCCAGGTCGCCGAATGCGACCAAAGTCTCGTTTAGGCAACTTAAATATTAAAAAATAATGGCGTTAGTCGCCCAAATAATATTATTTGGGCGATCTTTTCTCTGTAATATATGAGCCACTATTAATAATTGTATAGCATTTTGGTTCGCAAAACTGAACGTATATCGGCTTACCGTAATTTGCCAACATTCATTTATATTAATTATAAACATTGATGTTGTAGACCGAATGCAGTTAGGTGTAGCTTTTATAAAACAAAGACATTCGGATCCAGTTCATAACCATTCAGAAACTCTCGGGCAGAACATTCCCGAATGCTGTCTTAGTTTTTGTCATCTACTTTATGGTGTTCTGAGTTCTGTTTTTTTTTAAATCTTGTTTTAATTGGGGGTTTTGATTGGCCAGTCAATTTGGTGCTTATTGAATTGACTAAAGATATGATTACAAGTAAAATCACGATCATGATGTCATCCGTCGGATGGAATTTTCTTAAACATACATCAAGAACCAAAGGGAAAAAGCAAGCATACTAAGGAAGTTTACTTTGTTTTCAGTTCTGTCTAGCGCAAATGAAGGTAGGTTATGTTAGGATAAGAAACTTTACCCCCACTTGGTTTGTATCTATTTCTTACAAATACTTATACTATTAAACACTGAACACGTGAACAACACTTCGCTAACATGTGAACAATGAATGAATGCATGAATGAATGAATGAATGTTTAACGACACCCCAGCACGAAAAAATACATCGGCTATTGGGTGTCAAACTATGGTAATGCAAATAAATAAAGTGATGATCAACATCAATATAAAAATTCAAGGTTTAAACAAAAACAGTGTAAAGAACAGTGTAAAGAACTGTACAAAAACACAAATATCACAGAATTTTACGGATACTGAATTTTACTCAAAACTTCAATTTTGTGCTGTATTGGCCATTCTCAAAGAGAATGTTACACCCCTGCACCACGGTGAGGTTACAGCACGCGCAGGGGAAACATGTGAACAATTATGTAGCCCAGTTGGTTGTACATTATATTTTTGTATTATATGTGAGCTACCCCTGGGAGCTGAGTCACGCCATGCAATTTTGTGTTAACGATGTAAACAAAAAATTATTAAATTCAGACATTTTGTAAAATTGTACAAAATAAGTAAATAATTTGCTCGTCGTGTTTTCTTTTAATTTTTCATTTCAATACTATGTATGTTGGTATTTTTGCTATGTAGAAATGGTTCTTCAAATCAATATTATTTTATTGAAGCACATTTCATATGCTTACTTAAATATTTCATGTTTGGGCTACCTAAAGCAAGTTTGGTCCACTGAAAATGAAATTTTAGTGGCCCAGATATTTGGTTTTGGGCCACCATATTTTTTGACGAGTTTCGAGCCGTGTGCTGTTTGTCAGGACTTACACAATTATATTTTCTTTTGTTTTCAGTCTAATATCATTATTTGTAAATTGAGATAGGACCAAAGAGACTGTTCACCAGAAAGTAATTGTGCGTGTGTGAATGTGTTTATAAGCATGTGCGTGCGTGCGTGCGTAAATGCATGAATATGTGTTACAGTTGTTAAAATCAACACTTTTTGGATTTAGTCAGCGCTCAAAGTTCTCGACCAACTGGTCGCATATGCGACTGGATGTTTCACGAGTGCGACATAAATTACTACCAAGTCGCACGAGTGCGACCAAACTAAATAACTAGTTTTGCTGGTTGGAAATTGGCCACTGCATTGACGCATACTATGAAATTAGTAGTCTTAAGTTATAGCCAAGTGACACAACGTTTTGTTAATCTGCACGTGATTCACAACAGAATCATAATGCTTGGTCTGGTGACGTCATCAATTCTGAGAAAAATACCACCCTTTGGCCTACTACGCTAAGGCTGAAAAGAAACAGCTTTCGCTGAACATAGTTTTTAAGCAGTAAGTTTAAAATTTGAGATGTACCTTAAATAGAATATCAACTCAGTTTGAACAAAATTATAATTATGTATACCGATTTAATCGGTTTTATTAAGATTCTCGTCTGATGACGGTTAATAGTAACTGGAAACGAAATAACACCAAACGACTACAGAATCACGGTAACACGGTTCAAGACGTTTCTTACAAATAGGCCGTATTTTCTACGTGGCTCCATTTGCAAGTCGACTTTTAAACACGTTCACGATTTTAAAGACCTTGGGCCGAATTTACACTTATAAAGCAAACATAAAGCAAAATATCTGTAAAGTGAGGGGAACACCCCCCCCCCCCCCCCCCCCCCCCGCTACCTACGCCAGTGCCCCTGTCTGCATTTTGTACATGATGACCACCATCCCCCCTTCCAGGAACGTAAAAATTATGTACTTTATGGATGCCCCTATGAATATTCATCAGTGCTCCAAACTTATTCCCCAGTGCTCCTAAAATATGTAACTGTGCGCCTAAAACCGGCTCGGTGGCGTCGTGGTAGGCCATCGGTCTACAGGCTGGTAGGTACTGAGTTCGGATCCCAGTCGAGACATGGGATTTTTAATCCAGATACCGACTCCAAACCCTGAGTGAGTGCTCCGCAAGGCTCAATGGGTAAGTGTAAACCGGTTCAACAAAAGCCATAGTTTGTGCTATCCTGCCTGTGGGAAGCGCAAATAAAAGATCCCTTTCTGCTAATCGGAAGAGTAGCCCATGTAGTGGCGACAGCGGGTTTCCTCTCAAAATCTGTGTGGTCCTTAACCATATGTCTAACGCCAATTAACCGTAAATAAAATATGTTGAGTGCGTCGTTAAATAAAACATTTCTTTCTTTCTTTTCTGTGCGCCTAAAATTAGAATGTTAGGAGCACAGTGCTCCTAAAACATTTTTCAAACTTTGAGCCCTGTTAGTTGTTTGATATATGCTGCATTTACTATACAAAAAACTTCAAAGTTTAGTTTTATTAGTTAATTAGAAAGTGGTCGAATACTGGGTCAGCTGGTCGAATACTTATACTGCATACTGTTCCTTGCAGCACTCAAACCTACTCTATTGTCCGAACCAAATTGTTAACAACTACCAAAAATTACTCTCCTACCTTTAATTGCCGTTAGATTTCCTCCAAAGTTTGTCCAGACACAAATCGCAAAAAAACCCACTACAAATATACAGATTCCACACACGAGACTGCAACGATGTCGCCGATATCGTCTTTGCTGAGATTGCATAGGAAAAAATACATGCAGTTTTCTGCCGTCTGCCATGTTGCTTGTTTATGGAATACTCTTCAAGAGGGGTGAAAGCCTCCAAAGTATGTGACACAATTAATATAAAATCAGTGGTCCTCTAGTGGTATCATTAAAAAAAAATAATAATAAAAAAATAATAATAATAAATAATATGACGTCATCACGTTTTCTTTTATATCATAACATGTTATGACGTTGTTAGATTAAGTCCTATCGTTTCACCCCTCTTGAAGAATATTGCATAAAAAGTTAAAATGGCAGCTGACACAAAATTACATGCTTTTTGCCCTATGCGCTCTCAGCGAAGTCAATACAGGTGACATAGTTATCATCTGGTATGTGGAATCTGTGTCATTGTAATGGGTTTTTTCAAGATTTCTGTCTGGACAAACTTTGGAGGAAATCTAACGGCAATTAAAGGTAGGAGAGTAATTTTTCGTGGTGGTTAACAATTTGGTTCGGACAATAGTCGGCGTATACCACATGAACAAAACTTGGGTCTATTCATTGAATAGCATTGCCAGTAAGTATTTACGAAGAAAAACAAATATTAGCAAATGCCAATAAACGAACATGTTATAATCCTTTCTTTCTAAAGTGGTAGAATACTGGGGTCGTTGCCCTAACGTTGCGTGAGAGCTTGATGTTTGTTACAAATGCGTGAGACTCACGCCAAATGCGTGAATTGACAGGTATGTATTTGTGTCATTGTAATGTGTGGGTTTTTTTAAGATGTCTGTCTGTACGAATATATGCGTTTAATGATATTAAAATTGTTTCTATACCTTTTTTCTTCAGTGTCGAACGTCCAAAGATCACTCACCCTTGTCAAGGTCGTATCCAAAACGAGGCTATAGGGGCCTAAAGTCGCGAAGACGTCATAATTATACTCATATACTATATAGTGTGGTAGGCCTGTGGGGAAATTAACTAAAACCTAAAACAAATTGGTACACAAGGGGTTTTTTTCTTTTGCTGTAACACTATCACAAAGACCATCTCTACACATTGCAAAAGTTAGAAATGTGTGAGGCTCTGCATAATTGTTTAGTATTGATTTGATGACGTCATTATGAGAATAAGAATAAGAATAATTTATTTGCATAACACCCGAATATGGGCAGAGCAAAAATAACAATATAATATACATTTATCTGCAGTAAACAACTACCAGTCACGTCCCAAACTACTTTGACAAAAACACGAATACGATACTTGAAGAAAGAATATTAAATATTTTTCAGTTGGGTACATGAAATAAAAATATATTCCAATCAGTTAACGTGTGTTTAGAAAAATAACTTTGTCACGCCTGCACGGTTCGTCATTTTCAATTTTTAAAGCCACTACATGATAAAATACATGTTTTTCAACTATCCACAATGAACGAACACTTTGATCAATATTTTTAAAAGGAAATATTTAGATTGTCAATAATAGTCAGTTCACCCCCCCCCCCCCCCGTCCCCAATGATAGCTAACAATAGGCCCGTAGGAGCTGGGGGGGGGGGGGGGGGCGCTTTTTTCGCCAGTTTTTATTTCGGGACTTTAAATGTCTGAGGTAATAAGCCGAAAACACGCCAAAATCGCTTTAAAGGGGGTTAATATTTTTTACAATTTCCTTATGGGGATTTGGGGCTTCGCGCCTGCTGCGCTCGCGGTTTCGCACAACACATTTTATACAACCATAAAAATTAGCCCCCCCCCCCCCCCCCACCCACACACACACACTTTGAAAATCCGTCCTACGGGCCTGAACAAGCTTGCTGTTAATACAGACAGGCAATACGTCCATACCAGTTGATAGTTTGTAAAATATAAATTTTCTAATGAATTGATTCTTTATAAAAACAATTTATACCCAATTGCAGGGCTTAAACAGTTAAGAAGAGAATTTTCTTTAAGTTTCTTTAATGCTTTCCGGATTTGTTTCGGGGGAAGGGGGCAATTGCCCCCCTCCCCCTGAATTGTTCTGAATGGACTATGTCTACTATTAACTACAGTAGGGGCACACAAATGCAGCATACCTTATGGAAATCAAATAATAATTATAATAATAATAATAATTGAAAAACATGACAATAGGGAGCATAAAAGTCTTTAAAAAATAAATGATTTGGCGTAGTTGATCTGGCACTCGTGAAATATTAAACGCACCTAATGTTAATTCAGCTTCCTCTATTTTAAGTCAATTTCTTCTAGTCAAGTGGACCCAATATCAGCAATTTTAATGAATAAACAGACAGAGAGAGAGAGAGAGAGAGAGAGAGAGAGAGAGAGAGAGAGAGAGAGAGAGAGAGAGAGAGAGAGAGAGAGAGAGAGAGAGAGAGTGTGTGTGTGTGTGTGTGTGTGTGTGTGTACAGGGGCGTAGGCGTAGGAGTTTCTGGTGGTGCAAAAACAAAATAGAAAAAGGTCCACTTGGTTCATATTCGAACCCCCCTAGGTCCAGATCACGCTACGCCCCTGGAGTACCTTTAACATGCCCCTATACCACTACGGTTTCGGGCATGTCGATCTGCATAGACGGCAACTGAATGTTGTCCACCCATTTCAGCCATTCGCAGACTTTTATTTTGTCTGTCTTAATCATGAAGAACGACCGAAAAAAACCGTCTTAATGGTTACGGGACGACTCGTGCCCATTTTATTTCGCCCCTGGACGATTCGTACACACTACCGTTTTATACCCTAGACGATTCATACCCAGTACATTTAGGACACGTTTTATGTTGAATTCCACAGTGATAATGTTTTGTCTGTCTTAGTTAGTTGTTCGCTTGAGTGATTTTAATTGGGTTTTCTTTCCAAGGTTCAAACATGCTTACTGTGGGCATGGAAAGACAGTAATTTCTAAAAATAAAACCCACGAACAACACCTTTACGATATTTGATCAATCCATATTATGTAAACGACGAGTATGACTTAATGTCGTGTAACTAAACAGTAATATAAAACTCAAACAATTATGATTGCATTATTTTTTTATTGAGATTAACATATTATTAAAGAATACATTAAATAAGAAATTTGCATTGCATAGCACTGAAATCGATATTAAATCAGTCATTTCATCAAGTATCATTATAATGCAATAATATATACCATAAAATTAAATATTAAATCAATGGAAGCATTTGGAATATATACATATCTTATGATACCAATGGTGTATTTCATCATTTCAAATTCTTCCTTTGATTTAGTATTTAATTATGTGGTATGCAATTTATAATCTATATGTATATAACACAAATGTTCTACTTATACACGTATTATTGCATTACTAGTAAAAATGGGGTCCACACAATTATTCATATTTGAAATTATGAAGAACAGCACTAAATTAAATATTAAATCAATGCAGTTTTAAAAAGTTGCATGCAATACACTATTTACTATTTACTATATTTATAATGATTAAATTTACCAGGCTATAATATACTCTTCAAAAAAAGTAGGGGAACTCTAATAAGAATTTGCAATTGCCAAAATTGTAAGGTGTATTAGCTGTGGGGAATGGTTATATGATAATAGTGAATTAATTGGGCAAACATTACAACCGGTAGTTCAGTATTACAGTAAGTTTTATGACCACCAAAGATTTTGAAGAACAATTGGGATCAGAAGTGAAATTTGAAAGTTGACAGGTTTTTTATCAGTAAATCGCAAATTCAAACAATAAAAATGACGTGCATTTTTAAAAATATGAAAAATGCATTTTGTGGTATTAGAAACACCAGGGTGACAAGAAATACTTCAGATGTACGGAAATGAATAATCTAAACAATAAAATCTAAGTAATGTTTGATTTCAGAGAGCTCTAATAGTGAAATACATGCCTCAGTGTTTAAAAACTAGGGTTTGTCCCTTTAATGCCATGGAAAGTGGAGGATTTGTGTATTTGAACGTTCCTTTACTGATGTACCAGCCATCATCAACTGAGGAAGGTGAGACATCTGGGCCCGTGCTTATAAAACTTAAAGTCTAGACTTTAACGTAATACTATTTGAATGGCGTTACCATGACGTTAAAGTCTGGACTTTATTAAAGTCTAGACATTAAAGGGACAGACCCTAGTTTCAACCCGTGAAAATGAACACTAAGTTTACTTAACCTACAAGCCTGTAACACATTTGGATAAAGTTACAATTGAGTGAAACATTAATCTGTGACTGAAATGGTGAAATACCCTCTAAAAATATACTAAAACTCTACTCCATAGCTGTTACTTCTCAGACGCACGTGCGTTTTTAAAAATATGAGAAATGTATTTTGTGATATTAAAAAAACGTGGATGACCAAAAACACTTCGAATGTACGGAAATGAATAATCTAAACAATAAAATGATTTCTCTTATCAAAAACGGCTCTAATAGTAAAAACAATATGCCTTAGTGTTTAAAAACTAGGGTATGTCCCTTTAAGGTTTATAAGCACGGGGCCAACATGGGCAACTCTTTTTCGATTAACAGCAAGGGATCTTTTATATGCACATTCCTACAGACAGTATAACACATACCACAGCCTTTGATATACCAGTCATGGTGCACTGGCTCGAGCGAGAATAGCCCAATGGGCCCACTGACAGGGATCGATCCCAAACCGACCGCGCATCAAGCGAATGCTTTACCACTAGGCTACGTCCCGCCCCAACCTGATATTGGAGTCTGTCATCATTTTAATAATACAACGTATTTGAAGTAATAGGAAATGTGAAATTGTCTCTCATCATAAAGCTTAGTTTAGGGGCCAGTGTAGTTTTGAATATCTATGTGTATAGACTGAGGTATGAAACAGGCTTGCTATATTCAGTAGGGTCTCCACGAGTACTCGAGTACTCGGGCACGGGTCGAGTCTAGCAAGATTCGATTCCGTTCACAGGACTCGAGTACCCGTGCAAGATGGAATATAATAATTAACTATAATACAACGGACAATGTAGGACAATAATTACAGCAGCAGATAATCAGCGATTTAAGTTGCACAATAATTATATGATCATGCGCTAGTTTCTCTTTTTAAATTAGCCGTCTGTCCTTCAGAACACTGAACATATCAAGCGGTTTCTAAATGCAATACAATGGCATGATTTGGTATCCATGTTCAGCGATGGAGTTAAGATGCATGATGCTATTTTACTTTATTCCTTAGTCTGATCATCATCTGGTGTTAATGTCGGGTACTCGGGTCCGGGTCGAGTTTGACCCTCGAGTACTCGAATCCTATGTTTTGGACTCGTGGATGTCCTAATCTTCAGTAGTTTGATGTCTTATGTCTAACTCTGGTAAATCACCAGGAGTTAATCTTCTATGCTACTGTTATTGAATAATATAAAATTGTCATTAAAACTGGTCGTGAAATTAAACCTTTTAGTCGGATTATTTTGTGTTTATTTAATCCAATTAGTAAGAACACCAATGCTACGTTCAGCCAGACCAAGCAGAAAAAACGTCCGCTAGACTTGTTTATGCGCTTTACGTTAATTAAACCAAATGGCCATGTCGGGAACCAATCAAAAATAGTTCGCGAACGTTAGCAAAAACGTTCGCAGGCTGAACTTAGCCCTCATTTATATGCACAGAGAAACAAAAAAGTTAGTAATGAAACACATGCAATGTCCTAAATGAAGCCACGTTTTCCAATGGAGAATGATAAAGAGAAGGTCAGATCAGCAGAACAAGACCCTCAACATCAAGTATACCTATTGATCGATCAGTACAAACGAGAAAGTGTACCTATTGATCGACCAGTACAAACGAGAAAGTGTACCTATTGATCGACCAGTAAGTGTACCTATTGATCGACCAGTACAAACGAGAATGATGAAGAGAAAGTCAGATCAGCAGAACAGGACCCTCAACATCAAGTGTACCTGTTAATCGATCAGTACACACCTCAGAGAGGTCCCACGCAAAGACTTTTTGAATTTTGAATGTCCCATAGGGAAACCGTTGCGCAGTTTGAATAAAAGAAATTTGGCACATTTTTTACCGGTGCGCCGAATTGTAAAGGCGGTGTGTGTGTGTGTGTGTGTGTGTGGGGGGGGGGGGGGGGGGTGTCCATTAGTAGCAAGAATATTTCATATACACCATTGTGACGGTACATGCTCTTAATTTCTTTTCGCCTGTGGCGATATTAATTGTGTTAGAGGGCCGTGTGCAGTTCATTGCACTTATCCAGGTGGGCAACTTGTTACGTAATACTTCTGCGCGACAGTCCTCGATCGGTACGCCTAATACACACCCAGAGCAGGTGTGGAGGCCATGTGGCTAGTAGTTACGTAATATCTCCGGTAGTGCTGTTTATGGCCAGGGGATTGGTCGCGGATTGGCGACAGCCAGACTGACGATCAGAGAGAAATATACCGACTCTGGGAGAGGTGGAATATCAGACGATAAGATTCGGTGCCGCGATTTACCCCCAGGCGATATTTCTACTTAGAATAAATAGCTAGTGTTTTAGAGTTATGAGGAGAAGCAAAAAGGACGGCTCCCAGGGAACGTAGTCCGTTGGACTTTGGTAAATATTTTATTTCTGCTCTGTTGTATAACCTTGATGTGATTGATGTGACTTTAAATATTTTAATACTGTATTATACCAATATTCTTTAGACAGTGTCTTCGGTCATCTGACAAAGTAAATCGTAGACTTTTTGTTCTAACATTATACGAGTATTTGGTAATATAAAGCTTAGCCAGTCATCCTAGAAGACCTAGGTAAACTGTAGGTTATTGTCTTTATTGTGATAGGTACCAGTATTAATTCTGTGTTACAAGGTTACTGAATGAGTAGTTAAGGGTTAATTAAAAATTAACCAGTTAGGAATAGAGTGGTAATTCCTTTATTAATTAACTTCTCCTAGAAGCGTTTCTCAATTATCACACGTGTGGGTGTTGTGTCACGGTGAAGTGATTAGCATATTGTGTAAACTAAACTCCTAGAGATTAACTAATTAAGTGATCAGTTCTGGGTTGTTATTATTGTTGTTATTAATTAACTACTGCGGCTGTACATTTGTCAGCGTAGGTTAATACAGATTCCAAAGTGTATTGTGTTTTTGTTGTGTTTTCTAGTGAACTAAACGTGCTATAATAATATATACTTTATATAAGATCGTATCTCTGATCATACCTAGAGACGAGCCAAAGCGGTTTTGAACTGCCTGTTACAGAGAGATCTAATAGATATACAGTTAGGAGAGATATTTGGACAATCGTGTTTTATTCGGTTACGGGTATTATAGAATACCCGTGACAACCATCCCACAGACAACATAGCACATACCATGGTCTTTGTTATACCAGTCATGGTGCACTAGGTCCTGATGTTATGTACAAGAAAATAGCCCAATAGGCCCACCGACGGGGATCGATCCTAGACCGACCGTACATCAGGCAAGCGCTTTACCGCTGGGCTACGTCCCACTCCCATCAACTACAATATGCCAAACATTACGGTTCTATATTTAGCACGATAGTTCTGACGACGGTTAGGAGAAGAAAATTATGGTTTATTTTATGACTCACCACTCAACACAATTTATTACGGTTATAAATATTGAAGGACATTATGGTTAAGGGCCACAAAAATATTAAGAGAGGAAACCCGCTGTTGACATACTTTGGACTACTACCGACATAAAAACAAGGTCAGGTCAGGTCAAAGGGTTTACGTGAACATTCAGAGCAAGCTGTTGTACATAGCGCACGCCTGTCATGGGCGATTGTGTCGATTTCCGCCGGCTCCTCCGTCCAGTACAGGATAAAAGCAAACATTCAGCAGTGGTGTAGTAAGATGCCAAAACGTGTGTGTGTGTGGGGGGGGGGGGGGGGGGGGGGGGAGACACGCGCGCGCACACACACATACATATATACACACTATATTTATAGTTTTAAAATTTAAAAATATTGTGATTAACATAGATGTACTATCTATCTTTTAAAAGATCCTCTCCTGTCTTCTGAACCTGAAATACAATCTACACAATGCTGGTGTGCCGTCGGTGACGATGTAACAGAACAACGTATGGATGTACGGTCATTGTCGTACTTTGTGATCACCTAATCGGTTGCATACAGTTCTTCCACTGATGAATTAGGATGTGAAATGATACATATGTGTATCCGCTTAATATTGACGACTTGCGTGTTGACTCCCTAAACATGGTTACCGGCCTCGGTGGCGTCGTGGTTAGGCCATCGGTCTACAGACTGGTAGGTACTAGGTTCGGATCCCAGTCGAGGCATGGGATTTTTAACCCAGATACCGACTCCAAACCCTGAGTGAGTGCTCCGCAAGGCTCAATGGGTGTAAACCACTTGCACCGACCAGCGATCCATAACTGGTTCAACAAAGGCCATGGTTTGTGTTATCCTGCCTGTGGGAAGCGCAAATAAAAGATCCCTTGCTGCTAATCGGAAAGAGTAGTCCATGTAGTGGCGACACCGGGTTTCGTCTCAAAATCTGTGTGGTCCTTAACCATATGTCTGACGCCATATAAGTAAATAAAATATGTTGAGTGCGTCGTTAAATAAAACATGTTCTTTCTTTCCCTAAACATGGAAGATCCCTAGTACCCCTAAACTGTCGAGAACATCTCCGCAGACATTGCATAGTGAACACCAACATTACTAGCAACAGCTTTTGTGCCATTCTAACCTCAATAATACCCATCGAGTGACGCTAGGGAGGGATGTAACCCAGTGGTAAAGCGTTCGCTTGATGCGCAGTCAGTCTAGGATCAATCCCTGTCGGTGGACCCATTGGGCTATTTCTCTTTGCAGCCAGTGTTCCACATCTGGTGAAACAAAGGCCGTGGTATGTACTATCCTGTCTGTGGGATGGTGCATATAAAACATCCCTTGCTGCTAATCGAAAAGAGTAGCCCAAGAAGTGGCGACAGCGGGTTTCCTCTCTCAGTATATCTCTGCGGTCCTTAACCATGTGGCTGACGCAATATAACCGTAAATAACATGTGCTGAGTGCGTCGTTAAATAAAACATTTCCTTCCTTCCTTCCGAGTGACGCTACGTCACTATAAAGGCCAGCGAGCTTTGGAATACCGGCGTCAGAGTTGGCCGAAGCTTAACTGAATGTGGGTGCTGTCGGGTTGTTTTTTTTAAAATCAAGGATTAATATGTGGATTCTTTTTAAATTAAAGACCAAGCTATATATGTATTTTTTTTCGCAATCGCTCTCCACCAAACGGTAATCAAAGATTCCTGCTCTAATACCACAACAATCCTATGTTTGACGTCAAATATCTTTACATCGATCATTTTCGAGTTCCTTGATTTAAATGGCTAATGACCATCCAAATGTCTGTCTAGCTCTCTTACGGTCAGACTACTCGGGCTAAGTCATAATATTGAGGGCGTAATATAGCTCAGTCGGTTGTGTGCTCGGTTGAGGTGCTTGCGTCGCAGGATCGAACCACCTCAGTGGATCCATACAACTGATTGGGTTTTTTTTCTTGTTCCAACCAGTGCACCACAACTGATCAAAGGCCGTGGTATGTATACATGTGCTTTTATGTCTGTGGGGAAAGTGCATATAAAATATCCCTTGCTGCATTAGGAAAAATGTAGCGGTTTTCCTCTGATGACTACGTGTCATAATTACTAAATGGTTGATATCCAATAGCCGATGATTGATTAATCAATGTGCTCTAGTGGTGTCGTTGAAACAAAACAAACTTTAATCATAATATGAACTTCTAGCATAGCAGACCCTGTCTGTTGGATGGTGCATACAAAAGAACCCTTGCTGCTAATCGAAAAGAAGAGGCGACATGGGGTTTCCTCTCTCTATCTGTGTTGTCCATAACCATATATCTGATGTAATATAACCGTAAATAAAATGTATTGAGTGTGTCGTTAAATAAAACATTTCTTTCTTTTTTCTTTCTAGCATAGCAGATTAATAACTGTGTTCTGAGACCCTTTTTTAGATAATTCTCGCGCAACCCGAGAAATCACGAGATGTGCAGCCATCTTACGTTTTGCGAATGATATCATTACCGGTACAAGTATTTTGCAGAATTATGAAGTTGTGAAGAATAATTTTGCCATATTGGTTTGGCATAGGTAAGAAATGTTAATTATTTTAAATGCCAGTTCTAATTTTTTCTCTCATTAACATGAAAGTAAGTAGTTTATCACAGTTACGGACAAAAACAAAGGCCTGTCAATGAATCATCTCATTGATTTGTGATGTCATGCAGACAAAATGATAAGACAGCACGATAAACCATTCCGTGTACGGAGTAAGGAGTGCAGGAAAACGAACAGCCAAGGTAAAAAAAAAGGCAATTTATACTAGATTTGCCATGTGTCTAGTTTGTCAATACGTTGGTGGGCCCATTGGGCTATTTCTCGTTCCAACTTCCAGCCAGTGCACCACGACTGCCACTGGTAGCATTTCTGTGGGTGTGGTAGGTATGTGCTGGCTTGTTTGTGGGATGGTGCATATAAAAGATCCCTTGTTACTAAAGGAAAAATGTAGCAGGTTTGCTCTGTAAGACTCAAAATTGCCAAATCTTGTCAATTTTTTGACATCTATAGTCTGTCACCCATCATTCTATAAAAAAAAAAAAATTGTAAATAATTTCAGTTTGGTTTAGTGTAAGAAGAATAGTAAAAGTGTTTTGAAAATAACAAAAATATACTATTCAGTGTGCGATTTTGAGGAGAGTCCGGTAGCCCAAGGCTCGCAAAAATCATATAGGACTCTCAAGCTTGGCTAGCATACAAATTACATTGTTTCTTCGGAATGACACAGTCAACATATATCCCACAATCCTGGGAAACCAGAGTCTTGAATAATGATCTTTTCCATGGTTTCATGTAAAACATTTAGTGTATCTTCTGTTCTACTGGAGACGCACAGCAGGGCTCGCTGGGCTGGTGACGTGCTCTCAAGATCTGCAAACAGGGAGACCTTCAGCATTCAAAATAGCACTTGTCTGTTTGTCCCAACAAGTGAAAATTTACTCGTACAAGCATAATTTACCTTAGTGGTTATCCGGCGGACAAGTAAAATATTTTTTTTACAAAACAGTATCATAATTTTTAACAATTTGTTGTACTTTAAAACAAATACCCAACGAAATCAGCGGTGTCTCATAGCAAACTGTTAATAATAGTGTTATACAAATATCGTGGTTTGAGAGTTAAATAAACATGGTCTTGATAACATAATGGTCTTAGCTCGTGAATATTCGAAATACCTTTGAGTTGCGATCGAGTTCCGAATTCCCCACTCGGAACATCGCGGCTGACATAAATAATTTATTTGATTGACAAATTATATTCGATACCATTCGTATTTAAAAAAGGAAAACAAAGTTTATTGTTTTGTCGTTTTAGTTTAAAACGAAGTAATTGCCTGTTTACCACAAATGTGAAAATGAGCTTGCCTTTGATTTTTGTGAATTACTGATTACTTTATCGCAAATGGAATAAAACGAAAACCTGTTATACGGGTTAATCTAAGATTAAAATCATGTTACTTTTCCCTATTAGCTCAGTTGGTAGAGCGCTAGATTCTCATACCGAGAGTCCGTGGTTCGAATCCCCGTTGGAGAGGTTGCTTTTTCTGTTACAATACATTATTTGGACTTAGGTAAAATAGAAAACAAAAAGAAAAGGGAAAAAAAAGAGAAAAAACAAAACGTAAATGGTTATTAATCACAAAACATTTGCTGTATATTTTATACTCGTCTTCTGGACAGATTTGAATATAACATTATTGTTTTGGAGACTAAGCAAACTTTAAAAGGTTAATTAATTTCCATCAGGTATTTTTTATTTTATTTTATGAATGGAATTATGTACGGTACATGTATATACATACAGGTTATGGAGGTACAGTTTTAGGCATGTGAAAACACATAGTAATTGGTATGATAGTGTTTTAAAAAGCAAGAGTGTGTTTTATTTTGTTGTGGGGACAAAAGAAGGGTTATTTAGGTGTTTTGTTTTTAGACATGGCAATTTTTGTGACTTCGATTGTGGTAGAAAATGCTTTTAAAACAAGCCATGCTACTTATTCAGAACAACAGGACCTGTGTTAGCGAGAAATTAAACACAGCTAATGTTCCAAGCACATCCCAGTTTATGCGCGATGACATATTGGTTCCAAATGCAGTTTTACATCATAATAAGAAAAGCCAGGCAAAAATTGGCGTCATGCTGTGGGAAATTAAAAAACCCCAAATATGTTGACGCACAAGGGTCAAAATTGACACACATGCTGACCAGAGACCTGAAATTTATTTTGTTTGGCTTAATTACACATGAAAACAAACACAAGCCCCAACATAGATTTTACATCAGTTTCATCGTCTAAACTGGAGGAACAGGTAACATTTTTCAGTATCACAGGGTTAGCTCTGGGTGAGTAAAATATTTCGCCAAATTGTCTATTAAACTTAAAAAATTGCAGAAATCGACAGTTATTTTTTTTTATAAAAATCAATTATTACATGAATTTATTTTGCTAAATTAAAATAAAATTTGCGAATTTGGCGAGTGCCAGAGCTAGCCCTGTGTCACGCTGCGATTCACTACACAAGTTTCAGATTGCTACACATTTTGAAAACATTACACAGTAGGTGCTAATCAGTTTTCAGTTGACTAGAAATATCACTAATCCAGATTTTGAAAACAAAAGGTTCTCTGCGGTTAACATATCTCCACATAATGATAATCAATTGTGGATTTTTATAATTAATCATCACGTCGGTAGAGCCAAACAGATCAATATTTTCTATCATAATCATCGGAACACCACTGGCTTGTCCTGATGTATGATTTTTGTTTTCCTTTTTTTTATGTGACTGTCACTATAGTGGTTATGGGGCAGGATTTAGCTCAGTCGGTTGAGTGTTCGCCTGAGGTGCTTGTGTCACAAGATCGAACCACCTCGGTGTATCCATTCAACTGATTGGGTTTTTTCTTGTTTCAACTAATGCATGACAACTGGTCAAAGGCCATGGTATACATTGTGCTTTCCTGTCTGTGGTAAAGTGCATAATAAAAGATCCCTTGCTTGTAATGGAAAACTTATAGCAGGTTTCCTCTGATGACTGTATGTCAGAATAACCAAATATTTGACATCCAATAGCCGATGATTAATTCAACAATGAGCTCTAGTGGTGTTGTTAAACAAAACAAACTATAATGTTTTAATTTATCATTTTAGACTGTTGACCAGTGTTGTGAGAATCAAACCCGAGTCTGAGACCATGTCGGAGGATGTCGACAAGCCCCCTGCACCCCCAGTGCGACTTGAGAGTGCCAGGTAGGTCTTTCAGGACTCACACAAGAAAGAATAAATGAATGACTGTTTAACAACACTCCAGCAAAAACAAATGAAATCATCTTTTGGGTGATAAACACAAGGAAGAACTTTTTAAAGTCATTGTTCACAATTAGTGATTAAAAATTGCTAATTTAAACAAACTTTCACCACAAAAAAGTGCATATAAAATTATAAATTTCACATATTTCGCTTCCAAAATCATTGTGTTATTTATAATTTCACATTTCTTTAATGTTAAGCACCAGTGTTATTATTGTCTAGCTAGTGTTATTAATCAGGGGCTAATCCAGAACCTATTTTGTTGGGGTGGGGTACTAATGGGGGATGAAAAGGGCACATGGACAAGCTAGTCAAAAAGGCATACCAGTGAGCGGAAAATAGAGGGAAAAGAAAGGGGGGGGGCACCTGAATATTTTTAGGGGGTCCTCCCCTTGGATCTGCCTCTGACAGGGCCAGCTTTGACATGCAGCAACTTTGCTAATTTTGAATTTTAAGAACAGTTGGAAAATTTTAATTGCATTTCGCTGAAGAAAATTTGTAGAATAATTGATCTATTGTTGGAAAATACCTGTAGCATTTTTGAAATAATTTGTCAAAATGTTCTGATTATCCAGAACAAGTCCAGGCCTGGTGCTTATAAAACTTTTATTAGAGTCCAGACTCGAGACTCGATGAGAGTCTGAGACACTAATGCCATGACAACGCCATACAAATTGTATGTGTGTGACGTCATTAGAGATTGAGTCTGGACTCTTAAAGGTTTTATAATCACAGGTCCTGCTATGGAGTGCTTGCATCATTTGAGCATAGGACCGCATAACCATTCATGTAGTAAATGTAATGTTATTTTGTTTAGGGAGTCCTCTCACTCTCAGGAATACAAGCCGTTGCCACGGGAACCAGATGCCAAAGAAGATCGTAAGAAGACCAGGACACCCAAAGGTGGTTATTTACTGAAGCTTGGTACTAGTAGTGGTATCTTGCTATATTTGTTTTGTTTTTGTTATTTTAAAAGACTTGATTTAAATACATTAAATCATTTTATATGCTAATGTCACCTTTTGCCGTAACACTAGCAGGCCAGTATGGTCATCTGTGTATACATACACATATTTGTGTATTATTTCTATTTCAGTTTTAATTTCAAAAATAAATCAGAAGGTTGGTTTTCATTATTTACAGTATTTTCATTTTTAAAAACTGATTAAGATAGGAGTTACCTAACCTTTGAATGTGTTCATGAGAATAATGTGCATTGAGTTACGTGTAATGTTGTCAATTTTCCATTGCAAAATCAAACAATTCCTATGTTTCCACTCTTATTACTGTATTCTGTCTGCAACACATTGATGTCGAATCTATTAATAGTAAACCTGCTACTTATAACAATTTGAATGGTTATGGAAACAGTTGACTGAAAACTGTATCAATACTGCAACATGGGTTTTTCCAATGAGGAGTAGGACGTAACCCAGTGGAATAAAGCGCTCGCTTGATGCACAGTTCACAGTTCTGGATAGATCCACATTAGTGGGCCCATTAGGCTATTTCTCATTCCAGCTAGTGGACTACGACGGGTATATCAAAGGATGTGGTATGTGATATCCTGTCTGTGGGATGGTGCATATAAAAGATCCCTTGCTGCTAATGGAAAAATGTAACAGGTTTCCACTCTAAAGGACAATATGTAAAAAATACCAAATGTTTGACATCCAATAGCTGATGATTAATAAATCAATGTGCTCTAGTAGTGTTGTTAAACAAAACAAACTTTTACTTTTTTCCATGTCAGTGCGTATTTGCAAAACAAGTAAAGTACATGTAACAATATAAATTTCTTTCCTTTTTTTTTGGAGTGAATTATGCAAAATTTATATGCATGCTTTTGGGGGGGGGGGGGGCATGGGTTTCCAATATCCATAGATCTGCATGTTATTGAAAGCTTTCTATCACATAGTACTTCCAATCAGAGCTGCAGTTGGTAAATTACTGTGTAAACATTTGATAGTACATCTTGAACTGTAACATGTATATCTCTGATTTAGTGCTAACGTACCTAAAGTCGAGACTTTTGTGACATCTTGTATAAATGTTTTTATTCTTTACAGGCGGCAAGACTGCGAAAATAAAGGAAAATGAGAAGCCGGTTATTTCGGCTCCGTCGAACTTCGAACATACAGTCCATGTTGGCTTTGACCCACACACGGGTGAATTCACAGTGAGTGTAACCATTGGTTTTTAAAGGTGGCGAACCCAGTTATTAGGCAGTGTAAAATGTGTTAGGCTGTTCAGGGCTAGAGATTTCACCAGTCAAGGCAATAATTGCGGCACTCAAAATAGTCCTACCCAAATTATGTCCAAAGATGCGGACCTCAAAACCAATTAAATGTGTAGCTTCAGTTGCATTAAAATAGGGTTATTGTGCTACAAAAGATCTAGACTTGCTCAGACCGTCCACCCCTCCCCCACTCCCAAACCAAATTGGTGAGAAACCACACTGAAAGTGCTTTTTTTGCCTAACTGGTAAGGGCAGGGATGTGAGAGTTACGCGTAAATGCGCTTTTCCATTTCGTCTGAAAAAACAAAACATGATGTTCAATACTGTTGACCACACAAGGTTCATTTGCATGTTTTCACGGTTTCAAGTTTATAATGTATGTCTTATATTATTAGTTATAACCAGTTTAGATTTGTTAGCATTGAATGCAATTTTTGACAGTTACAGGGGTTGCAAACAACAATTTTCCTTGGTCCACGGCCGCAGTAAGCTTTTTTGTTCCAGCCCCTCTCACATCCCTGTAAGGGGCATACGTTGAAAACTAGTGGAGGGTCACTACAAATAGTGCAACTTCATCCACTGAACTTCGTTAAGCAAACCTATAACCTTACACCACCCCCCCCCTGCTTTCGTACGCATTATAAAATACTCCTTATATGCCATTGATTACATTCTGATCTGTCTGTGTTTCAGGGTATGCCGGAGTCGTGGGCTCGCCTGTTGCAGAGTTCGAACATTTCCAAGTGGGAGCAGAAGAAAAACCCGCAAGCTGTGCTCGATGTACTTAACTACTATGACAAGTCGTCGAAGGAGACCAATGAATCGAAGTTCATGATGAAACCTTCCAGTGAGTTCAAAAATGTTACTTCATAGATATTTCGCTCGATGCGTGGTCGGTCTAGGATCGATCCCCACCAGTGGGCCCTTTGGGCTATTTGTCGCTCCAGTCACTGCACCACGACTGGTATATCAAAGTCCGTTGCATGTGCTGTGCTGTCTATGGGATGGTGCATATAAAAGATCCCTTACTGCTAATCGAAAAGAGTAGCCCATGAAATGGCGACAGTGGGTTTCCTCCCTCAATATCTGTTTGGTCCTTAACCATACATGTATGTCCGACGCCATATAACCGTAAATAAAATGTGTTGAGTGCGTCGTTAAATAAAACATTTCCATAATTTCATAGATATTTCAATTTAAAAAAAAAATCCTTAATCCAATTAAGATTCAAAGATCATTTACAGTTAGTAGCCCTACTTGTATATACACAGTGTTTTTGAAGCAAATATGTTTTGGGCTGAACATACAATGCCTGTTTTTGTCACACATGTTTGTAACTACATATATTTGCAATGCTTAAACACTTGTGCTTGAGAAAATTTGTAAATTTGGCCAGTTTTGTTTTCTTTAAATTTTTTATGTGTTTTTTTTTTTTTTGCTTGATAATACATTGTTAATTTTTGTCTTTCAGGTAGTAATTCGGTGAAATCCAACTTGTCAGATAAAGTTTCAGAAGGATTGATTCCGACAGTGGTGAGTCTTAATTGAGATCTATTTGAGTGATAAAACGCTTTTTCATGTTGGTTTAAAAACATGGGGAAAGGGCGGTATGTATCCAAGTGGTAAAGCACTCATTTGATACACGATCGGTTTGGGATCGATTCCTGTTGGTGGGCCCATTTGGCTAAATCTCATTCCAGCCAGAGCACCACGACTGGTATATGAAAGGCCGTGGTATGTGCTATCCAGTCTGTGGGATGATGCATATAAAAGATCCCTTGCTACTAATGGAAAAATGTAGCAGGTTTTCTTTCTAAGACAAGACGTCAAAATTACCAAATGTTTGACATCCATTAGCCGATGATTAATAAATCAATGTGCTCTAGTGGTGTCAAACAAAAACAAACTTTAACTTTTAACTGTAATGGTTTGGATGAGAATTTTGAACTGCTATAGGTGTCAGACTTCCTCGTACAACTGCTGCTGATATTAATGTTTTCTGTTGTGTTCTCGTGGCGGGACAGCCCAGTGCTACAGCGTTCACATGATGCGCGGTCGGTCTGGGATCGATCTCTGTCAGTGGGCCCATTGGGCTATTTCTCGTTCCAGCCAGTGCACCTCGACTGGTACATCAAAGGTTGTGATATGTGCTATCTTGTCTATAGGTTGGTGCATATAAAAGATCCCTTGCGGCTAATCGGAAAGAGTAGCCCATGAAGTGGCGATAGCGGGTTTTCTCTCAATATCTGTGTGGTCCTTAACCATATGTCTGGCGTCATATAACCGTAAATAAAATGTGTTGAGTGCGTCGTTAAATAAAACATTTCTTTCTTTCTTTCTGTTGTGTTCTCAGGCTAAACCGGACAGCTCCTCGACCCCGACACCCAGTGAAGAAGACGACGATGAATCGGCCCCTCCACCGATCGCTGCTCGACCAGATAAAACTAAGTCTATAGTACGTAATATATAGAGGATTCGTCACAAGTGTTTTAGAATATGGAAAATATCAACAAAGTCTATGTTAATCGGGATTTGTCGAGGCTCTACCAAGACAAGTACCGATTAACTAGACGAGGTTGATATTTTACATATTAAAAAACAGTAGTGAATTCTATTTATCCTATAACAATTGTAAAATAATATTTTAATTCAGTATTTAGTAAATCACAGTACTAAAGTCGCTGCCATCGGTAACATGATGTCATCACGATTAGCACAAATTAATTTGATGTAACATTTTAACTAAATCTTTGAAAACATGCTCAGGTATACTGGTCTTGTTGGTTTGGAAACAAATGACCTATCCACAGCAACACAGTACCTAGAGACCTTGCAAATTTACATACCATTATTAACCAGGTTAATACACAAAATTATCACGAGGGTTTATGACATGGATATCATGGGTAAGTTATAGGATAAATGTGTTTATTACACACCAGTGTAAGATATTGCTCATGTTCTAACAATCACTCAATATCTAACTAGTGTAATATCGGTGTGATGCAGATCACTTGCTGACCCAATTCGTAGAAAAATAACGTGGAGTAGGTCTCGACATCTGCTTACTTTTGCGTTGTGGCTTGTTTGCAGTTGGTTTGTAATAAATAAAATACTAAACTAGCTTGCCTGTCATACCATTTTTATGAAGTTGGTGAACAGTGTTGGTATCCGACTTGCTTTCGCTCATCGGATACCAAAACTGTTCACTCATTTCATAAAAATGGTATGACAGGCAAGCTTATTTAGTATTCTATATATATTGGCGTTGTAGTGAAATTTAGGGGCAAGAATGGTAAAGCGTTCGCTTGATGCATGGTCGGCCCAGGATCGATCCGATCGGTGACCCATTGGGCTATTTCTCATTTCCTTATTTATTAATTGGTGTGGGCTTCCTGTCTTTCTCTTGTCAAGTAGTCGAAATAAGCATATGACACCTAATATGGAAATGTCATTAAAATATTCGATTTTTGTCTCGCCTCGCAAATGGCAAGGTGTTGAGGTTAAATGTTTTTGCAGTGGCAATAGCGTGAACATGTTGTATTTTCTTCTATGTTAAATTATTGTATTCAGTTCCATTTTTCACAGTCTGTTACGACAATTATGAATTAAACTTGGGTTGTAGTCTTTTATGTGGATGTCAGCAATAAAATAGACCACATTTTATTATAATCATTTGACACAATGTGAATCAATGCATTCAATTTCATGATCAGAGCACAGGATACCAGTCATAATTTAAGACATGATTTCTATGATTTTGATGTTGTATTATGTCAGTCTAAATATTGTTTTCTTTATTATAATCATTGTGTTTTATTTAGAAAAAAATATGGATTAAGAAAGTGTGGTCTTTGTCAGTTTTTAATTATGATTGTAAGCATAGAGTTTAAATTGAAGCTAAACATTAATATCTTCACGGGTGCGTCTTTGGTTTTACCTAGTGCGAAGTGTTTCACGAAGGGTGTACAATGTAGTTTACATCGTACTTACTAAGACGTTATTTGTTGCAGTACACATGCCCAGTGGACAACGCTAAGCAGAATGATGCTGTCACAGATAATAAAGCTGAAAAACCAAAGAAGAAGAAGATGACAGACGAGGAAATAATGGAGAAATTAAGAACAATTGTCTCTCTTGGTGACCCTAATAGAAAATACACCAAAATGGAAAAAATAGGCCAAGGGTAAGTACAAATTACTTTGCTTGGTGATCCTCAAAAAAAACCAACAAAAAAAACCCCTCTAGTTGATAAAATAGACTCAAAATAAGTCTGACCTGGAATATAATATTTTTGTCAAGTAGTATTATTAGCCAAAGATCAAGTGAGCCACCACCACTTTCTTTTTATGCTTGGAATTATTTATACACCTCACTGAATTCAGTAGACATAGTCACTTTTCTCTAACAGCCGTGTACTTTTTAAGATCATAAACACACAGGCTGATGTTTCGTTAAATATTCCTATCCTTTCTTTTTTGTAGGGCTTCTGGCACCGTGTACATCGCTATCGAGGTTTCGACTGGTCGCGAGGTGGCCATCAAAACGATGAATCTGTCTCAGCAGCCCAAGAAGGAGCTGATAATCAACGAGATCCTCGTCATGAGGGAACACCAGAACCCCAACATTGTCAACTATCTCGACAGCTACCTGGTCGGAGAGGAGCTCTGGGTTAGTATTATGCCCGTTTTTCCAAATACGTGGGTGAAATACAGACATGCAGAAATTATACAAAGCCTAAGAAGGTCCTAAGAGGTTAGGACAAAATAAATAATTCCTGAACAAGAACCCCAACATTGTCAACTATCTCGACAGCTACCTTGTCAGAGAGGATCTCTGGGTTTGTACTAGACCCCATTTATTAGGCTTGTTTTTTCATGTACGTGGCTGAAATGCAGACTTGCAGAAATTACGCAAAGCCTAAGAAGGTGCTTTTGGGTTAGGACAAAATAAATATGCCTGAACCAGACAGATAGTTTGTAGGGGAGGAGCTCTCGGTTAGTATGATGCCCATTTTTCCATGTACATGGGTCAAGTGCAGATATTCAGAAATTACATAATGTTGAAAAGGTGCAATTTGGTTAGGAGAAAATGAATTAAACCTAAGCGGAATCCTAATTTAACAAATTATCTAGACACTCACTTTGTGAAGAGAAGCTCTGGGTTAGTATGGTGCCTGCTTTTCATGTACGCGAGTGAAGTGCAGACATCCAGAAATTTTGCAACGCTGACAAAGGTGCTATTGGGTTAAGAGGTCACCCTTCAGGTCACCATCTTCAGGCTGAGAACAGGACATTGTCAGCTCTTCTCACATCTCTTCAGGCTGAAAATCCCTCACACGGACGAGTGCCCATGTGGCACTGGTCTACAAACACCAGCCCACATTCTCCAATCCTGTCCCACCTTCGACATTCTGCGACAGCAAACGTGGCCCAATGCAGTGGACCTAAGGGAGAAGCTGTGGGGACCGGCGACATTGCTACGGCTGACTGCGGACTTCGTCCACAATACCGGACTACCCATCTAACATGGCCGGGATCGCAGAAGAAGAAGAAGGGTTAAGAGAAAATTAATAATACCTAATTGGAACCCTAATGTAGTAAACCTTCTGGTTTTGTATTAGGCCCGGGTTTTTTCATGTACATGGGTGAAGTGCAAAAATTATGCAAAGCTTAAAGCGGTGCTATTGTGTTAGGAGAAAATTAATAATACCTGAATTGGAACCCTAATGTAGTGAACTATCTTGTTGGGGAGGAACACTGGGTTAGTGTGATGCTCATTTTTTCTGTGTATGTGGGTGATGTGCAGACATGCAAGCATTAGGAAATGCCGAAAAAATTGTAATTGTTTAATTACTGGATTAAAAATTTTTACTTTCAGGTCGTAATGGAGTTTCTGGCAGGTGGTTCACTTACCGATGTTGTCACGGAAACATGCATGGACGAAGGTCAGATTGCAGCTGTTTCAAGGGAGGTAAGTCTGTTTGTACATATTAACATGGGCATTGTTAGTACCTGTTACTTTGGTGTTTAACATGGAATGCAACTCGGTTGAAAAGTATCCCATTAAAAATTGTGTTGCATTCAACTGGTGCTTCTTAACTAGTATATCAAACCAAATTATCATCCATTGATTGATGCGATACTGAACATAATGTTCCCTGGTAAAATATTGTTGCCGATCATTTCAAATGACGTCTGTGTGGGTTTTTTTTTATAACACTGTGTTTTTATTGTTTAGTGTCTGCAAGCTCTGGAGTTCCTGCATGAAAACCAGGTGATTCACCGCGACATTAAGAGTGACAACATTCTTCTTGGTATGGACGGAAGCGTCAAGCTCAGTAAGTCATACTGAAATAAGTAGAACCATTGTTTTTTTAATCCCACAAGAAAGCTATTTGAGAAACTTGTTATGTCAGCACAAATCTACTTTTGTGTAATCCATTTTTTGTCTGTTCATTAAATTAATATATACATGTTCAAGATGCATATTAAAAAAAAAATTGTTTAAATTTTTCAATTTAATCTTGATGGCAACAATCAGCAACACTGAATAAGTTTATGGTACCCGAGATATTTGATTTTGTGGAAGTCTTGTTTTTAAATGTGTATCACCTTCCTATTTGTTTACTAGGGAAATATACTTTGTGAGAAGTCAAGTTATATACATGTATTCCCTCTTAATATTTTGTTGATTTTTTTTGCAGCTGATTTCGGTTTCTGTGCTCAGTTGTCTCCTGAACAGAGTAAGAGGTCCACTATGGTTGGCACACCCTACTGGATGGCTCCTGAAGTTGTCACAAGGTCAGTACCTGGTCATGTTGCTTCATAATTAAGGATCCCTTGCTGCTAATTAATTGAAAAGAGTAGCCTATGGAGTTACGGCAATGGGTTTCCTCTCTAAATATTTATGTGGTCCCAAACCATATGTCTGACAACATAGAACCGTAAATAAAAAGAGTTTTGATTTATTAATCATCGGCTACTGGATCTCAAACATTTGGTAATTTTGACATATTGTCTTAGAGGGGAAACCCACTTCATTTTTCCATTAGTAGCAAGGGATCTTTAATATGCACCATCCCACAGACAGGATAGCACATACCACGGCCATTAATATACCAATCAAGGTGCACTGGCTGGAACAAGAAATAGGCCAATGGGTCCACTGATGGGGATCGATCCCAAACCGACTGCACATAAAGCGAGCGCTTTACCACTGGGCTATGTTCCCCCCTCTGTAAATAAAATATATTGAGTTAATCGGTAAATAAAACACTGCTTTCTTTCTTTCTTTCTTTCTTTCTTGTAAGATGTAAGATTCCTTTACACCAAATGAGTTGCCACTGTCAGTAATGTGTTAACATTTTCTAATAAAATGAATATGATACGAGTCTGTTGAATGTTTCTTCTTCTTGTTTCAGGAAACAGTACGGACCAAAGGTTGACATATGGAGTTTGGGCATTATGGCAATAGAAATGATTGAAGGCGAGCCTCCGTATTTAAATGAAAATCCTTTACGAGTAAGTGTGATGCACGTCTTGGCTTATTGGTTAACATAGTTTAGACAAGCATTTTTGTAAACTCTAAAGCTCTTAAAGGTACGCGATTTCCTATATATGTTATTAATCCCCTACTGGTCCAACCGGAGGGGACTATAGGTTTCATCTCTGTCTGTCTGTCTGTCTGTCAGTCTGTCTCACATGTTTTCTGGATGTTTTTTTTTCAGAAGACTGAGATATTGAGCTGAAATTTTGTGTATAACTTCATCATGTACTGTTACAGATCATGTTTGACTTTAATGATGATTTACCTATTTTTGATGGAGTTAGTTATGACCCTTGAACTTAGGAGATGTGGAGAACAAAAAATTCCAGACTTTTTTTCAGAAGACCTTTAGATATTGAATCCCGGTAGGGGACATGTATTGCTTTAGAAGTACTAACAAAATGCTTGTTCTAGCTAACAGCAGGTTTTTTAAGTTTTGCGCTTAGATCTGTTTCTCACAAAGTATACGTCCTAATCAGTAAAACCTGGGTTATATTTGTGCTTATGGATGTTCATCATAGTGCACTGAAAACGTTTATGGTAGGCAAGACACTTAATTCTGTGGAATTCTTGTCAATCTTTGTTTTAGGTCATGTATTTTATAATGACCCAGGACTTCTACATTATGGTAGCCCCACTCCCATCATGGCTAGTGATATTCAGTGTTGGGCTAGTAAATAACTACTATTGCCATGCCCAACGGCTAGTGAACCTTTTTTATCAAATGTTGCAGTTTAGTCTATTTTGTAAATAAGAATGTCCTCCATGGTTTGTAGCGGTCTTTAAGTTCCTTGAAAGTCTTTGCATTTGAAAAAATGATTTTTAGGTCTTTGAAAGTTTTTGAATTGTAATAAAAGTCTTTAAAAGTCTTTAAATTCTCACAAATCATAGCCAAAGCAATGATGATATCTTTTACAGCTGCATGCACTTGATATTTTCCAGTTACAAGGTTTAATATGTCATGATGCATGTAAAAAAGCTAAAATCTTTACCATGAACAACAACGTAAATGAACTGATTTGGTATTTTTATTGCATTCTATTGTCTTTGACCGCTGTGTAAAAATCTTTGAAAATGACAGGTAAAAGTCTTTGAAAGTCTTTAAATTTGTTTGGTCTTTAAGGCTATGAACCCTGTCCTGCTGTCACCACAACCCCCATGTTATTGTTTTTAAGCTCTATCTCCCTCTTTAGGTAACATATCTGATTATTAGTATTATTTAGTAAAATTGTATTAATTTAAAGTAATGTCGGGCTAGTAAATTTTTAATCGTGGCTAGTAAATTTGTTAAAGCACTGATCCCCTGTCTATGTTTTTTATAATAATTTTAGAAGCCCTGATGACCAGTAGTTTTATTATTGTTTTGTCAGTCATTTTTCAGGCCTTATATTTGATAGAATGGTTTTATTAATGTTTTATCCATTGTTTTTGTTCAGGCATTGTATTTGATAGCGACCAATGGCAAGCCCGAGATCAAGGAGAAACAGAAGTTGTCTCCCGTCTTCCAGGATTTCCTAGATAAATGTCTCGAAGTCGACGTTGACAAGCGCTGTTCCGCATCCGAATTGCTTAAGGTATCGTTTATATATCGGGGCTCTAGGATGGCTCTAGGCAAAGTTTGGTATACTAAAAAAAAATGTGGATTTTTTAACAAATATTTAAAAAACATAATTTAAGTAATAACATGGATTTTTTCAAATAGAGTTTCATTTTTATGGGGAAATAGTATTGGTAACAATTTAGTTTTTTTTTAAAGTGAACCCACATATTTGATGGTGTTAGTTTCCAATTTTTAGCATGGATGTGTATCAGATAACTGATTTTTTTTTCTCCAAAATATTTTGTTTTGAAACTTTGACTTAATTTTTTACTCTTACTTTCACCGATTCTAAATTTATTCTATCTAATTCTGTTTATCTCTTGTTTTTGTAGCATCCATTTCTACGATTAGCAAAACCATTAGCAAGTCTAGTACCCCTTATAATAGCAGCCAAGGAGGCCCAAAAGGGGCACTGAGGTTTTACAGGTAATAATGGTTGCCATTTTCAAAAACCTAATTATTGCTTGGATGTTGCCATGTGCTTTTTGATATAAATGTTTTCATATAATGTACATATATTTTTAAGTTTTAGAAAAAAATTGTAAACTCTTAAAAATTATTTAAAAAAAAAAAAAAAAAAAAAAAAAAAATATATATATATATATATATATATATATATATATATATACTTGTTGTGAACAAATACATAAATTATAAAAGATTGCTGATAAGTGATAAGAGGCTAGGCCAAGTATTAGGCATCTAATTCCTAGTGACCGGTACACCCAACTATGTTTGACTTGCTACTGATAATTCACGGAAATTATTGGATATCCGTATACTATACATACAAACAACAAATATGATGAACATTAAAAGTTGTCTTTTGTAGTGCTATCCTGCCTGTGGGAAGCGCAAATAAAAGATCCCATGCTGCCTGTCGTAAAAGAGTAGCCTATGTGGCGACAGCGGGTTTCCTCTAAAAAAAAATATGTATGGTCCTTAACCATATGTCTGACGCCATATAACCGTAAATAAAATGTGTTGAGTGCGTCGTTAAATAAAACACTTCTTGCTTGTCTTTTGTAGGTGAAAATGTTTTCAATTTGATAAAATATTACATCCAAACAAACAATCTGAAGTAGACTATAAACTCAAATGCAATTAAGTTTGACACATTATTAGAACTGATAGTTGTCGTCACACCTGCCAGGTGTGATAATGTATCATTAGTGTATAATCTTCATCAAAGACTTGAGTAGTGATTGATTAAACAGTGTGTGGAGGTAGAGTTGTTGCTGTATCATTCAGTGTAGTCTTATGTGGTGACCTAGGCCCATATTTTCGAAGCTATCTTAGCCTACGAAATCGTGAAATTATCGTAAGCTATGACGTCACTATGGCGTGTGCTGTAGTGACGTCACAACCTACAACGGTTTTACGATTTCGTAGCGCTAAGATGGCTTCGAAAATAGGGCCCCTGGTTTCTTCTTTTTCTGTCGATCAAATGTCTAAATAACCATATGCGGTGATACCAGAGTAGCCGAAGTTTATAATGTGCTGAGGTGTCATTAAACAAACATTCCTTTCCTTTCTTTTTGAATCGAGTGTCGAAATAACCAAAAGTTAGAAAGCTAAGTAGCCAAAGTTTATAATGTGCTGAGGTATCGTTAAACATTCATTTCCTTTGTCTTTCTGTAACAAGTGTTGCAATAACCATAAGTTAACAAAGTAGCCGAAGTTTAAAATGTGCTGTGGTGTCGTTAAACAAACATTCCTTTCCTTTCTCTCTCTGAATCAAGTGTTGAAATAATCAAAAGTTAGAGAGCAAAGTAGCCGAAGTTTAAAATGTGCTGAGACATTGTTAAACAAATACTTTGTGTATTTTGTTACTTGTTGACCTAGTTAACGTAATTCAATATTTCTCCCTCCAGGTGTTTTGGTACGAGATGATCCGAAGCTGCCTTTTCGACAGTTACCGAGACTACACCCAGAGACTGCGACGGTTGTGACAGGCCTTTTTTGTAATCTTCTCTCGCCCGCTCAACATCACTTCGACTTGCTTTGCCGAGCACGAGAGGTTTATTGGAGCTCAAAGACTTTTTAAAGTATTCATGTGTACACACCTCAAGTCTCTCAAACAGACATGATGGACTTCCCTCATATCGACATTCTTATGTTGCTGGTCACATTCTGTTGTTATAATATTTCGACTGCATTTCCAGGCCTCGGGAGGGGAATAATTATGCATATAATCGTTTAGTTCTTGGTTCATTTGTGCAAGTATAGTCTTGTGTAACCCATTTTTTCATTTGTGCATTAAATATTTAGGAGATCATTTACAGTGCAAAATATGAAAGTAGGTGGTCCGATTTTTTGCATGTGGATAACCTTTAAATAGATTACTTTCATTTTGTGTTTCCCGAGGCCTGATTTCACAGCCAATGTTGATCAACAGGGGAAACCAGACTTGAGACGTTATTTGTGGTATTTGGTTGTGGAAGCATATATCCAGTTGGATAAAATCAAAAAATGCCAAATCAATATAGTGGTGAACTGTTTGATTGATGTAAAATTGGAATGTGTTGTTTGAAAGGTGTGGCTTGTTTGTTGTGCATCTGTGTTGATTTAAAAAAAAACTATACAGGGTGTAAAGATAGAAACTGCTGTTGCTGTAGTGTATGGTTGCAGTTTGTAGCGACTGCACTCCTTAATATTTGCTTGCTTCTACTTAACAAATAACACACTCATGGTAGTCCGTTTCATCTCGCTTCCAAGGTTTTGTTATTATCTCTAAAATCAGGGTGGAAAAATAGTCGGATTTTTTTTCCGGAATTCCAGATGTGTGTAGGAAATAATGCAAGTGGGGAGGGTCTAGACTGAAGATTGAAGTTTCTAGGAGTGGGTGTAAGTCGTGCTCTCCAGGAAAATATATTAAGAAATAAAAGTGTTTATAAGCAGGGAGGGTTTTGAACTTCAAAACTGACCTTGCATACGTGCCTGAATTCTGAAATTTTATTACCTCCCAAAACTATCCTGTCTCTGTTCTTTGATAATCCAATAATAGTTTTGGATTTTTTGTTTGCTGTGGTTCATTTTTATCTCTACTAAATGGAGAAACTGTTTTACTCTGATCTCTGGAGATACAAAATTAAAATAGGAGAATTGGTTTTTAATCTGTAATTTAGTGAAGAACAGAAATCTTCTCGAGGCTTGCTGAATGCAGCCAAAACAGAATGAAGCTGTTGCACTGTTATATGTTTCTTTTATAGGATATTAAATTTTTAATTGTCACAAACTTAAGCGACTGACAATGAAAATTAGTAGGCGAGGGACTTAAACATGATACGAAATGGTAGTTAGTTTAATATCCTATTTATTACCCATAATCAATTTTAATTTATATCATTGATCTTGTTTGGCTGACTTTCTGGTAATGTTGTAGTGTGTCAATCGATGACTTCAAGATGTTATGTCCCACTTGACGTTCTAGTGGAACGTAATACTGATATGAGCCAGTATATTTTTTAACCATATGGGTAATAATTGTGGTTATGAAACAGAAAGGTATGCAGGAACATTTTGTTCAATTTCGCGTGGCGATTTGCTAAGCAGATTTCAGATATCTCTTAATAATTTCTAAACATTTAAACAGTAATTGTTAATCAATTTTCAGTTAACTAGAAATGTCGCTAATAACATTTTTAAAAAGAAAATTTTCTTTGATAGGGTTGGGGTTTGGAGGGTAAGGAATGATGTTTATTTCTGGGGTTTTTCAACTACCGTATACGCAAATATTTTCGCGGCTAAAATAATTCGCGATCGGGCTTTCATTTTACATTTTTGCGAGGAATTATTTTTGCGATTGTGTCCCCCTATAATAAAATCAAAATTACCCATATTTCATTTGCCAAACTCTTTTCAATGACGATTTCAAGCACATGCTGTCAGCGAGACGTCAATGTTGTATGTATGTCTGATAAGACATGTTATTGGTGGAACACGCACATATGATACAGAGAATTGAAAAACGCAAATATCAGAAGAAATAACTTTTAATTATTGGTGGTACCCAAAAACTTCCATTCAAGGTTACAAAGAAAACAAACAAAACTTAGGTTACGTAAAAACGGATTTATGCGCAACTGTGTGTCACTTCGAAAAAATCCAAGTGACCAGGCTGGTTTACAGAATCACATGACCTTGCGGACCTCTGACTGCTTGATTTTGATGTGTTGTATATTATACGGTAAATAATATTATACCAGATCGGAACTAATTTCGCGCGTAATTAAATTCGCGGTGCTATCAACGTGTTCGCGATTTTCGCGGTATATTTTATTCGCGAAAATATTTGCGTATACGGTATATTATTATGTGCCATATAACTTACATCCACATTGATAAGATTAAACTTGTAAACATAATTTATTTTGGTATAAATATATCCTGGGTTATTGAAATCAAACTGTTATATCAAAACAAGCACACTAGGCTGAGAATTAAACATCTTATGGGATTCAACACTTTTTCGGTTCAATGACCTGTAATCATGGGAACCCATCGCAAATTGGTTTTCCCACAGTCATGGTAATTGTGGATTATGTTAAATGATAATGGAAACACTTTCGGTTCTGTAATTTTTGTCAACATGTTACCAGAAATGATTGGTTTCATATAATCTGGAGACCTTCCACATAGCTGCTAAACTAGGTTATATGGTTTAAAGGCATATTATCACAGACCACTGACCTATTTAATGATCTAACAAAGTATTACCTGAACAAAAATAATTTGATTTGTCCTTAAATGTACTTTATTCAACCATCTTCATAACCACCATACTCCATTTATTAATGACATTTTGTAAAAATAATTGAATTATGGCAATGGTCCATAATTCAAAAACTAAAATTGCCGAGAGGGATGACATGGAGTTCACTCCATCCTGTTTCAGTTAAGGTGATCCGATAGCTAGATTTCATTTCCAACAATTAATGTCATTTTTATTTATTCATTTTTAGAGAAATAAGGTCCTTAAATCCGTGACAGTATGCCTTTAAAATACCCTCCTGTGTATTTAATATATTTGGCTTTTCCAAATAAAATATCACAATTTTCATGCCAAATGGTGAATATCTATGCCCTGTGATTTTCGGGATAACCAGAACTCGCCTTGCCCATTGCAAAATTAGCCAACTGCTAATTTTTATACAACATTCAGTAGCTGGCTAATACAATGCTGTTTAAATTGGCCCTTGTTTTTTTTTATCGGATTCAAGGAAAAGCTATACATATATCAAAATTGGCTAACACTAAATTCTTTCTAGTATGAGTTCTAGATAACTGAAGAGATGTACATGGTGCCTGGATATGATCTCTGAATCCGTATGCTGCAGTATAGTTATGCACATAGATCAAAGCTATAATATATAAGCTGAAGGGAGCAGGTTTTTGCACCGATTATAATGCTTTTTTAAAAGGTTGTATTTATTTAAGACGGAGTAATAATAATTGTAAAGTTGTGTAATTGTGTAATATAAATGTGTTTGGATGTGTGTCTAGTGTCACTAGTAGGTAGGTGATAGAACAACGCTTGGTGCTACGTGTTCAAAGATTTATACTAGAGATGTAGAGATGTAGAAAGTCTGCGGCTTGTTGTTTTGTAATGTTTGTCTCGCCTTTACAAAGTAAAGCGAGATATATTATATATTATTTTTCTGATGGTAACAATGGTGTCAACTTTTGCGTTAAAGTTTGGTGTTTAGATGAATTTCTCACAAACTATGGGCCGAATTTACAAAGCCTGTTTATGTCTTGCCTGCATTTACAATGCTTAAACATATGCGTTGAAGAAAAACAGGCTTTGAAAATTTGACCCAATAAATCAAAGATCAATGAAGTTTGTAGTTGCACCTATGGATGTTCATCATAATGCACATGAGAACAAATAATAATAAACTTTATAGATGGAGATATGGATGTTCATCACGGTACACCGAAAAGGTTTATGGTAGGCGAAACATTTAATTATGTGGAATTCTTGTATGTACTTTCTAATGTATTAAGTGAATGTTTTTGTAACTAGATCTGAGGTGGGTTTTTTTTTTTTTGCATTTTTATTATATACTATTGTATAATTATGCAAAACGTGCCTCTTGACAAACATTTGTATTATTCTGTACATCTTTTGCTCAGTTTCATGTAGACGTGCATTTCACATTGAGATGTTTTTCTACCATTTAACTGTTTTGTTCTCTCTCTCTCTCTGTCTCTCTCTCTCTGTGCACATTATGTTAATTAAAGATTATAGATGTTGTCATCTACCTTAACCAAAATACCACAAAATCGATTTTCCATTTTATAATATAAAGTTATAAAAGAGTTGTCATAGCTTGTTGAAAGATGTGTTGATACCACATTTTATATTATGTTCATAATTTCTTACTCTGGCATTTAAAGCTTGGCAAATTGAAAAACAAATTGCTGAGTAATCGGCATTCTCAGGCTGTGTTTTTTTGTGTTTACATACCCATTAAATCTTACTATAGAAATAAAAACCATTCTGACTGTGCAATAAAAAAAAAATTATTGCACATATGTGTAATACAAAATCTCGTATTCTTGTCCCTAGCCAGGACGTTCTCTGTTGTTTCAATTCCACAAAATTCAGCTAACTTTTCAGACAAAGTAAATGGTGTTATTTAATTAAACTTTTGTTAATCATAATTTTACAAAAGTGGTACATAATAAATACAGAACCATATGCCAGTTGTTTTTCCCATGTTATTTGAAAAACAGAAAGACATGTTTTATTTAATGATGCACTCAACACATTTTATTTACAGTTATATGGGGTCGAACATATGGTTAAGGACCACACAGATAATGAGAGGAATCCCGCTGTCACCACTTCATGGGCTACTCTTTTCGATTAGCAGCAAGGGATCTTTTATATGCACCATCCCACAGACAGGGTAGTACATACCACAGCCTTTGATATACCAGTTGTGGTGCACTGGCTGGAATGAAAAATAGCCCAATGGGGCCCACCAACAGGGATCGATCCCAGACCGACTGCACAGCGAGTGAGTGCTGTACCACTGGGGTACGTCTTGCCCCTCCCATGTTATTTATTACTCTTGTTTATGGTTTACAAGATTTAACACGCTATAATGTCGCGCAATAAACAACATGCGAAAAACAACTGATATATAGTTGCATGTATGTATAGGTCTCCCAGTCATTGAAATCTTTATTTATACCTTATAACCTAAATTATGTTTGAAGCTAAAAGTATTTGAATGATGCAGAAATGGGAGAAGTAAACACAAAAAATTTAAATGTTTCAGTGTTTGAGGAATAGTTCAGAGGGTTGAGGAAGCAGTTGAAAATGCTGGTATGAAGAACTAAATTGTAAAAGCAACGCTTTTAAATTATGGTAGCCCCACTCCCATGGCTAGTGATATTCAATGTTGGGCTAGTAAATAACTACTATTGCCATGCCTGATGGCTAGTCTTATGTTGTAAATATGAATATCCTGCCCCAATGTTAGTGTTTTAAACTATATCTCTCTCTTTAGGTGACATATCCAATTTTTACTACTATTAATAGTAAAATTGTCTAATTGTGGCTAGTAAATTTTTAAAATCACTGATCCCATGGCTAGTGGATTTTATAAAAATTCGAGAAGCCCTGGTAAAAGAATGGGAGAAGGGGGTATTGGGATAAAAATTTAGCTGTTGGAGGTTTACTGGGTAGAAAAACAGAAAAGAAAAAGCCTGCTCGAGGTCTATGATTTATGTTCAAACAAAACAATTAGGTGTAATATTATTGTTTTCTGCATGACTTGTCATATGCGTTACATGCCAATTAACATTTTCTCTATGAACTTTTAGTATAGGCATATGGGTAAATCCTTTACTGAGGGCTTGGTCAGCCATAATATCTCCATAATCACTGTATATACTGAATACAAGAAACACAAATAGGATTTTCACCTGCGATATTACCGATAAATTTTAGTTTTTTTAATAAAGAAGGAATTAACACATTGAGATAGATAATTACAGGTTGGAATACCCTCTTATCAGTTCACAAAACTAAGCATTTGTAATCCTGTTTCAATTGCATCCTAATCATAACCCTAATTTGCATTTGATTTCATTTATACTTATTTCCGTGCTGGTATCCAATTAGGGTTCAAGCACACTGTCATGGGCACACACCTTGGCTGTCTGGGCTGTCTGTCCAGGACAGTGGATTAGTTGTTAGTGGTTAGTGAGAGAGAAGAGGATGTAGTGGTCTTACACCTACCCACTGAGTCGTTAAAACTCGCTCTGGGTGGCAGGCGGTACTGAGCAGCGAACCCTGTACCTACCAGCATTATGCTTAACCATGATGCCACCGAGGCTGGTATTTGCATTTCTTTTAATGTTCAGTATTTATAGCATAAAATAAGTTGAAGAAAACAAACACAGCATTGTGTAGTAGCTAGTGCTTGACCAACCTGAAACAAAACCCACCCCCTCCCCAAAAAAATAAAAATGAAGAAAAGAATACACGGTTCCCATTGTCATGCCCCAGTAACTTATGATGGGGTGGAGGGATTTAACCCCACCAGACCTTTATCTTTTATGCCTATGCACATGTATTCATAATAAACGGTGCCATACATAATTTATATGATCATTGTGCCATAAAGTTTTCACAAACTGCTCTTTTAGCGTGGCATTTTTCTAGCACATGTAGTTTGGTGAAATATTTTATATTGTGTATTTAAAAGTTTTCACACTCTTTGAAAAAGTATTTTAACTGTTTTTTGAAATGATGAATTCGTATGCAAGCAACTTTTTTTTTTTTTTTTTAAAGATATCTGGCAGGTTGTTCCAGTTCTTTAAAAAAGAAAAAGAAAAAAAAGAGCTGAATTTTTATTAACATTTTTATACTATTGAATATTTATTCTTTTGTCCATTCTGCTCATTCCTTAATCATGATCATAAATATCAGAGGTACGGGAATGGTCATAATAAGGGAATATATCAAAGAAAATTTAGCATTTTGTTTTGCTAATTTCAGGGCTTCTAGATTATGGTAGCCCCACTCCTATGGCAAGTGATATTCAATGTCGGGCTAGTAAATAATTAATACTGCCATGCCCGATGGCTAGTGATTTTTGGGGGTCAAATGTTGCAGTTAAGTCTATATTGTAAATATGAATATCCTGCCCCCCCCACTGTTAGTGTTTTTAAGCTCTATCTCTCTCTTTAGGTGATATATCCAACTTTTACTATCATTTTGTAAAATTGTATTAACTTTAAAGTAAAGTAGGGCTAGTGAATTTTAATTGTGGCTAGTAAATTTTTTAAATCACTGATCCCATGGCTTGTGGATTTTATAGAAATTCTAGAAGCCCTGCTATTTTCTGTCTTACAGGTATGGCGGTTATAGCATAACTTTTTCCATTTAGCTTAATGTTAATGATTTGTGTTTAACTGCATTTCTCACAGACTGAGTCCGAGAGCAATGAAACTTGGTTTATAGTGGCATTTATAGAGTGAACATTTAGTGTGATTCCACGTCGATATACCATGTAGGCCAAATATTTAATTCCACGAAATTCTTGCATTCATTTAATATATAATTGTGCTTCCATTCATGGTATAAATTCTTCCAATGTGCTTATAAACAATTAATAGTTCAATTGTGATTTCAGCAATGTCTCCAGGCTATAATAACACGTTATATGTACGGCTGAAACTATTAAAGATCCAAGTCGATCTTAGTTATTTATTGAAAATGTTTTTTAAATCATGAAAAAGTGTGACGGTGAATTTATACATGTACATGTATATTCAACATCAGTAGATTATCAGTTAGTTTTGATGTAATCATGCAGGGGAAAACAGAAGAAAAGTGGATAATACGGTTTACAAATGAATAGTTTCCTATATTGTACAGGAGGGTGGGGTGGGTTTTCATGTAATTGAAAAGTATGTACAAGTATTTTAATCATTTTCATTATAAAAATTAAAAATAGGGCAAAACCTACTGAACCTATATATAGCTTGATCCATTAAACTTTAATATTAGAATTTTGATAAATATATTTTGTTTTTTAATGTAACAGGGCACAGTATTTCATGAGAACCATTCTATTCGCATGTGGGTTACACAACTTTAAAATCACGAGAACTGTCAATCTGTTACTTGGTGAACAATTACATTCTAAAATTAAAAGTACCATATATCAGTAATAAAAGTTTAAATCAGGTTGTTTTTAAATACATTTGAACCACCAATGTAGCACAGAACTGTACTTCAAGTGTTTTAGGATTAGGCAGTTCTAACTCATCGGTTACGAGAATATAGTTCATTTAACCGAACAATCGGTTAGTTAATTAAAACTCACATGAACGGACTTCCGGTTACCTTAGATTTTGAAATATTGTCTCCTGCTATAATCATGTATTCAATGAAAATTTCAAAGATTGTTTTTAGTTTGTCTTCCACGGTGAGGTTTGCAGATTTTTATATGTTGCCCGGAAATGATTTTGTGTATTTATTTCGCATGTGTGGATAACAATGTCTTTTTACAAGCCCGTGTTCATTGCCGAATTACTTGTCTGTAAAATATGTGTATTACTTGTAGCTGAAGAGTTCTGTAAAATATGTGTATTACTTGTAGCTGAAGAGTTCTGTACAATATGGGTCCAAGGCCCCCATTTTTAAATAAACTCGTCTTTTTTTTTTTAAATGACTTTTTTTTATTGACTGTATTTTATTGTCCATTGAGAGAAAGGTCATGGGATCAGATTTGTTCAGTGAACTGGATTGGTTTGAGTGGATCAGTCCTATGAGGGGCGGAATGTAGCCCAGTGGGAGAGTGCTTGCTTGATGTGTGGTCGGTTTAGGATCGATCCCCATCAGTGGACCCATTGGCCTATTTCTCGTTCCAGCCTGTGCACCACGACTGGTATATCAAAGGCCATGGTATGTGCTATCCTGCCTGTGGGATGGTGTACATAAAAGATCCCTTGCTACTAATGAAAAAATATAGGTTTCCTCCAAGACTGTCAAAATTACCACGTTTGACATCCAATAGCCGATAATTAATAAATCAATATGCTCTAGTGGTGTCATTAAACAAAACAAACATTTTGAGAGAGAGGTCTTGGAATCAAATCTCTTCAGTGAACTGGATTGGTTTAGGTGGATCAATCCTATGATGGAAGCACCTCAGGCGAGCAGTCTACCAACTGAACTAGATCCCCCCAGTGTCCTCTAAACATCATTGCTGCTAAACAAATTATGAAAATTAACTTTTCCTGCAATAGTTGCCAATAGTGGCAGGATGTAGTCCGATGTGAGATTGATTTAATATCGGTGGGCCCATTGGGCTATTTCTAGTTCCAGCTAGTGCACCACGACTGGTATATAAAAAATCATGGTATGTGTTATCCTGTCTGTGGGATGGTGCATATTAAAGATCCCTCGTTACTATTGCAAAAGATGTAGCAGGTTTCTTGTCTAAGACTATTTGTCAAATTACCAAATGGTTCACAATAGCTGATGATTAATAAATTGATGTGCTCTAGTGTTGGTGTTAAACAAAAACTTTAAACTTTTAGATGCCAATATTAAATGGTTGTGTTATTACCCAGTACTTAAAATATATAATGTACCTGTACTTCAATTGGAACAAACCACCAATTTGGACCCAAGTAATTGACTAGGTGTTAAAAGTACATGTATATCTAAATATATTTTTTCTTTCAGTTTGTTTTTTCTGACACCAGTAATTGAATTGCAATACATATACTAATCGATTTATTAATCATTGGCTATTAGATGTCAAACATTTGATAATTCTGACAAATGTTTTAGAGAGGAAACCTGCTACATTTTTCCATTAGTAGCAAGGAAATCTGTTTTATTATTCATATGGTTCAACATAACCAAGTTACTAATAATCATACGAAGCACAGGTACAATAAAAAGTGTAATGACGTAATTTTGAGAAGCAACGTCATAACATAACGTTGCTTCTCCAGTCCAAGCTCAGACTGCATTTGAAATATGACATCATTTCGTCATCTCCTAGTTATGGCTGAAACATTTTGAGTTGAGTTATTCATAAAGAAAACAACAATAATACTATGGATAATAAAGAAATTGTTACACTCGCGTGTGTCGTACTGATTTTACGAAACTCATGTCAGAATTTATGTATTACCCTCACTCTTGCTCGGACAATACAAAAATCCTGACACTCGTTTCGTAAAACCAGTACGACACACAAGCTCGTATAATAATCTCTATATGTGCACCATCCCACAAACACGATAGCACATATCATAGCCTTTTGATATGCCAGTCATGGTGCACTGGCTGGACTGACAAATATTCCAGTGGGTCCACCGACAGAGATCAATCCCAGACTGACTGTGCATCAGGGGAGTGCTCTACCACTATAATATCAGATGACAAATGGCCTTTTATCTGCAATCTGCTGGATCAAATTTGACAAACAAAATTACTGTATAAATATGTTTATTATAATTATTTTTGCAACAACTGATATTTCCCCACAATAGAACTACAGAGCAGACACAATTTTAGAAAATCCGTGTAAAATAAATACCCAACACATCCGATATACCAACAGACTAACAACAACTGCCCACATTTACATAACACAAATAAAAACAGCACCTTTTATTAACAGTAACCTTTTTTTTGTACAGAAATAACAAAAATGTTAAATATTTAAAAAATGTATGGATAAACAGTATGGCTTAAAGTATCAGACTCGGGTTAAAACGCCTTAAAATGGACACTTGTAGTCCACCCCTTCATTCTATAAAAATTTGGGGGGTTTTGTAAATAATTTCAGTTTGGTTTGACGTAAGAAGAAAAAGTGAAAGTGTTTTGAAAATAGTATTTTTTTTGTTATTTTTGTGTCCAATTTGAAAAAACAATCGGCTCGGAAATGAACAAGTTGTTGTAAATTTTGTAGGATGAAAAAACAAGACCCTCAAGGTGGGACGGACTATAAGTCTGGTTAATCTACAAACCTGCAACACATTTGGATAAAATTACAGATTGAAGCAAGAGTCTGTGAAGTTGAAATACCCTTAAAAACAGACCAGAGCTCATCTCCATAACCATTACTTCTCAGAGGTATGTGCATTTCTCTAAAAAATGTGAAAAATGTATTTCATGTTAAAAACACCAGAATGATCGGAAACACTTCAGATGTACTGACATGGATAATCTAAACAATAAAATGTAAGTTATATCTGATTTTAATTATCAAAGACTGCTCAAGTAGTACAAAATATGCCATATTTTGCTGTACTCTTTAAAAACTAAGTAATGAGAGTTTGTGTGCTTTGTTTAATGACACCACTAGAGTGCATTGTTTTATTCATCGGCTATTGGATGTCAAACGTCTGGTAATTTTGATGTATAGTCATAGAGGGGAAAACTGCTACATCTTTAATATGCACCATCCCAGACAGGATAGCACATACCACGTCCTTTGATATACCAGTCATGGTACACTGGTTGGAACTAGAAATAGCCCAATGGGCTTAATGGAGAGAGATCTAAAGCGACAACACCGACTTCTCTCGCACTAACCTGGGGCCTGGACGAACAAACGAGATGACCAAGGTGTGTGTGCCCAGGACAGACTTGTCCACACATTTACCAACAAATTGCTAATCATGTTTTCTAGCACTTTAAAAAGCAATGAACAGCATGCTTATAGCATTATTTCGAAATGTTTTTACTTTTCAATTCTAATTTTGAAGACCTAAATGGCAAGAGACACACAAAACATACATGTTGTTGCAGCGATTTGCAAAATGTTCAGAATCTGTTAAAACACAATTATTTGTGAGTTATTGTAGTAATTTGTACGCGGGTGCATTATGGGTGAAATTTAAGCAGGATACCATGAAAGATCTTAACATATGTTATAATAATGCATACCGATGGATGATCGGACAACGACGACCATACAGTGCCAGCAAGATGTTTGTCAGTCATCGAGTAAAAAGCTTTGGCGCTTTACTTCGCTCAACAGCATATTCGCTGAAGAGCAGAATCGAAACAACTTCAAACGACCTACTTGCCCACCTGCGGTGTACAACTGTGTACGTCAAATCTATATGTGTAAATCGCTGGCACAAGCTGCTGTATATTATGTAATCAGTTTTGTATGTGATGTTTATATATGTTCTATGGATCTCTGATCTGAAATAAAAATCTATTATTATTATTATTATTATTATTATTAAAAACCCCCCATAAAAAAGACCCCATTTACAGTCTGAAATGAATCTCTCTTGAAACCAAAAAAAAAAAGAGAGCAAGTTTCTTAGTATTTATGAAAACGGCGATTACAATATTGACATTAAAATTCTAATTTAAATAAAACTTAAAGGTATTTTTGAGTGCTGTTTCTTAATGTTATGTTGCATAAAAATTCAATAAGATAAACCCCATTTTACATTCTGGTGGAATGTAACTAAAAATACGACCTAATGCAACTTGAAAATGAAACCCAAACAGGGGCCTAATTCACAAAGCTATCTTAGGCTCTGCTAGACAACCAAGCATTTTTTTTGCAAGTCTTTTTGCATTGCACTGCGATATCGCAAAGTTGTGAGAGTTTAGTGAATTAGGTCCTAGATGTACAGTAAAATCCCATTTCTAATACCTTTTCTGTTCTTTTGAACTCTGCCTTGTGCAGAGATACAAACTAGAATTTTAATATATTGTTTTATCATTCACATCAGATATGACAACCTTGTGTAAAGTGAAACCATACTTCAAAAAGTTCACAATTTGAGCTTGAGGATCGCCATGTTTTAAATGTGCAACATTCACCTAATTTTGGATTAACAAACGGATTGGTTTGCAACCCCTGCAATTAAAAAAATATCCACAGCAAAAAAACCTGCCACTGAAAAAAAAACCTGAATATAGTCCAAGGCCAAAACGTGCTGTGGAGAACTTGAAACACACAGCATTGCCAGTTGCCATGGGCAATTACAGGGGTTGGTTTGGCTGGACCAAAATCCTTTTAAGTTTATAGGTCGACATGGCTTCTACTGTGAAAACAGATTGATTACTCTATTCCTGTATTCACATTGGAAAACCATTAACAACAGTTCTGTTGTCTGTCTGTCTGTCCATCTATGAACAGAAACATAGGAGTGTTCAGTCTTGCATTCACACTGGAAAACCACTAACAACAGTTTTGTCATTTCTCTGTACGAGCATGCATGTGTGTGTGTGTATACTTCCATCCATATCTGTCCATCTACATGAATGTTTGCTCTATTTTTCGGACAGAACTCTTAACATCCTAGAAACATTCTTGAACATAATTCTGATATCCTCAAGAATGTTTTGGACAACTAATTTCTGCTTTATGCCATGGCCGAACAAAACACTAGCACTTCGCCGACAGAAGAAGCCGTGTTCTGTATAACACACTCTCTCATGAGATATCGTCATGGTATATATAGGTCACTCCTATGAGCACTATTATCACAGCTTTTTCCAGACACCTCTTCAAGCTTGTGTTAGCTCGGGGTTGTCGACAGGAGTAGATTTAACTGGAACAAAAAAAAGATAAAAATATTGTATTTCACATTCCAGTAATTTAGAATACAAATATGGTAAAAGATCTATATTTCCTTAGCTACAGTCACTAATCTAAGTGACATGAGAATGTACAACTCACCAATTCAACTTCTGATGTGGGAAAACACATTACATGTATCTACTGTTAGTAAATGAAAAATACCGGGGACAGATTATGTTATATCAACTAAAACAACTACCAATATCATAAAAACATGAAGCGGGTGAGGGTGTGTGTGTTTGTGTGTCAGAGCTCCTACTTAGGCCCAATTGTTTACAGTGCAATATTAAAGGGACACACCCTAGTTACGGCTACTTGTTAACCATTACAGCGTTGTTTTTCGCTATTAAACCCATTTTTTCACAAATAAAATTGCACTTTACTTACCGTTTATTATTTAGAATATACATTTCCATTCACCTGAAGTGTTTTTTGGTAATCCTGGTGTTTGTAATACCACAAAATGCATTTTTCGTATTTCTGAAAAACGGACGCACGTTTGAAAAAAAAACGTTGAGCAGACAAGGTCTAATCTATTTTTAGACGGGATATTTCCATTTCAATGTCACAGACGTTGGTATACCACGTGACCGTTATCATTTTGGTTCGGTTTGTTTCAAGCAATTGGGACATGGGGATTCCCATGGTATTTATCGATATAAAACCTGCTTTTTCACTCCATTTGATAAAAACGTGATTATAATTTATTTTCGCTGGATGGAACTAGGGTGTGCAGCTTTAAGACTTCATATATGTGTCCAGGGGAAATATAGATGAACGGATCCGCTAGGTCATATTCGATCCCTCCCCCCACTAACCTGTTCAGTACTGGGACAAGCTATAATCTGCTGGTCTTCCTCCTGGTAGAGGTTGCCCACGATCTGGGACAGCTGCTTGAAACTCTGAAGAACGTTCACCTGCAGAGAAAACCAATGATTGAACTTTGATTTATGACAGATTAGTGTTCGAAATACCACATGTTTACCTGGAAAATGCACACAGAAATTCCACAAGAGCAGATAGAAAGAAATATTTTATTTAACGACGCACTCGACACATTTTATTTATGGTTATGTGGCGTCAAACATATGGTGAAGGACCACACAGATAGTCAGAGAGGAAACCCGCTGTCGCCACTTCATGGGCTACTCTTTTCGATTTGCAGCAAAGGATCTTTTATATGCACCATCCCACAGACAGAGTAGTATATACCATGGCCTTTGATATACCAGTCGTGGTGCACTGGCTGGAACGAGAAATAGCCCAATGGGCCCACCAATGGGGATCGATCCCACATCGAGCGAGTGCTGTACCACTGGGCTACGTACCCCCCCCCCCCCCCCCCCCCCGTTTGCACGTTACCTGAGGTTGTCAAAATGAATAGGTGCGAATTTTGCAGGCAGTTTTTAAAAATTTTAAATGTGGTAAATGTGAGACTTAGTCAAAAGTGAAAAGAGATGAGACCTTTGTTTTTAAAAGCACCCAGTGTACTGATTTCTGAAACTTGCATGACAGCAAATAATGACATGTTACTAACAAAACATTCTCTACCACAGTTATATCCAGCTACAACATGTAGGTGCGATGTTTTGAGTGTTTTAAAAATTTAAAATAAAATTTAAATAAATTACCCCAAAAAATCAGAAATGGACAAATTTGAATACTGTAAATCAAGAAATGTTAGTAAGCATAAAATGTTAGCGAATTTAGCGAAGCCACACAAGTCATACAACGGACTATTCCAAAAAAATGTTTGTGCGATTGTCTTTCTGTTATTAACTGAACTCGCAACAATGGTTACATGCAATTGATTAAACCAAAAGGATAGCAAACAACAATAGTTAGTTAGAATGCACATTACTGCAATTTTCTACTAAATTCAAGACGTCAAAATATGTTAAAAAATATTTCAGCGGATCCTACAACTTAAGTTTATTCTTTTTTTAGTTTCGGATACGATGACCTCGCTAAAGTTCTATGTCGCTAAAATGTCACTTTTGGGGTTTGGCTAAATTTTAAAGGCATATTGTCACAGACCACTGACCTATTTAAAGGCATATTGTCACAGACCACTGACCTATTTAAAGGCATATTGTCACAGACCACTGACCTATTTAAAGGCATATTGTCACAGACCACTGACCTATTTAAAGGCATATTGTCAGACCACTGACCTATTTAATGGTCTAACGAAGTACTACCTGAACAAAAATAATTAGATTTGTCCCTAAATGTATTTTATTCAACCATCTTCACAACCACCATACTCCATTTATTAATGACATTTTGTAAAAAAATAATTGAATTATGGCAATGGTCCATAATTCAAAAACTAAAATTGCCGAGAGGGTTGAGATGGATTTCATTCCATCATGGTTCAGTTAAAGTGATGCGATAGCTAGATTTGGTTTCCAATAATTAATGTAATTTTAATTTATTATCCATTGTTAGAGAAATAAGGTCCTTAAATCCATAACAGTTTGCCTTTAAAGGGACATTCCTGAGTTTGCTGCATTGTAAGAATTTTCCGACTAATAAAATATTTCTATGATTAAACTTACATATTAAATATATTTTCTTGTTTAGAATATCAGTATCTGTATATTCAATGTGTTTCTGATCGTCTTAATATTTGTAAAAAGCCCAAACTGAATTTTGTCTTCAAATAATATATTTTAGGAAGTAAAATGAAATTTAACCTACTACAAATATTAGAACGATCAGGAACACGTTTAATATACAGCCACTAATATTTTATGCAGATACATATATTCGATATTTAATTACAATTGTTAAAAAGTCTCTGTTAGTCGATAACATCTGAAAAATTGCAGCAAACTCAGGAATGTCCCTTTAAGATCGCTAATATTTTATGATTTACAGTACCTTAATAGGTTTAAAGAGAATGTTCTCAGTTTCTCGGTTAGCTAGATACAGACTCATGCTCCGCTGAACACCGGGTAGCTTTGTTTTCACATTACGATATGCTTCAGTGACAACATCATGCACTTTCTCAGGCGTGGCGAATGGCTGCTGGCGCAACGTGATGTTCTTTCCAACTTCTTCCTTCTTCATATTAATTATAACATCGGCCTGAAAGATGAGAGAAGACAAAAAAAAAAATGGAACATTAGCAGGGATTTTAAAATTCAAGTACAAGTGATGTCAAAATGAAGACAATTTTTTTTTTACTGGAGATGCCAATAGATATTTTGTTGTTTTTGCGCTAGTATCCAATACAGTTCAAACTGATGTTTAATACAAGTTATATATGAAAACAGAAAAATATTAACACAATATGTATACACTGCCGGACGAAATTTAAAAAATATTTTCTAAGTTCAAGGGCCATAACTCTGTCAAAACAACTGTACATGACAAGTTTGTTTTGTTTAACGACACCACTGGAGCACATTGATTAATTAATCATCGGCTATTAGATGTTAAACATTTGGTAATTCCGACTCGTAGTCATCAGAGGAAACCCACTACATTGTTCCTAATGCAGCAAGGGATATTTTATATGCACTTTCCCACAGACAAGATAGCACATACCACGGCCATTGACCAGTTGTAGTGCACTAGCTGGAACGAGAAACAAAACAACTAGTTGAATGGATCCACCGACGTGGTTTGATCCTGCGATGCAAACACCTAGTGCCCTTCATAAATATTTCCAGGTTTGCCTTTGGAGTAATTTATGTAGCAACAGCAAGGTCACTATCTTGGGATGAAAATGATATAAGAAACAAATTCTGGAAAATGTTGCAGGGTATGCAGGGTCTTGAACAGCACTTTAATATAAAATTGTGAAATATTTGGAAATATTTATAATCTCTAACTACAATGAAACCTCTCAAAACCGGACCCTCTGTAAACCAGAATTCCCTCAAACCCGGACATTTTTCATGGGACCTTTTTTAAAAATTAGTAAAGAACTTAACCTCTCTAAACCAGATACCTCTAAAAACCAGACATTTTACTTGGTGCCCAGGGTGTCCGGTTTAGAGAGGTTTCACTGTATTTAGTCCAAGTGTAAAAAATTAAACATGAAACAGCTGTAATGCAGAGTGTTCTGGGGTGTAGTAAACGGTAGCTGTACCCGGGAGAGGAATGTCTGCAGCGGTCTGATGAACGTTTCCGTGACGGTGTGGATAAACTCCTCGCACGTTTTCTTCAGTTGCTGATCCACGTCTCGCTTAGAGTCGACAAAATATTCCTTTACTTGTGGCGTTCCCTGAAATTAATAATGTAAAATATAAAATAGATTATTGTCAACTATACTCCAAGTTCCTTGAAATTGATAAAGATGTTTGTTTTGTTTTAAAGACACCACTAGAGCACATTGATTTATTAATCATCGGCTACTGGATGTCAAACAATTGGTAATTCTGACATAAAAGTCTCAGAGAAGAAACCCTTTTTTTCCATTAGTAGCAAGGGATCTTTTATATGCACCATCCCGCTGACAGAACAGCACATACCATGACCTTTTATATACCAATCGTGGTGCACTGGCTGGAACAAGAAATAGCCTAATGGGCCACTGACTGGGTTCGACTGAAATTAATAGAATAGTTATTCTCCCATCCCTAGCTATGTAAGATTGACCCATTCCACGACGTCAGCCCATACGGAATAAATCTATCTTGTATAGGCTATGACATCGTTGTGTTTAACATGGGGAATATTATGTTGTTGGTAATAAATGTATATGACATATTAATGCGTTTTAGATCAATATTTTGTTATGTAAAATTATATTTAACACATAAAACAGATGCAGCAAATATATGATAGTGTAATTTATTTATGATAATATATCAAATAAAGAAATTACTTTTTTAGCCATCTTTGTCTATTCATGTAAAATAATGGTTTATTTATCGAATAGATGGGAGAAAAAGACTCCATGATATGCAGTCATGTGGGATAGAAAAAGTACACCCTAGGTGGTGGAAATTTCGACCCTGGGGCTTCGCAAGCCTTGTCCCAGGTAAAAATTTCCATCACCTCGGGTATACTTTTTCTATCCCACATGACCACATATGATGGAGTCTATTAATCTAGGGTCTTCTCTACAATACTCCAATGTATTTCATTAGTGCACTTACCCTGTACTATCTTTTTCAATGTATATCAACAAACAAACAAACAATGGGAACAATTTTCAATGGTGCCAAGGGTTAAATTTACGAGAGAGAAAAACGAGAAGAAAAATAGAAATACTTGCCTCAAGAATAAACTGCAGCAGGGAATTGTTACTGTTTAAAACAAACAGCTGAGATTTCTTCTGAAGTAATGAATAAGCTGCATCTAAAATAAAACAAAAGTTATAATTATCTTAATACAATATCCTGGGAGAACCTTAAAATATATATATTGTTTTATAATATTGTGTGCTATAATTTCTTTACTAGTATCAAGTCATAAAAACTGACTCAAGTACATCCTACACCCCCTTCTAACCACACACACACACACACAATTTGTGTTACCATAACGTTAAAGTCACAGACTATCAGAAAAAAAGAAAGAAATGTTTTATTTAACGACATACTCAATACATTTTATTTACAGTTATATGGTGTCAGACATATCGTTAAGGACCACACAGATATTGATAGTGGAAACCCGCTGTCGCCACTTCATGGGCTACTCCTTTCGATCAGCAGCAAGGGATCTTTTATATGCACCATCCTACAGACAGGGTATTAAATAGCACAATGAGGCCACCGACGGGGATCGATCTCACATCGAGCGAGCGCTGTACCACTGGGCTATGTCTTGAGTCTAGACTTTAAAAGTTTAATAAGCACAGGAACAATGGTCACTAGCTCATACACTGACTTATAAGCTGAATCTGATTTTTAAACTGCAACTGTTTGTTTGTTTGTTTGTTTGTTTGTTTGTTTAACAACACCACTAAAGCACATTGATTTATTAATCATTGGCTGTGGGTAATTTTGGCAAATAAGTCTTAGAAAAGAAACCTGCTAAATGTTTCCATTAGTACCAAGAGATCTTTTATATGCACCATCCCAATGACAGGATGGCACATACCACAGCCTTTGAGAACTGCAATTGATGACATCTTATCCAGTACATTTGTAAATTAATGTAGGCCCTATTTAAAATCAAACCTGCTCAAAATGGTCACCTCTTTTACACAACCACCTGTTAAAAGCTGGGCACATATCTCTTAGATTGTCTCGTACAATAAATGTCATTTCCGATGAGAATACTCATATATCTGACATATTTGTGCACAAACCTCTCTTCCAGTCCAATGGCCAACATTTTTTTTCTTGACACAACTTATTTTATATTAATTTCCTGGATTAAAAACGTCATACATTTTGTAGGTCTGCAAAGTCGGCCAGACAAATGTCGTTCCTGGTATCATATCTCCACAATGACGATTTCACCATGAGATGGTTGGAAGGAAGGAAATGTTTTATTTAACAACACACTCAACACATTTTATTTACGGATATGGAGCGAGGACACCCACTATCGCCAATTCATGGGCTACTCTTTTTGATTAGCAGCAAGGGATCTTTCATATGCACCATTTCACAGACAGGATAGTACATACCACAGCCTTTCATATACCAGTTGTGGTGCACTGGCTGGAACGAGAACTAACCTAATGGACAGGGATCGATCCTAGACCGACCGCGCATCAGGCGAGCGCTTTACCACTGGGCTACGTCCCACCACATGCGATGGTTGGAAGTTGTTGGAGAAAACGTCTGACATGTCACTTTCTCCTGACACCGATTCCATCATACTACAGCCCCTGCACCACCAGAAATCAGATTTCAAGGTATTTCACATTATTGGCTGTTTAATACGATATATATTGTATTACAGAATTACAGAGATACGTGCCTGGCTTCAGTAAGCAACCTAATGACACAAGAATATGGATGGCACTTTACTGGGGTTAGTAAAAAGAATTTGCACTGAAAAATTTGAAGTTACAATTATGATTTCAGCATAAGCACTGTATAATCATAAGTACAATTCAGTATCAAGTATTACTGTAACAACTGTTAGATAAATAAATCAGTGCCATTTAAGCCACATTGCTCAACAGATTATTAAGTATATATATCAAGGGATGTCAAGCATAACCGATTATGTCCAAACAAATGGTGTTTAGATTAACAAGTATTAATGTTTAAACTATTCTTTAAAATCCCAAAACAAAAACAAATTGTTTACTTATTCAAATTATATACATAATAGGTTTTCATCTTTCATATTACTATTGTATACTTTTTATGTCCCCAAAAATACATGTAATCTAAAATAGTGGACTACTGTAAAAAAAAAATTATGAGTGCACATAACAAACCTCGATGTTAGCCTTCAATATATACATGTACATGTAGCTTTAGTAGCAAGCAAATGTCCCACCTCAAGTAATAAAAACAACAAAACAAAAAAACCCCATCACTCCACCCCCCAAAACAAAGAATAAAACATGACACGAATCTGCCCTAAAATGGTCCAGCCTTTGTCCTGAAAAGGGGTGGGGGCGTGGCCTAGTGGTAAAGCACTCGCCTTATGCACAGTCGATCTACAGTCAATCCCAATCAGTGGGCCCATTGGGTTACATGTGTATATCTCGTTCTTGCTAGTGCTCCACAACTGGTATAACAAAGGCTGTGGTATGTACCATCCTGTCTCTGGGATGACATGCAGCATATAAAAAATCTCTTGCTTCTAATCGGAATGAGTAAGCACATTACACATTGCAGGGTGGCAGCAGGTTTCCTCTCTCATTATATATGTTGTCCGTAACCATATGTTCATAGGAAGGAATGAAATGTTTTATTTAATGACGAACTCAACACATTTTATTTTAAGGTTATATGGCGTCAGACATGGTTAAGGACCACACAGATATTGAGAGAGGAAACCCGCTGTCACCACGTCATGGGCTACTCTTTTCGATTAGCAGCAAGGGATCTTTTATATGCACCATCCCACAGGCAGGATAGTACATACCACGACCTTTGTTACACAAGTTGTGGAGCACTGGCTGGACCATATGTTCACAGCTACATTGTATAATAACTGTAAATAAAATGTGTTTAGTGCGTTGTTTAATCAAACATTCCTTCCGTATCCTGAAAAATCTTAAATTCCCTAGATCTCTCGTCAAATATGACATAAGTATATGGAGGGGGTGGGGTGTTGGGTGGAAACATCTGACCTCGATAAAAAATTATTTCAGAAGTTAAAAAAAAAAAGGAGAGTACTAAAACCCATAAAATAAGCTAATATGATATTATTAAAATTTGAAACTACAAGTATATTAACAAGATAAACCATCCCTTTTTAAAGAATCATACACCTCACCAAAGAATGGCACAAAACGTAATGTACAAAATCCAGTTATTATACAGGTGGACTTAGGATTATGTACCTGACCAGATTTAGAGGCAGCAAATTGCATTGTCCATGTTGTCCCTTGCAAAAATAGTTTAATCAACAACTAAAGCTAAAGTTTGTTTTTGTTTAATGACACCACTAGAGCACATTTAATCATCGGCTATTGGATGTCAAACATTTGGTTATTTTGATATAGTCTTACAGAGGTAACCCACTACATTTTTCCATTAGTAGCAAGGGATCTTTTATATGCACCATCCCACAGACAGGATAGTACATACCACAGCCACTTGTGGTGCACTGGCTGGAACAAGAAATAGCCCAATTATTTTGGCCCACCGACTAATCAGCAACTGTCCACACCCATTAAAAATCCTGGATCTGCCAATGATGTCTTATTAAAATAAAAGTTAACGTTTAAACAGAAACGATTTCATGAATGATGTGACAGCTGAGAAGGTCTGTGTTATCACCATGCAATAAAAATGAATGAATGAATGAAAGAATGAAAGAATGAATGAATGAATGTTTGATGATGTCCCAGCTTGAAGAAAACACACTGGCTATTGAACATGCAATAAACAATGAATGAATGAATGAATGAATAAATGAATTAATGAAAGTGTAACGATGCCCTTGATTGAAGAAAACAGTCTGGATATTGACCATGCAATAAAAATGAATTAATGAATGCTTAATGATTCCCCTGCTCAAAGATAATACCCTGGCTAGTAGGTGTAAAACCAAGATACCGCGTGATATCCCCACATCCACTGTAACCACCTTGTGAACACTACCACCACAGCTTCAACTACCACCACACCAGCTACTATTACTATATAAGTAACTTATGCTTGAGCATTAATGAACATAGCAACACTGTCTTGCATTTTATTTGGCTATGAAAACTTAATAATACCAGTACATTTTCAAAAAGAATTCAAAATAATTTCTAACGATAAGATAGGATAGGATACCATGTATTAATGTGCCTATATCCAGTTAAGGTTCAGGCATTTCTCTTGTAGGTACAATCTCTGACCTTGCCTAAGTTAAAAGAATTTAAAAAGAAAGAGTTAACAAGTCAAAGATAAAAAGGAATTGATTGCTAGACTGAATATCTATATAATTTGGAGCATTTTTGAGATCTTGATAAGCCAAATCCACCTGAACAAGAGAGTATCAGACTTGGGTATAGTCCAGTCAGCATGGTTCGTATAGTGGTGTGGACTCCGAAGAAGGAAGGAAGAAATGTTTTGTTTAACAATGCAATGAAAACATTTTATTTACGGTTATATGGCATCGGACATATGGTTAAGGACCACACAGAGATATTGAGAGAGGAAACCCGCTGTCGCCACTTCATGGGCTACTCTTTTTGATCAGCAGCAAGGGATCTTTTATATGCACCATCCCACAGACAGGATAACACATACCACGACCTTTGATATACCAGTCGTGGTGCACTGGCTGGAGCAAGAAATAGCCCAATAGGCCCACCAATGGGGATCGATCCCAGACTGACCGTGCATCAAGTGAATACTTTACCACTGGGCTATGTCCTGCCCCCCCCCATGTACCAATATTTAACAAAGTCCATAAATAGTAATTGGGGTCGCCTACGCTTCCTGTTTTTTTTTCTTAGAGTGGGGCGGTCAATCCTCCAGTGCTGCTAGGACAGGCAGAAACTACATGTGAACAACCATATCTTTCGACAGAATGGCTGTCATACGAATCACTGAAAAACATGTTGACTAAAATCAGCCAGAAAAATAAGGTGAAGGAAAGGAATCTTGCTAAAAGGGCATCTTCCCTTGTGGTGCAGGCTGTCGAAATGACAAATGTTCCAGCATTCAATCAGTCCCAATGACCGCATACATCCCAGTAGAAATCTCTATTCCGTTTACAAAAAAAAAAAAAAAAAAAGGTGTATTCCCAAGTCGAGCACGTGAAAGCATGTGCGGTGTGTGTGTACTGTGCACAGGCGAAACAAACATATCTTACCACAGCGAGCTCCAGAATCCAGAACAGTATATGTTCATTAATATAAACACTAATGTAATCTGGTTATTAACTGTTACACTGTTTACAATAGTTAATTCTTATATGCGATGGGATGAGAAAAACAACTGCGTAAATAAGGTGACAGATTTTATTGATTAAAAGGCAAAATACATATTTGAATTTATAACAAGTGTTGATGACATTGTAGCTCCCTCCCTCCCAGCTGTGTAAAAGTTTGCTTTGTTTAACAACACCACTAGAGCACATTGATTTATTAATCATCGGCTATTGGATGTCAAACATTTGGTAATTTTGACATACAGTCTTAGAGAGGAAACCTGCAACATTTTTCCATTAGCAGAAATGAATCTTTTGTTAGTACCATCTCACAGACAGAATAGCACATACCACAGCTTTTGATATACCAGTCGTGGTGCACTTGGTGGAATGAGAAATAGCCCAATGGGCCCACTGACGAGGATCAATCCCAACCAACTGAACGCTTTACCACTGGGCTATGTCTCGCCCCACCCCCCCACCCAACTGTGTATGACAAACTTGAAAAACCCTACCTTTTAGAAACAGAATAACGGGCGACGCCCTAGTGTTGCCGTACATAATAATATTTTTAGTCATGAATATTCGACACCTAATTAAGCTTTAGAGCACTATTAAAGCAACTGCCCTGGGTTTGCTGCCATTGAAAGATAATTTTGACTTAAAATAAAAATATTTTAATGACCTAAAATTACATCCCAAATAACAAGAATACAATGTAGTTTCTTGTTTTGAATATCAGTGTCCGTATATTCAACATGTTTCTCGTTGTCCTAATGTTTGCAAGTAGCCCAAATTGGATTTGATTTTTCCAATATGTGCGGAAAAGAAATATATTAGGAAATAAAATGAAGATTGACTTAATACAAACACTGACGATCAGAAACATTTAATATACATGTACACCACTAATATTTTATACATAAAAATGTATTTTAGTCATTAAAACATCACTGTACATCACCAACATCTTAATGGCAAGAAACTAAGGACAGTCTCTTTAAACGATTATCCAGAAATGATCACATGGGTTGGGTTGGAAAGAGGAGAGGAAAACAATCCAATTATCTTTAAAAACAATAGGAGTGTCACGTTATCACACTTTCTAACTGTGTGAATTTTGTCTATATAATATCTTCCGTAATACATACCGGGTACATGTATACGGTATGATTGTTGAGGCAGGATCTTTAAATTTGGTTCAGTACATGGAAAGCAGTGTGTCACATACCATATTTAGGTCACAGTGACCCATTTTGTCATGATATTGCGAGTTAAAATTATATATTACATTACCGGTAAGCAGTTGGTTTTTATTTTATTTTTCTGAGTTTGGTGGGATTACATGTCTGTGAAAAGGATCTTGGTAGGAGCGGACCGTAAATGGTCTTTAAAACCTTTATGTGAGGATTTGGGCAAATGAAAGAAAGAAAGAAAGAAAGAAAGAAAGAAAGAAAATGATACATCAGCTCATTTTACATAAGGCAGGGCTCGAAAAAGCGGCCTGTGAAAAGTGAAAAGCAGTCTTTTTTTTTAGACTTGGCAGATGAGACAGAAATTCACCTGCTAAAACAACTCAAAATATCACAGGTTATTTGTCAAGGGACAGACGTATGTATGATTATCTCATCTGCTATTCATCTTGTGATTCAGTTCTAATGCCGTAATTCTTTAAAATATATATTTTTTTTATTCACACAGTAAATATAGGACATCATTTACATGGCCGTGACGGGATACTAAAAAACTAAATGGGTTACCTGAATTAATTTTGTTTTTGAATAACCCATAAATGGTGCATGCCAAATTTCCACTCAAAAAGAGTCCTGACGTACAGGTATTTATACATGAAGTTAAAATTTGTTTTGTTAAACGACACCACTAGAGCACATTGATTTATTAAATATCAGCTATTGGATGTCAAACATTTGGTAATTTTGACATATAGTCATAGAGAGGAAATCAGGGCTCGAACTTTAGAATTTGTCTCCCACAGCAAGTTTTAAAAGAATTGTCATGTGTGAAACAGCCCACCGATAGCAATTGTGAGCCTGCCTATGGCAAAAAAAAATTAAAGTGACATTTGCAGAAAATAAATATGAATAAAAGGTTATTTTGCTATATGGAAAAATATTTCAAATGTGAAAATGTTAAATATTGGCAGATTATGTACACCAGGTGTGTATATTTTGCCATTGTTGAATTTTACCAATGGCACCATCGGTAATGCTCTATACCTATGGCAATTTATCACTCAATGACGGCAATTGCCGTCGGTGCCATTGTGATATTCGAGCCCTGGGAAACCCGCTACATTTTTCCATAGCAGCAATGTTTTTGTTATCTCCCATTTCCAACCCTAGCCATGAGGTCATCTCTGGAAGAAACATAAATTTAACAAGCATTCTGAGAGTACTGCAATACATGTCCTCTACCTGGCACAATTTGTTTTTTGTATTTCCTAAAGTCCATGGCCATAACTCTGTGAAAAATGGATAAATTGCCATGAAAGTCAAATTTGATTCGTAACAGAACATGATAAAGCTATAACCAAATTTTCAATTCAATATGTTGAAGCATTGCTAAAAAAAGAAACATTTTGTTTTCTAAGTTCAAGGGCCATAACTCTGTCAAAAATGAGTAAATCTTCATGAAAGTCAAACTTAATCGTTAACAGAATGTGAAAAAGCGATACACAAAATTTTAACTCAATATCTTAAGGCTTTGGCTGCAAAACAAAGGTCATAACTGTCAAAAATGGGTAAATCACAATGAAAGTCAAACTTAATCTGTAACAGTACATGATAAAGCTAGACACACAATTTCAACTCAATATTTGAAGGCCTTCTGAAAAAAAAAAAAAATCTTGAAAACTATATGTGGGACAGACAGAAGGACGGAGATGAAACCCATAGTCCCCTCCGGTTGGACCGGTAGGGCACTAACAAGCTTTTAAGAAATCCCGATTAGCAAATTGATAAATATTGCATGCACACTAGATTATTACAATTACGTAGCTATTTCACCATGAGCATAAAGTAGCCTACCTACAAACAAACCCAGACCTAAGCTTCCCTCCGCTTGACTCATTTCTGTCGGCAAAACAAAGAAAAAACTCAGCAGCAGAATATAGCGAACAGCAAAAGAAATGCAAATGTTTTACTACATAAATTATGTAATCATTACTTACTATATAACAATGGGGTTTTTTTTCATGATAAAATATATTTTTTCGTAATTAAACTGTCAGTATGGGTCTAAAGGGTCTCAAGACAATGATAATTTTAACAGACTCAAAAAACTAATGAAATTCAAAAAGAATAATTTAAAAACATTTTTTTTAAATTTAGTCACAGAATCCCAGTTACAGATAGACCTGTCCCCATGAATCAACCTGGGTGGCATTAAAGGACAGGCAGCCAACACGACCATGATTGATTACAAATAACAAGTGTTCAATAAATGCTAAAGTGAGCACTTAAAAATGAAACAACTTGAAGAATAGCTCTAGACTGCATTTAAATTAAATTTAATTCTTGCATTGTTTTGTTGTTCAGTATAGGAGGCACATAATGGCCTGCATAGCTCACCTAACTACACTTGATGCAGGCTTAAAAACAGCATCCTGATACAACAGGTACAAGTACAGGTATGTCTTTTATCACAAAAATGTACACATTTCGTTTAAAGCCACTAACCCTAGTTTCTGAGGTATGGACTTTTCTGTTTCACATATAAAACATTTTTCGTTACTATAAACACCTGGGCATGAACTTGTAAAACTTTAGACTCAAATCTTTAATGATGTTACACAGTGTATTTTCTCTGTGTTTGCCATGACATTAATGTCTCAAAACAGTATTAGAGATTTTAGTTGAATGGTTGAATTTACGAAGCCTGTTGTTCTTAAACATAGCTGTTTAAAGTGACAGACCATAGTTTTTAAACACCACCTTGCATTTTTCACTATTAATGCCGTTTTTGATAATTTAAATTAGAAGTACTTACATACATTTTATTGGTTAGAATATTAATTTCCGTACACCTGGAGTGGTTCTGGTCATCCCGGTTTTTGTAATATCCAAAAAATGCATATTTGATCATTCTAAAAAGGCACGTTCTTCTGAGAAGTAATGGTTATCGAGACCAGCTCTAGTTATTTTTAGACAGTATTTCCCTATTTAAACATCATAGACTTTAGCTTCTCTCTGTTATAACCGTATCCAAATGTGTTGCAGGTTTGTAGATTAACTAAACTTAGTGTTCATTTTCATGGCCGAAACTAGGGTCTGCACCTTTAAGCAAAGTAAACAGGCTTTGTTAAGTTAGCCCTACAAGTACAGGAGTAGGAGGACCAGAAACGTACTCTCTTACACACCTGTTGGTGAGAACATCATTCATTATTTTTGATAACACATACTTGTTTACACATGTACGTGTTAACAATTTCAAGACATACGACTGGCTAAGTGATGACCAGGTCACCAATGCCATACATCCAATGAAAAAACAGCACAATCGAAATCGATTACACTGTGATGTATAGTTAACCTGACAATCATTTGTTTGTGACGCGTACGTCAGCTAGAAGTGCAAAGGCTGTAAATAACTTTTAGTCGAAAAAGATGTTAAAATTTGCTTAAAACCTGGTTTTTGAGGATATGTAAGAAACAGAATAATACATTCGTGTCCGTTAGATATCATTTATCTTACAACTCGTTTAAAAAGGTATCAAACTCACTTTCGCTCGTTAGATACATTTTAAAACAACTCGTTATAAGATAAATGGTATCTAATGGCCACTCATATATTATTCTCTATGTACACTGTATTTGTAAAAATTTATATATATTTAAGGACAAAATTGTAAGCAACATGTATGTTAATGGTGTAAAAATGTTGTAATAGCCGAAAAAAGGGTAAGCAGCTTTAATCTATCACATGCAATAAACTTACACTGTACATGCAGGTAATAAACAGCAGAAAGTACAATGGTATTAAAGGGACATTCCTGAATTTGTTGCCATTTTTAAAGATGTTATCGACTAACAGAGACTTTATAACAATTGTAATTACATATCAAATATTTTTTTTTGCATAAAATATTAGTGGCTGTATATTGAATGTGTTTCTGATCGTTCTAATATTTGTACTAGGTTAAATTTCACTTTATTTCCTGAAATATTTTTTTTTTTTGTACGTACGACATTATTTGAAGACAAAATCCAGTTTGGGCTTCTTACAAATATTAAGACGACCAGAAACACATTGAATATACAGACACTGATATTCTAAACAAGAACATATATTTAATATGCAAGTTTAATCGTAGAAATATTTTATTAGTCAGGAACATCTTACAATGCAGCAAACTCAGGAGTGTCCCTTTAAGATTACTGGGGAAAATAGAATTCATTTGTTATTTATTCAACTTTTTGTTAATCTATGTAAAGAGTAAAATTTCAAATATAATCCTACAAATCTGTCACAGACTTCTAATCTTTGAATTTAGTAATGTCTCTAGTAGAAATCTGTCACAGACTTCTAATCTTTGAATTTAGTAAGGTCTCTAGTAGGTGATTATACAGAAATCATGTGGGTTTTTATAACCTTTGAACCCTTAAGCCTAGAACCTGTTAATATCAAGGTGAGATCTGCAACCAAGATGTTACATATTTCTAATTTTTGAAATGGGGAATCTATAGTCTTTCCCATCCTCCTACAAGAATGTTTTTTTGTAAATAATTTAATTTTGGTTAGAAGAAGAAAAGTAAAAGAGTTTTGGAAATAACAATTTTTAAAACTATTTTTGTGTGCAATTTAGAACACAATTGTCTCAGAAATAAATAGCTTGTAGTAAATTCCATAGCATGAAAAAAGGCGTTCCCTGTGGGATGGACTATAGATGAAATTTGCAATAGAGATGTCATGTGCTTTTAATTTTTGAAATTGGACATCTACATGTAGGTGAGATTTGTGTATAAAGAATTCATGGGTTTATATCTCTGAACTCAGAATGTCTAACAGAGCTTTGTATATAACAAATTCATGAGTATTTAACCTTTGAACTGGGAATATCATAGGGAGTTTGTGCATAATGAAATTTCTGAAGATGTTTTGCATGTATTTAGCATACGGGATGTGTCTGAAAGGAGTTTTGCAAGTAGCACATGGCAATGAATGGTTTGGACAAACTCAAAAACTGTGCTGTGATAAAAAAAAAGTGAGAGAAACACTGAGCTAACCTTTGAACTTTGTGAAGTCCAACTGCGTCTCTCGTATTGAGAAGTCGGCGTGGAATGGAGCTATTTGCTCTCGGAGAATCAGAAGATGTTTGATCAGAAACAGCTGACCATCCAGCATTGTCTACAAACAAACATAATAACATCAAGTTTCTTTTTGTTTAACAACACCACTAGAGCACATTGATTAATTAATCATCAGATATTTGAAAGTTAAAGCTTGTTTAATGACACCACTAGAGCACATTGATTAATTTATCATCAGATATTAGAAAGTCAGTCTGTTTTGTTTAACACCACTAAGTTAAAGTTTGTTTTGTTTAACGACACCACTAGAGCACATTGATTGATTAATCATCTGCTATTGGATGTCAAACATTTGGTAATTCTGACACGTATTCATCAGAGGAAACATGCCACATTTTTACTAATGCAGCAAGGGATCTTTTATATGCAATTTCCCAAAAACAAGAAAGCACATACAATGGCCTTTGACCAGTTGTGGTGCACTGGTTGGAATGAGAAAAAACTCAAAAAGCTGAATGGATCCACTGAGGTGATTCGATCCTGTGACGCAAGCACCTCAAGCATCTGAGTTAAATTCCACCCCTCAGAAGATGTATAGCTGTCTACCTTTCTCAAATGGCTGTGTACTTTCAATGATAATGAACATGTTGAAATCTGAGTTTGTTCCACCTACCTTCCTCTTGATAATCCCGTCCTTTGCCACAAGAAGAGACTGAATGCAAGCATAAAGAGCCTCTTGAGACAAACCCTGGAATGTTGTTTTCTGTAAAAAAAAAAATAGAAGTAACATAAACATTAATGTTGAGCTAAATGCAAAAATATTCAAATTAATTTTGAGACAAACCCTGGAATGTTGTTTTCTGTAAAAAAAAAAAAAAATATAAGTAACATAAACATTAATGTTGAACTAAATGCAAAAATATTCAAATTAAATTTTTAAATTAATTTTGAGACAAACCCTGGAATGTTGTTTTCTGTAAAAAAAAAAAAAAAAAAATTAAAATAGAAGTAACATGAACATTAATGTCGCTAAATGCAAAAATATTCAAATTAAATTTATTATTATTTTTTTTTTATTCAATATGCATTATGATGAATATCCAGAGGTGCAACTGTCAAAAAAATCTTTAACTTTTATTCTCACGCATTGTGATGAACATTAAAAAGGGCAACTATAAACCAAGTTTCACTCATGTAGGACTTACAGTCAAACGTGAACATTTAAGTGTGAGCTAAATGCAAAAGTATTTCAATTAAAGCTTTTTAGATCTGTTTTAATATATTTTAAATGCATTGTCATTAACATCAATAGGTGCAACTATACACCAAGTTTCACTGATCTAGGATTCATACTTTGTGAGAAATGGAGGTAAACACAAAACTTTAACGTTGAGCTAAACATAAAAGTTGATGCCATTGCCAGAGAAAATAATTATACAAAGTGAAAAAGCATACCAACAGATAAAAATACCACTGGAAAAACTAAGGTTGGCCGTATGAAGTTTTTGTTTAACGACACCACTAAAGCACATTGATTTATTAATCACTGGCTATTGGATGTCAAACATATGGTAATTTTAACAGTCACAGAGAGGAAACCCGCTACATTTTTCCATTAGTAGCAAGGGATCTTTTATATGCATCATCTCACAGACATGATAGCACATACCACGGCCTTTGATATACCAGTCGTGGTGCACTGGCTGGAACGAGAAATAGCCCAATGGGCCCACTGACTGGGATTGATCCTAGACCGACCACGCATCAGGTGCACTTTACCACTGGGCTACGTCCCATCCCAGGTTGGCCTTATAGACAAACAAAACTAATGGACAAAACATGAACATAAAAACAATATATCAATATATAAAAAATTATAACACTACTGAATACGTCAAATATTGTTAAAATAGCAACAGATTAAAAATTATAAGTAAAACAAATGTGATGCTCATGGACATTGCACTTATTGCTCTCCTGTCTGGCATCACATTTTTAAACTAAGTCTTACAATTTTGAATCTGTTGCTATTTTAATAAATTTTGACCTAATGACCTAAATTGTTCACTGAAGCTGGCAAATATTCATAGACTAATGTGTGTGTGTGAAATATCAGTTATGGTCCCCATATATTTGTAAATAATTCCATATTCAGTAGAGTTATCAGTTTGTTTTTGGCCACTTGATATACATGAATGAATGAATGAATGAATGAATGAACACCCCATCACAAAAATACACATCAGCTATTGGGTGTCACAAATGTTAAACTTGATGTACAAACAAAAAACCCCATACTAACAGACAAACAATACTAATAGAAAGAAACTCCTAACAGAAAAAACATTATAATGAAAAAGCACATCACACCATATTAAGAGAAAACAAAAGTGAACAAAGTGTACTGACATCGATACACCTGTAGAGCTTGGACAGCGTGACGAGAGTTCTGCGCACTGTCGGGTACCACATCCCGTGCAGGTCAGCAGGAGACATCGGCATCGCGCTGTGAGCACTTGGCACCAGCGAGGAGGACGGCACAAACAGACCACGGTCGGACTTTGTGTGGACTACTACAACAGAACAACACTGACGTTAGTACAACAGAATGAAAGAAAGAAATGGTTTATTGAACGATGCACTCATCACATTTTATCTACAGTAATATGGTGTCAGACATATCATGGCTCGAAATAGCGGTCTGCAAAAGGGAGTAAATTTTCTTGACCTAGCAGGTCAAATAATTCTCCTGCTAAAATTATTAAAAGATCGTAGGTCATTTTTCAGGAGACACATTTATGTACAATTATCTCATCTGTTATTTATCTCAGGATTCCAGCAGGCCATATTTTTTCTAAGCAGGCCACATTTTACTTCCTATTTTGAGCCCTGCATATGGTTAAAGACAATACAGATGAGAGAGAAAACTCGCTGCCACAATGCAATGGGATAATCTTTTCGATGAGCAGCAAGGGATCTTTTATGTGCACCATCTCATAGATGGGATAGCACATACCACATCTTTGTTACACCAATTATGGAGCACTGGCTAGAATGACAAATGGCTGAATGGGGATCGATCCTAGATCCACCGTGCATTAGGCAAATGCGTGCTTTACCACTAGGCTATGCCCTGCCCCAAGTACAAGGGATGCTGATAACTACATGTACTTCTCTTTAAAACATGTCAAAGGTGGGAGAGATATACATGTAGTGTAATACAGATCAGAGGTAGAAATCAGTTTCTGTTGTGTTAATTTCAGTGGATGGATTGGTTTTAAACATCTCCATCATTACCATGGAGCTGTCAATCGGACATCTTTTATTTTTTCTTCACATCTGTGAATTCGCTGTGTAATATGACAAATCTCAATTAGTTAGTTGTTTCCAACAGGCATAAAAGATATTATTTTTAAAATTGTCTAAAAAGGTTTCTGATGAATTCATAAATACCCCCGTTTCAATTTAAGAAGTTCATACATGATACAGATTGATTGCACAAAAACAAAGATTTTTGATCAATTGATAACATAACTACGCTAAGTTTTGAATTTCATACAACATATTATGTAAGAACTTGGAAATATTATGACCATGACCTACATGTATGTATAGGTTAGAAGGCATTAAGACGTTTCTTCAGAAACAAGAAGGGTCGGAGCAAAGTGAAGCCCGTTCTTATTTCTGAAGAAATGTTTTAAGCCTTCTAACCAATTTAGACGGCATTTCATTGGCTCATTACTTGATATGGGCGGGGCAAGTGTCATTGCGTATTCATACCAGTTCTTGGCGATGATATCTGGCCAATTGTGTCGAAGTAATTTTGGTCACGTGACTTGTTATTAAGGCGGCTTTTGGGTGTGTCTTTACAATTAAGATGATCGAAATGCTGATATCCGACTGGTTGAATTGGAGAGAAAGCGAGGAAATGCTGTCTAAATGTATTGACGTATTCACCAGGAGAGACCAATTCAATATTTATTTTGTTTACATGAAAAATAGGAAATGGAAAGGTTTTATTTAATGACGCACTCAACACATTTTATTTATGGTTATACGGCATCAGACATATGGTTACGGATCACACATATACTGAGAAAGGAAACCAGCTGTCGCCACTTCATGGGCTACTCTTTTCGATTAGCAACAAGGAATCTTTTATATGCACCATCCCACAAACAGGATAGCACATACCATGGCCTTTGTTATACCAGTCGTGGTGCACTGGCTGGAACGAGAAATAGCCCAATGGGCCCACCGATGGGGATCGATCAAGCGAGCGCTGTACCACTGAGCTACGTCCCACCCTCGACATGAAAACAAACTCCAAAATATTAACATCACATAACAACATTCAAACTGTAGGAACAATTACTGTACACAGATTCCACGACAACTGATTATGTACTTTTATAATCAGTCATCACATTGGTGGAGCCCACATGATCAATTTTCGATTATGATCGAACATTGAAACATCACTAATATCTACCATGGTCATTTGCAGCTGCTATGTTCAGAGTAAGTGGACGTGGTTCGCTTTGTTCAGTGTTGTTGTTATGTTCCGCACTGGGGTCAGTGTCCTTGACATCTGAGGTCACATTTGGTTTGTCATTGCTGTTTATCTCTGCAACCTCTTGACTTGTGCTGGATGCTGTGGAGGGCGACCGGGAATGACCCTTGAGGTCACTGGATTTCAGGCCCTCGGCAATACTCTGTGGATCAAATTAAACATTTTAAGTGATGCAATAGCACATAAGCAGTGCTGGCACAAAGATAACTGACACCCTAGTCTGGTCTTGTCTTAAATCTGGGCTTCTAGATTTTGGTAGCCCCACTCCCATGGCTAGTGATATTCAATGTTGGGCTAGTAAATAACTACTATTGCCATGCCCGATGGCTAGTGAAGAAAAAAGAAAGAAAAAAAAAAGAGTCAAATGTGACTCAAATGTTGCAGTTAAGTCTATGATCTATTAAGTTTATGATCTGTTTTGTTTTTATTACGTATAAATATTAATATCCTGACCCAACCCCAACCCTCAATGTTAGTGTTTTTTAAGCTCTCATCTCCCTCTTTAGGTGACATATCTGATTATTGCTATTATTAAGTAAAATTGTATTAACTTTAAGTAAAGTAGGGTTAGTGAATTTTTAATTGTGGCTAGTGAATTTTAAAATCACTGATCCCATGGCTAGTGGATTTTATAAACATTGTAGAAGACCTGGTAAAATACAGTAACTGTTATTGTGACAAATCGGTCCAAGTACAAAGTTTAAACGATGTAGGACTCACAGTTCAGGCTTTCTACCAGAGAATAACTTGAGAATACGTAATAAAAAAGAAAGAAGTGTTTTATTTAACGACGCACTCAACACATTTTATTTACGGTTATATGGCGTCAGACATATGGTTAAGGACCACACAGATTTTGAGAGGAAACCCGCTGTCGCCACTACATGGGCTACTCTTCCGATTGGCAGCAAGGGATCTTTTATTTGCGCTTCCCACAGGCAGGATAGCACAAACCATGGCCTTTATTGAACCAGTTATGGATCACTGGTCGGTGCAAGTGGTTTACACCTACCCATTGAGCCTTGCGGAGCACTCACTCAGGGTTTGGAGTCGGTATCTGGATTAAAAATCCCATGCCTCGACTGGGATCCGAACCCAGTACCTACCAGCCTGTAGACCGATGGCCTGCCACGACGCCACCGAGGCCGGTACGTAATAAAAACAAAACAGATCATAAGTGCCCCTACTAGGTCACTATGGGTTTGTAATGTTTTGAAATTGGACACCACATTTCACATACTTTAACAAATTTTAAAAAGCATTTTTCTTACTATAATCTTTCTAAAAATTATAACAATTAATCCATTAATTTCCAAGATTTGAGAGTATGTAATTTTACCCTTCGTACCCTCTGACAGAAATCCTGCAGTTTTGTGAGAAATAGAGCTAAACATGAAACTTTAATGTTGAGCTAAACAAAAACAACTAACACCATTGCCACTGCCTCCGAAGAAGAAATACTTATATTTCGTCTTCTTACTTCGTAATGGCAAACTAAAAAACAACTAACACCATTGCCACTGCCTCCGGAGAAGAAATACTTATATTTCGTCTTCTTACTTCGTAATGGCAAACTAAAAAACAACTAACACCATTGCCACGGCCTCCAAAGAAGAAATACTTATATTTCGTCTTCTTACTTCGTAATGGCAAACTAAAAAGTGATGGTCAAGGCCTAAGACACATAGTGGGTTCAAACACTTTGACTGGTTCCCATATATATTCTCTCCTATCAAATTCATTTAACGTTGGGCACAAAAACCAGTCTAGTAAGAGACCATGAGTACTTATCATCCTGAACACACCTCTTGCTTATTACAATATGAACCTAAAACTAAACCAATGAAAGCCCTTGTTACAGACTTTCAACCAATGAAAACCCATGTCACATCTCAACCAGCTCAGACTACATCCTTGGTTACCAACCTCCATCATCTCCAGCTTCTCTGGGTAAGCGAGATCGCCGGTGGCGCCTTTGTAATTCAAGATGTCCGCCTTGATGTACATGTACGTCCGGTAAACGAGACGCTCTTGAACGTCCATCAGCATCTGACTACACTCACTCTGGAATGCAGCCAACTCTTTAGCTGTCAAAAATAAAACGGAATCAGTCAGGGTTCATAGATTTAAAGACCAAACAAATTCAAAGACTTTCACACAGCGGTCAAAGACAATAGAATGCAATAAAAATACCAAATCAGTTCGTTTACGTTGCTGTCTATAGCAAGAAATTGGTGGAGTTTTTAAAAATGCCCTGGAGTGCTCATGTCGACTATGGCTGTTGAATAAAGTTAAAAAAGTTTGTTTTGTTTAACGACACCACTTAACACATTGCTTTATTAATCATCGGCTATTGGATGTCAAGCATGTGGTAATTTTGACATATAGTTTTAGAGGAAACCCGCTACATTTTTTCATTAGTAGCAAGTGATCTTTTATATGCACCATCCCACAGACAGGAGAGCACATACCACGGCCTTTGATATACCAGCTGTGGTGCACTAGCTTCAATGAGAAATAGTCCAATGGGCCCACCAATGGGGATCGACCCTAGACTGACCACGCATCAGGCGAGCGCTTTACCACTGGCCTACATCCCGCTCTTGGGGCTGTTGTATAAATACTCACGGTTGTTCTCGACATGCTCCTCCATCATCTCGATCTTGAGAATGGAGCACAGTTCAGCCAGCGTCTCCAGGTGGTTCACGTGGATGATGAATGGGCGGAACACGTCGTAAAGGTTGGTACAGAGACGCTCCAACATCTTACTACAGAAAAAATAAATTAAAAAATAAATATAAATACAAATCACGAGTTTTGTTTTCTTATTTTATACAATCTCTTTACAGCATCTACCATTGTTCAGAAGAAAAACAAGACAGATACTCTAAACAACCTTATAATTAAAAAAAAGAAAGAAATTCCATGGAATTAAATAAATCACCTATGTTGCAGACACATTCATGTTGAACACATTACATGTTAAAATAATAATAATAATAATAACATTAAATTAATTTAATTTAATTTAATTTAAACTTCAAAACAATCAAATTCAATTAAAACATTAATTGAATTAATTTTTTCACATTCACTGTGATGAACAAACATAGGCGCAACTACAAAACAGGTTTCAATGATCCTGGATTTAAGAGTGTGAAAAACTTATCTACGCAAAGTAATATCTATATATATTAAAAAAAGTATGCTGGTTTTAGAAAAAAGTGTGGGCAGAGGTTGGGAGGGGAGGGGGTGCCGGGTACTGAAATATTTTCATCAAAGTACAAGGCAAAGAAGAGAGTTTCCAGAACTTCTAGTAAACACGATACGCTTGCTTACTTACTCTAGAAGTGGTGTGGTTGTTGAGAAGAAATTGAAGAAGAGTTGATATTCGTCTTCACAAACATGCACCATGAAGGCACAGCCACTCCGGACCTGAAAATACACAAACACACATATGGGCAAGAGTGGATGGATGTAAACAAAGAAATATAAATAATTGAAAACACTTTATTAAGTAAGATAATGTTCAACATTTACAATGCTTAAAGTTATAATAAAGGACTTCCAGATTTGTTTGCCCTACTCCCATGGCTAGTGATATTCAATGTTGGGCTAGCAAATAACTACTATTGCCATGCCCGACCGCTAGTGACAAAAAAGGTCAAATGTTGCAGTTCAGTCTATTTTGTAAATTTGAATATTCTACCTCCACCCAACCCCGAGCGTTAGTGTTTTAAAGCTCTATCTTCCTCTTTAGGTGACATATCTGATTATTACTATTACTTAATAAAAGTGTATTAACTAAAAGTAAAGGACTAGTGAATTTTTAATTGTGGCTAGTAAAAATATTTTAATCACTGATCCCATGTCTAGTGGTTTTTATACAAATTCTAGAAGCCCTGAATAAAAAAGAGAAAATAATCGACTACACAGATCTCAATGCACAAGAAAGCCTTCTTAGTCTTAAAGTCCATTAATAGATTTTAGTAACAAACAATGAAAATTTCTTTCATGTTTACATCCAAATAATGTTCTAACACACTATCATGTACACACGAACTCAGCTGCCTGTCCCAAACAGAGGCAATTAAATTGGGATGGCAACAGGAAAAAGTAAAAAGGGCTGAAATTGAGCACATCGACAAAAAACCCAACAGGAACAAAGCTAGTAAAAATCATGGTTTCTAGCATGTAGAAAATCATAAAGTTCTTCAGATAATGTGAATCTCGAATGACCTAGGGCTAGCTCAGAGTCAGCAGAAAATTTCGCCAAATTATCTATTAAATTTTATTTTGTAACAAAAGATCAATTATTACATGCAAACATTTCGCCAGATTAAAATAAAATTTGCAAATTGTTTTTTAAATTTGCAATTGGCCAATTTGGCGAGTGCCAGAGCTAGCCCTGTGACCATACAAGAGAACAAAGTCAGAAATCTGTAAATAAGTGACATCCTTACACTGATCTAATTTTTAAAAATATTATTTAATTCATACATTAACTTCTGCTACGAAGACTACTTTTTTATAAATCAACTGGCCACAAAGGATTTTTTTACAATTTATGTAACCCAGAAACAAGACAGGACAAACCATAGCTTCATGTATACAAGCTCTAGTTTGAATGCAAAAAATAACTAGTCACCGAGAATTGAGCTAATGACCTACTGGACATCAGACCGAAACTCTACCACTGAGCTATGTCCTGTTCTACTCATTCTGATGGACAGACATGTGGACAAACAGACAGTGAGTAATTACCAGTGCACAGTGATCTCGGGAATGCTTGGTGGCCAGGTCTGCGATGGTAGATACGATGCTCGGACCGATCAGTAACTCACGCTGTTGAAAATAACAGTTGTGACAGTCAGTCAGCACTTCCATGTACCTGCAACAATTTAAATAACTGAAAATTCAGAAATAAGGTAAACAGAAAATTAATATTTCTGTAAATCAGAAGATATAAGGATATTTATTTACAAACATATGATTAAAAAGAAAAACCCCAAGGAAACCAGCTATTTGGGCTTAAAATACTTTCATCAAAATCCAGCATGGAACCTGTTTGATACACTTTTCAAGTCAGGACAGCACATACCGTGGCTTTTGATCCACCAGTCCTGGGACAGGGAAAAACATGGTGTGTTGACTGGGGGGCAAATGATCAAATGAAAGCACTCAACAACTGAGCTAATTAGACAGTGAACAGCACAGAGCCGCCTGGTTATTTGGCTGGTAAACTGAACCAACAATACTATAGGCCCTAATATAAAAATAAGAATTCCACAGAATTAAATTTCTTGCCCACTGGACAGGTTTATCCAGCTTTTGCACAGTGCTAGAAAAATCTGTCTGACCCTCCTAAGGCTAGATAAATCTGTCTGACCCGAGGGCTAGACGATTTCTACATATGCATGACATCATAACTCATGTTTTACAACGATTGACGTCATAACTCATGGTTTTCACAATTCTGTTTTCCATTTCATGTTGTATTCAACTTTATACATATTGATAAGTTGTTACATATTTATGTTGTTGCATAAGGTGGACTATATTTTACCGCGTATGATTAAATGTGTTTGCAGGTGAAATGTATACAAATCGTTCTACAATATTTAAACAAAATAGCTTACAAAATTAATGTTTTTTTACTGTAATTAAATGGGCAAGAAAAAGAATCAATCACCGTTGTGAGGTATAGATAAGGCAATTCCAACCCTCAGGACAAAATGTTTTTCGAAACATTTTGTCCCTCGGGTTAGAATTACTTTATCTATACCTCACAACGGTGATAGATTCTATTAGTCTTGCCTGCCATAAACGTTTTAGGTGCACTGTGTTGAATATCCATAGGTGCTATTATAAACCAAGCTTATCTGACCTAGGACATAAATTTTATGAGAAACTGATCTGAATGCGAAACATTAATGCAAAAGTTGACGTCATCATCACCACCGCCGTCAGAAAATGAATACCCACATCTCGCCTTTTTCTTCATAAAGTAGAGACAAAAACATTTAATGGTTCATTTAGTGGGGGAAAAAAAGTGACAGGATCTAGCTCAGTCGGTAGAGCAATTGGGTCCTTGGATCGAATCACATTAGTGGACCCATTCTCTGGGGTTTTTTTTCTATCCCAACCAGTGTTTCATGACTGGTATATCAAAGGCTGTGGTATGTGCTGTCTTCTCTTTCAAATGATTTACTTACTCAGGACTTTTATCAACTCTGATCTCCAGCTGTTCTGTCAGTGGTTTAATACGGGACGCGTTGGCACGGAACTTTCCGTAGAACAAAGTAAACGCATTCTCAGTCATGTGAGGAACATCCTACAAACACAAAAAGAAACACATTTTATTTAATTTAATTATTTAACTAAATACATATACTATTTACTAAATCATGTTTGATAGTGGTACTCTGATGTTTAGTTATAATAGAAAATTGACTGCCATTCACAATAAAACCACTGATCGAAGTCAAATTGAAATACATAGTAGGTTACCTTCAAAATCGTACAGTAAGATCTCAAACTGAACTGTTTAATATGTAAAAGGTTAATGTATGTTTGGTCAATGACACCACTAGAGTACATTGATTTATTAATTATCAGCCACTGAATGTCAAACATTTGATAATTTCGACATGCAGTCTTGAAAAATTTGTTTTGTTTAACGACACCACTAGAGCATTGATTTATTAATCATCGGCTATTGGATGTCAAACATATGGTAATTTTGACACAGTCATAGAGGAAACCCACTACATTGTCCATTAGTAACAAGGGATCTTTTATATGCACATATCACAGCCTTTAATATACCAGCCATGGTGCACTGGCTGCAACTAGAATTAGCCCAATGGGTCCACGGATAGGGATCAATCCTATTGTCCGAACCAAATTGTTAACTACAAAAAATTACTCTCCTACCTTTAATTGCCGTTAGATTTCCTCCAAAGTTTGTCCAGACACAAATCGTGAAAAAACCCCCACTACAAATATACAGATTCCACACACGAGACTGCAACGATGTCGCCGATATCGTCTTTGCTGAGACTGCATATGGAAAAATACATGCAGTTTTCTGCCCTCTGCCATGTTGCTTGTTTATGGAATACTCTTCAAGAGGGGTGAAAGCCTCCAAAGTATGTGACACAATTAATATGAAATCAATTATCTCTAGTAGTATCATTAAATTTTTTAAAATAATAATAAATAATATGACGTCATCACGTTTGCTTTTATATCATAACATGTTATGACTTTGTTAGATTAAGTCCTATCCTTTCACCCCTCTTGAAGAATATTCAATAAAAAGTCAAAATGGCAGCTGGCACAAAATTACATGCTTTTTGCCCTATGCGCTCTCAGCAAAGTCGATATAGGTGACATAGTTTTCATCTGGTATGTGGAATCTGTGTCATTGTAATGGGTTTTTTCAAGATTTCTGTCTGGACAAACTTTGGAGGAAATCTAACGGCAATTAAAGGTAGGAGAGTAATTTTTCGTAGTTGTTAACAATATGGTTCGGACAATAGACTGACTGCGCATTAGCTGTGCGCTTTACCACTGGGCTGCATCCTGCCCCACCAAACTAAACAGATTACGGGTATGTATAACAAGTAACCAAAAGATCAGTCACTGTGTTAAGCAGCTACATAACTTTAATTTTGGTTATTCAACATGTCATTACGTGAATTCCCTGTGATTACCTTGCTCGGCTGGACGTGTTGTGTAGAATTTTGCAGCATGATGGTGACGCTGGTTTTAATAAGTCCAAGAGCTCGGGACAGCGACTGCTTGAACCGTAGCAGATACACGTCAGATTCCTTGAACCTCGGCTGAAAGAGAGAGAGAAAAAATATTAATAAAACAAACATTAATTATTACAGAGTCAAGCTATGTGATTACTAAGCCAGGACAGAACACATTTATGCAACAATAAGGGCCGAATTTATGAAGCTTGTTTTTGCTTAAATGCAGGTGTTTAAGTATTGTAATTGTATATAGTTACACATGTTTAAGACATAAACAGGTTTTTAAAATTCAGGCCTAATTATATGGATAAGTGAAGAAGGTTATAGGAAATTAAAAGTTACAAATGTCTATATCACCAGAGGTACATATATTCAGTATGCATATATAATTCAAAGTATTCCTATGTGAAAGTCAAGTGAACAGAGTTCTGGTTACATAAGATTTTAAATATTGATGGGTGGGTGGACGACTTGGCATGGCTATTACATGTGTATATACATGGTAACATCACACACTCTCAAACCAAATGCATAAATTGCATACATTAATGACAGAGGATTTTAACGTCCAGTGAAACCTCAAAACCAGACATTTTTCATGATCCTAAACACAACCTCTCTAAACTGGATAACCCTTAAAACCAGACTTATTACCTGGTTCTGAGGATGTTCAGTTTAGAGGAGTTTCACTGTATTTGAGAACGGGCTTTAAATCTCTGCACTCACATGTGTGTGTATATATATATATTCTCCCATCGCTAACTATGTAAGACAGACCCGTTGCATGATGTCAGCCCATACGGAATAAATCAGTCTCAAAGAAACTTGAAAAGATATATTTGTACAACAAGATGTGATGGAATCCTTTCGATTCCATCCGGAACATATATTACAGTTTCTATGTGAAACTGACTTTTATTCTAAATTTTAATTGTATCTATCTATGATCTTTGTATTTTTTGCAGAGTTCTTTACACTGTGTTTTAACTGTTAAATTTTTATCTTGATGTTGATCATCACTTTATTTGTTTGCCTTTACCTTTATCTGACACCCAATAACCGATGTATTTTTCGTGCTGGGGTGTCGTTAAAACATTCATTCATTCATGGCGTTTAACATGGGAGTATTACTTCGTTGGAAATATATGACGTCATACTAATGAGTATTGATTAGTTTTAGATTGATATTTTGTTATTAAAACCTTCTTTATAAATGCTATCTTGTTAATTTGTAATGTTAAATTATATTTAACATATGAAATAAATGTCGCAAATATGATATTTATGATACACTGGTTAAATAAAGAAGTTACTTTTTGCATCCATCTTTGTATGTTCATATAAAATAATGCTTTATTTATCGAATGGATGGGAGAAAAAAGACACCATCCTCGGAGGGGGAAATTTCGAACCTGGGATTCGGCAAACTTCATCACAGGTCGAAATTTCCACCACCTCGGGTGTACTTTTTCCATCCCACATGACCACATATAATGAAGTCTATTAATCTTACATTGGTGTTGAGATAGTGAATACATTCGTCAAGACGAGACAACATGGGAACAAAAGATTCATCCGTCACTGTAAGAGTCGGAGAGCCCAGCTTCTGAAAAACAAAAAATAAAAAAATAATTTACCTATAAATCTAAAACTAATAACCCAATCATCAAAAAACCAGACCCTAATTCATCGCTCACTGTTAGTCAGAGTACTCTATCTCTGAGAAAGAATTTTGTTTTTAATAATTAAATATAAATCTAAAACTAATAAGACACAATAATTAAAAACATGTTCTGTTACATACTCAGGGATGTGATGCCCATTTTTAGAAAAAGGTAAAGTAAAAGTAAACTTTGTTTTGTTTAACGACACCACTAGAGCACATTGATTTTATTAATCATTGGCTATTGGATGTCAAACATCTGGTAATTTTGACATATAGTATTTGAGAGGTAACCTGCTACAGTTTTCCAATATTAGCAAGGGATCTTTTATATGCACCATCCCAAAGACATGATAACACATACCACGACCTTTGATATACCAGTTGTGGTGCACTGGCTAGAGCAAGAAATAGCCTGATGGGCCCACCGATGGGGATCGATCCTAGACTGACTGTCCATCAAGCCAGCACTTTACCACTGGGCTACGTCACGCCCTTGAATAAAAAAAAGATGAGATGATTCTTAAAGAGCTGCTGGTTAGAACAAAAAGAAAAACGTTGAGTCCTTTAAAGGTGATCGATTCTCCAACCCATTACACCTCAGACTAGTACTCTATCACTGCATACTTCCCTTCACAGCCTGCCCCCTCCCACCACCAGAATACAACTCAGAAAGTATATGCAAGTAGGTACATTTGAAAACTGGCAATAATTTAGCATTTTCCCCATTATGAAAATTACCGTAACTGCCCTGATAAATGAAACTGACAACTCACACTTGAAATTCTGTCCAGTTCATTGAAGTAAGACAACCGTGAGCTGATACTTTCGGCAATATTCATCAGCTTTGTCTGTGAAAAAAATAAAAAAGAGAAGAATTTTAAACATCCATTATTCAACTTTCTAGCTACAACCCGATTCAAACAAGTCCTGGGACCCAATTCACTAAAAACTCTTGCAATATTGCGATCACACCATGCAGTGCAAAAATACTTGTTATGTTGCTTAAGAGCTTCTTGAAACAGAACCCTAATGAGCTGATAACTACAACTGTATATAAAATATAACAGGCTTCATGCAGTTGCTTAGCAACCACCAAATCCCATGAGTTTCCAAAACTTTTTAAACGTATTCTCAAGGACTAAAAGAAGAAGGATTTTGAAGGTTTTTTTTGTGTCATCATTCAACATAATATGATACAATTATAATGTTTTGATACAACTTGCTGATCTTATTTTGAGTTATAACTGAGGAAACAAATTAACTACCACCAATTTTAATTTTCTATAACACTCCACGACCCAAATAAACATTTACAGGGCTAGCTCTGGCACTCGCTAAATAGGAATATCTAAACCACTTGGTGGCAAAATTTCAAATTAAGTGAGTTTCTGCAATTTTTAGTTTAATAGATAATTTGGTTAAATGCTCTGCTTGCCCTGAGCAAGACCTGATTTAATGACTTTTCGAGCCTGAACCATGACCCCCATTCTATGATGTGTACACACCTTGAATAAATAACAGTGTTTTCCCTAACTTGTTTTAGCATGGTGCAGCACCTCAGTAGTCTAGCACCATCTTGCCTTAATCAGTACCATGCTGCCCTGAGATTAAACAAGCTTTATAGCCTAATTAATTCTAAAATTGGCTTTATAAAACACCGAAAAAGGTATTATTAATTAATAAAATATGCCTTTTAAATCTTTTGCCATTCATTTATTAAAGCAAGCACATAAATTACATTAAATGTTTATTTCAATTAATTTTTGTGTATTTTTAATGAAAAACAAGTGCCCCGAAAATGGTGAAAATGCCCCAAAAGTGTTTGGTCTACCATGCCTTGCCAAATTTCTAGGGAAATCACTATAACAGTAACACTGCTTAAACAGGATTATTCCATAACCAGTAATTTTTTTGGGCTGTCAGGTTTTTATCCATCAGATTTCTATTTATTATTCACCTGCAGAACCACTGAAAATATTTTACATAGCTTTTAACCAACCTGTTCCGACAGCAGATGTTCACATGCGTCGTGCAGTGCGTTGGTTTTTGTTGACACATTCACGTACTGACTGTTAAGATCATCAAGATATCTGAGAGCACTGAGAACCTCTGTGTAAAGACCTTTACACTGGTCCCTGTGACCACACAGTTCCTCAATGTAGTCTCTGTAACACAAAACACAGTAGTCAAGCATGGGTTGGAATGGGAAAAACACAAATGATAAGCCTTTAGATTACACCAAAATCAAGGTGATAATCCACTGCCTCACCCAAAATTAGAATGAATGAATGTTTAACGACAACCCAGCACAAACATACACATCGGTTATCCCAAAAATAAACATGTATCATGTACATGTTGACCTGAAACAGTTCACCCCAAAACCATTGACATATTAAACTTTAATTTGATAAAATAATTTGAAATGCAATTCTTAATCATCTACAACCTTTCAGCAGCTGTTAATTAGTATATAACATTATGGCATTAAAAAGACATCACTGTGCTCATAACACACACACACAAAAAAACCTGTTGTGCCCAAATTATTCAGATTTGAAGGCTAAATGACATACTAGTCAAAATAGTAGGATCAATCTCATAGAGTGGGTATCAGAATGTCTTGAATATAGACCAATATAGCAATTGTGACATTTAGTTTAGTTTTAAAGAAACAACCGGAGTTATATAGGTTTCTCCCAGACAGGACAGGACAGTACATACCACAATGATTCTTAAATTACCTGTACTGGCTTTCTTCGTCACGCTCTAGAGCATCTTCCAGTTCCGAAAACCAAGAGAAGAACTGGAATGACAACAGGACGATCAATATAGCAATCGAAATGGCATTTTGGCGATTTAATAATAATAATATATATGCCTTAATTTGCATATCAATGTATGGTAAACAATAGCTGAAACACTTATTTTCTGTATTTCAACATTCAATATAATAACCATGAGAAAACTAATTTTGCTTCCGTGATTTTACCTACACAGAAATCTGAGGGCCTGCCAGTTCACAGTAATTCTGAGTAAAATAAATTAGTCATATCAGCACATGAATGTGAAACAGAAATGTACCTGTTAAAACCATAAAAAACTGTATGTCACCTGTCAAGAGACAGATGTGCATTGTACGTGTATGTTAGCTCATTATTCTGTAATAATTTCAAATCATAATGCTCTATAATTCATCTCAAAGGTTTCACTTTTTCACACTCTATTGGAAACACCCCCTCCTCCGCATGCTGTCTTACTTCCAACCGGCTATATTGTTTTCTTGTTAGCAGGACATAATATTATTTATTATCCACATAGTTCAAGATATTCATGAAATATTTATCAATATGACCCATATGTGTCATAATGATTTCACATGCATATCCAAGGATGTCATTTTGGGAAGTGACATCATAACTTAATGCGGCTTCTCCAGTGTAAACGATTATATATAAGAAAAATTACATCATTTCGCCATCTCTTTTTAGTTACATTTCAAACGTTTTGACATGGGCCTAGCTTGTTATTCATAAAAATAACATTTTGGATAATGTGGATAATAAATAAATTATTACACTCGCGTGTGAATCGTACTGATTTTACGAAACTTGTGTTAGGATTCATGTATTACCCTCGCTCTCGCTCGGACAATACAAGAATCCTCACACTCATTTAGTAAAATCAGTACGACACACAAACTCATGTAATAATCTCTAGGTCTTTTGACAGGCTATTTAAAAGCAATAACAACAGGCCATATTTTACTTCCTACTCTGAGCCATGCTTAGCCACAAAGCCATTGTGACTACTTTTACCTGTTGAGCATTCTCCACCTTTGTACCCCCCATCAGGGGACTGCTGCTCAGCTGTACAGGTGAGTCGCCATCTGCTGGTGGTGTTTGAGGTACAGATGAAGCAGCACCTGGCGAGAGATCGTCAGCTGGTAACTGAAAAAATCAATACAGCATATACAAAGTTAAAGTCTGTTTTGGTTAACAACACCACTAGAGCACACTGTTTTAATAATCGGCTGTTGGATTACAAACATTTGGTACTTATGACATATAGCCTTAAAGAGGAAACCTGCTAGAGAGCAAACCCATTAGTAGCAAGTCCTGTATGTGCAGGACTCGAAACGGCCTGTGACCAGGTCGCCAAAACCAAAGTCCTGTTAGGGCTTCTTAAATATTAAAAATAATGGCTTAGACTTTCTATAATATATGAGCCACTATTAATAATTGTATGACATATATTTATTCCACACTAAAATCTTGCTGTATGTTAAACCATAATTTATCAATATTTATTTATATTATAAACATGTAGACCGAATGCAGGTAGGTGTAGTCTTGTTAAAACAAAGACTTCCTGGTCCAGTTTGTAACCATTCGGAACATCTCAGCCATATATGCAATCAAATCCGAACATTCCCGAATGCCGTCTTAGTTTTTGTCAATTGCTTCGTGGTGTTCCGATTTTTGGGTTTCTTAAATCTTTGTTTTTTAATTGGCCAGGTAATTTAGTGCCTATTGAATTGACTAATGACATGAATTGTTACCATTTTTGGAGTAAAATCATGATCATGATGTCCTCTGCCGGGTGCAATTTTCTTAAATGCATAGCAAGAAGCAAAGGAAAAAAAGCAAGCATGTCAAGGAAGTTTACTTTGTTTTTCAGTTCTGTCTAGCTAGCGCAAATGAAGTTAGGTTCTGTTTGTATCTATTTCTTACAAATACTTAATATTAAACACTGAACATGTGAACAACACTTCGTTAACACATGAACAACAGTTATGTAGCCCAGATGTTTGTACTTTTTTCCACCCCATTATACGTGAGCTACCACTGGGAGACGAGTCACGCCATTGCAATTTTGCCTCAAGGATTATGTAAACAAAAAATTATTTAGTTCAGACATTATGTAAAATTGTACAAAAGAAGTAAATAATTTGCTCAAGTTCAGTGTTTTCTTTTAATTTTTCACTTCAATATCATGTATGTTGGTATCTTTGTTTTCTAGAAGTGATTCTTCAAATCAATATTATTTTAATGATGTACATTTCATATGCTTACTTAAATATTTGGCTTAAAACCTGAAATATGAATATTTCATGTTTGGGCTACCTAAAGCAAGTTTGGGCCACTGAAAATGAAATTTTAGTGGCGCAGATGTTTTTTCTTGGGTCACCATATTTGTTTGGCGAGTTTCGAGCCCTCTATGCACCACCCCAGAGACAAGATAGCACGTACTATGACGTTTGATATACACTCATGTCACCTTAGTGTGCGCGGCACAAAAGTCTGCGCACGTTAATTACGTTACATTACGCCTTGAAACAAATTTTGGCATATGTTTGTAAACAAACAAACAACGTTAATTTAATTCATAAAACAATGGCCAAAACATCACATCTTGATTGGGAATATATGTATAAAACTGATAGATAACAATTTGATTGAAAAACCCCTGAATTAATGCACTAAAAGTATACTTTTGTCAGCCTCGATCAACATGTTTTTGTGTCACCTGTCAACATGTCATGTCTCTGTCAACGCTGTAATGATCAACCTTGTATATCAACTTACACAAGTTTACAGATAAGCTTCAATACATACCTTATTGTAATTTATGAATCCATAAATGAAATGTTTTATTTTATCTGTAAACATCCATGCATACTTTGAATTTCCCTCCGAGTGTCATAAAGCAAAATGTCTGCACACAGATTTTGAAGCCTGCACTTACAGCATGGCCTATTTTATCTATAGTCTGTTTCAAAATTATCACTGATTGTCCTATATGTCTAGCGAACACTATTTGTGCTCATGTACACAGTTAATAACAGACAACTTTAGTTCAATAATGAAGAAAAAATTTGACATCGACTTTTTATATATTGTTATGTTGTGTTGTCCAAACTAAGGATCATGGAACACCATTTATATTTATCCCATTTGCATAATCTAAATTTTTCTGAAACAGACTATAACAGGAAATGTTTGTTGTTTAGAACTTACAAAAAGTCGGATTCATTATTTGTTTGCTATTTCTGTAAATATTAGAGACAGAAGTGTTGTTTTAATGTTTGCTGCACAGACTTATGTGCCGACATGCAGGTCAGTAAAGGCAGGGGTGGGGGCATGTCCCACTAAAAATGCACTTATTACTTGAGTTTAAAAAACATTAAAATTAAAATAACTTTCAGTAGTAACACGTTTATTGTCCCATTGTACTGTGGCAGTGAAACAAATATTTTTAAAGAAAGATTTTAACTTAAAAAATATAACACAAATGCTTAGGTGCGCACTTAGGTGTCACCAGTGTACCAGAAAGAAGCATAGTCACTTCGTACCCAAGTCATATCGTACCATGCTGCCTGGTCATTTCGTACCATTGCAAAAAGTCATTTCGTACCCTAGTCATTTCGTACCATTGTGAAAAGTCATTTCGTATCCCAGTCATTTCGTACCCTAGTCATTTTATACCCTAGTCATTTCATTCCAGTATATAGAAAACGAATTGACTATAGCATAAAAGCAGTGGGTTTTGTTTTAAAACTTTATTTTGACAGTTTGAAAACCAGAACACGTTATTGTGCAGCATATCGTTATTGATACCCATAATACCTGTCAACTGTTATTTCCATTTTACCTGACAAGAGCCGTATATGGTACTTACTACTAACTGCCAACTTCGATTTTGTGTGAAATGGCTCCAGATAATTAGTCAAAAACAACAAAACAATATAATGGACCAACAAAATATTATTTATTTATTAGGTCTTCTTTTCAAACTTGCTTATTTTCATCTTATTTGTTTAAGAAATAAACAATAACAGCCATTAAAACATTAACTACCTTACTGATTGCCAAATTAGCCAATTGCTAATGTTTATACAAAGTGGCAATAATTTTTAGTCTTTTGCTGATAAAATATCCCTTAAATTAACCACAAATTTGTAATTAATGTTATTTTGTAAAAGACATTACCGGGGTGATTGTTATAAATTGTTATACCATGGTACGATATCACTTTCAGTTATGGTACGAAATAACCAAACGAAATGACTAGGGTACGAAATGACCATGGTATGAAATGACCAAGGTAAGAAATGACTTTTTGCAATGGTACGAAATGACCAGGGTACAAAATGACCAAATTAGGTATGAACTGACTATGGTACGAAATGACCATGGTACGAAGTGACTAGCAACCACCAGAAACAGTGCACAAGGTGAAATGAGAAACAGCCCAATGGACCCACCGACAAATGTGTACACATGCATATAATCAAAATAAAGATCAATCGCATTAAGGGTGCTATCTATTAGGACGTCAGCACAAATAGTGCTGAGGCGCTGGCTAATTTTGAGCCATGATATCATTTCAAATCAACTCACTCAGCCTACTTACATGAAAATTACTGACTATTTAATTTTAAAGTCTAACTATAACTTATCATGCATAAGTCTTTTAAGAGATTTAGCATCACAACCAAGTGCCAATAGCAATGTATTGCCTGCAGTAGCTGTAACTATAAACAGCATTCATCATCATGCTAGGGCAAGGTCTACTAACTAAATACTAAACTAAGGAAGTGTCACTTGAGTGTGTATGGAAAAACAAGACGATGTTGTCGTTTGGAAAACCATAATTATTAAAGTACGATACCTCCTCTGGAAAGGGTCGCTGTGTAGTCGTAGCGGTGAGTTCCATGAGGACATTTTTCTGTTTGTCTGTCAATGGTGCCTTTGGATTTACTTTGCTTTCCCACAACGATAACCTATCTCGAGCCAACTTCATTGACGTGTCGGCCATAGCGGAAATCGGTATTCTTTATTGTGCTTTCCTCCTTTTCATCTGCAAGTCCGCATGTTGGTTCCATTTAAATTCCCCCACAAGTTAACCAAATCTCCAAGTGGACTGGTTACTGGTTGCGTCAGAGGTTGAGCTAGTGTGTGTGTGTGTGTGTGTGTGTGTGTGTGTGTGTGTGTGTGTGTGCGTGCGTGTGTGTGTGTGTGTGTGATGTGTGTTTGTGTGTGTATGAAGATGCGTCATGTGTGTTTGTGTGTGTGTACTGTATGTTTGTGTGTGTGTTTCTGTGCGTGTGTGTGTTCGTGTGTGTATGTGTGTGTTTCTGTGCATGTGCTTGCGTGTATGTCATGTGTGTACGTGTGTTTCTGTGCGTGTGTTTGCGTATGTGTGTGTGTGTGTGCGTGTATGTGTGTGTGTCATGTGTGTATCCGTGTGCGTTTGTGTGTGTATTTTGTGTGTAGGGTCTTCACGAGTACTCGAGTACACGGGCACGGGTCGAGTCTAGCAAGACTCGAGTCCGTTCACAGGACTCGAGTACCCGTGCAAGGAAGAGCACTTTAATTTAATTTGTGTATGTGTGTGTGTGTGTGTGTGTGTGTATGTATGTGCGTGCGTGCGTGCGTGCGTGAGTATAGGGCACGTAACTGGGTTGTCAGTCAGTCAGTAATTAAAGTACTCAATCCGTGAAAACATTTGAACATATGATGCGTGTATTATTAAAGGTCCAGGCTTATCAAAAACATAATTCACTATTGTTTGGTATCTACGTATATCTTTTACAATATATATGAAGTATCAATAAAACAAAAATTCCATAAATTTATCCGTTTTTAAAATAATGTACATGTATTCGCAATAAAAATTCTCGTTTTTCCTATCGCTTGCCAAAACACCTCTCGACTCCACGAGATAAGTCACGTGGCCCTGTGACGCGCTATGCGGCATACAATGAAAACGTTATTGTGCACAGTCTTTCACACCTGACCTGACCTGATCTTTTCACACATTTGATTTGGAACGTGTTTTTTTAACGCGAAAATTTTATTCTAGTGAATTGAATTGTATGGATGGAATATTCTTTTGGAGATAGTTTTCAAATCTAAAATATGGTGAACCATTGTTTAGTGTTTGGATGTATCAAAGCTGCAGTTTTTCCAAACTTTAGACAAACCGACAATCATAGGGTTTGCATGGAAGCGGTTTGTAAACCGAACCCGTGCGTAATAGAATTGACCGTCACGATAAGAGAGAGAGAGAGAGAGAGAGAGAGAGAGAGAGAGAGAGAGAGAGAGAGAGAGAGAGAGAGAGAGAGAGAGAGAGAGAGAGAGAGAGAGAGAGAGAGAGAGAGAGAGAGAGAGAGAGAAAGAAAGAGAGAGGGACAGACAGACAGACAGACAGACAGACTTTCAAAGTGTCCCTGACAACCAGTCATGCTAGTGGCAGTCCTCCTACATAGTAAGTAATATTCTTCCTATAAACGAAACACCTGACCGCGTTCCATGGGATAAGTAAACAGATCACTTTGACTCTGTCTTGTCTATAGATACGACGTTGAATACGATAAATCTTCTTTTTTTTTTTCAGATTCGGTACAATGAGAACAAGCATTTGAAAGTGGCATATGGAATCGGATCTTACATCAGTCCATTACAGTGCTATCCGGTGTATCGGCGCACCTAAGCATTCAAAGACCATTTTCTATGTGAACACTATGAAATACTTAATAAAATGTGTCTCTCACCAATGAAGCAGTGCATAATCTGAGGTACACTACAAATTGTTTTATGTCTGTATTAAATAAACATTTTAAAATTGTCCATAAATGTAGACAGCTCCTTGTATCCAAAACGATTTGCATGTCCGGTGATTCGGCGTAGTAGATGTGGATCGGTGACCCCGCTATTTATAAACCGCCCATGACCTCACTTTGTTACTTTAAACGCTACACTTTTGTCACAGGATTATGTTAGTACTTTTTTTTTTTTGTCTTGTTAAAACATATTACTATTAAAATGAACGATCACACATGAACCATCTCGTGATCAGATTCGGAATCGTTTTCTGAGTGGCACAGTACTGTGGATGCATACATGTTCATTGCCATGCATGGCTAAGATGCATACATGGATTTTTTTTTCTCAGCTAGATTGTGCACACACGTGGATCTTATTTCGCTTTTTCTTCTTCTTCTTTTAATTTTTTTTAAATTATTTTTTTTGTAACAATGTGACAATGACTGTCAATTAAGGTGTAAAACTTTTGTTTAGTTTGCATTTGTCTGTGTGACGGAACATGCTCTTAAATTCTTTTCGCCTGTGGCGATATTAATTGTTTTAGAGGGCCGTGTGCAGTCCCAATATGCACTTAGACTAGGTGGGCACTTTGTTACGTAATACCTCCGCGCGACGGTGGTCGAGCTGTTTCCAATACACACCCAGACCAGCTGCGAAGGTCATGTGGCCAGTAGTTACGTAATACCTCCGCGAGTGCGGTTTTTACGACAGTGATTTTGGCGACTAGGCGACAGTAAGTCTTGCCGTCTTGGTCGCTGTGGAAATATCACTTGTAGGTATTCTGTACCGCGATGTGCCCCCAGGCGATATTCGAATTTTATAATAAATAGCTAGGGTTTTAGAGATATCGGGGAGAAACATAGGAAGGCTTCCAGAGGGAATGTTGTCCGTCCGGACTGGTAAATATATTATTTCTGCTCTGTTGTATAACCTTGATGTGATTGATGTGACTTTAAATATTTTAATACTGTATTATACCAATATTATTTAGACAGTGTTTCCGGTAAACTGACGAAGTAAATTGTAGGCTTCACTGTCTAAAATTATTAAAGCTTAACCAGTCATCCCAGAGGACCTAGGTAAACTGTAGGTTATTGTCTTTATTGTGATAGGTACCAGTATTAAGTCTGTATTACAAGGTTACTGAATGAGTAGTTACAGGTTAATTAAAAATTAACCAGTTAGGAATAGAGTTGTAATTCCTTTATTAATTAAGTTCCCCTGGCAGCGTTTCTCAATTATCACACGTGTGTATGTTATATCACAGTGAAGTGATTAGAATATTGTGTAAACTAGACACCTAGTGATTAACTAATTAAGTGATTAGTTCTGGGTTGTTATTATTTGTTGTTGCTAATTAACTACTACGGCAGTACATTTGTCAGCGTAGTATTAATACAGATTCCAAAGTGTATTGTGTTTTTGTTGTGTTTTCTAGTGAACTAACGGGCTATATTATATATACTTTATATATAGATCTTATCTCTGATATACCTAGAGCGAGCCACTCGGGTATTGACACTGCCCGATACAGAGAGATCTAATAGATATACAGTTAGGAGAGATATTTGGATAATCGTGTTTTATTCAGTTACGGGTATTATAGGATCCCCGTGAAAGGAGTGAAAATTGGGGCGCTCGTCCCGGATCTGAAACGGGACATGCATATTTAAAAAGGTATTATTTGTAAACCTGGGCTTTATAAATTATTTTTTACAAATTACCAGAAGTAGCAACGTTGTTCACTAGAAAATTAATTAATAATAAGTGCGTCATATCTAAACATGGATAAGAATTTGCTGTATAGGCATACGCTCAGTATAGTGGAGATTAAGCGAGCACGTAAGGCCGAGTTAGTTGAAATCGCAAGTGAGCGGGAAATTGACTTAACATCAGCTAAAACATTAGGAGAGACAATTATTATCCAGGAAGTTTTTGGTGATAGTCCTGATATGGAAGACAGTGAGATTGTTCCAAAGATAGAGATAAATGAGTTAAGTGTGGGACAACAATTAGCTTTTAAAAAGCTTGAGTACGAAAGAGAAGAACGTGCATTAGATAGAGAAGAGAGAGAGAGAGAAAGAGAGAGAGAGAGAGAGAGAGAGAGAGAGAGAGAGAGAGAGAGAGAGAGAGAGAGAGAGAGAGAGAGAGAGAGAGAGAGAGAGAGAGAGAGAGAGAGAGAGAGAGAGAGAGAGAGAGAGAGAGAGAGAGAGAGAAAGAGAGAGAGGGATAGAGAAAAAGAAGATAGAGAGAGGGATAGAGAGAGAGAGAGAGAGAGAGAGAGAAGAGAGGGGTAGAGAAGAGAGAGATAGGGATAGAGAATTCCAGTTAGCAAAATTAAAAGTGGAACATGAGTTAAAGTTGAATACTGAAGAAGTTAGACGGGAGGCCGGAAATGGGCTTAACATGTCGGAGGCTTATAGATCAGTGCCTGTATTTGACGACCAGGAGGTAGATATGTTCTTCCAACTTTTTGAACGGGCCGCTAAGCAGCTAAATTGGCCGCAGTCTAAGTGGATATTGTTAGCCGTGTCTAAGTTTAAAGGGAAGGCTAGCGTAGCTTATAATTCAATGAGTGATGAGCGAGCAAGTCAGTACGACCTAGTTAAGTCTGCAGTGTTGGGGGCTTATGAAATACGACCTGAGGATTATCGGTTACGGTATAACGAGTTGAGAAAAACGCAGGGTCAGTCTTATAGTGCGTTTGTGGCTAAGAAGGCAGGGATGTTTGATAAATGGGTGGTTTCTCATCAGGTAGAGTCATATACCGAGTTACGGGAGTTGTTGATCTTACAGGACATTAAAAATGGATTACCAGTTAGCTTACGTATTCATTTAGAGGATCGTGATGTCAAAAAGATAGAGGAGGCAGGCATAGTGGCAGATGACTACGTGTTAATACACAAAGCTCAGGCAGTACAGGGTAGCTCTTTACAACAGGGTGATAAGAAGAAATTTCAGCCAGGTTTTTTCCGGGAAAGTAACTGTCGGGGAGAGTCATCTAGTTGGTCAGCTAGTCAGGCAAGGAATGCATCTGGTGGGCAAAGTAAGGATACACCTGCATTATCAGCCAATGCACGAACCTTTCGTCCACATTGCAGTTACTGTAAAAAGGATAACCATCTTGTCGGGGACTGTTTTAAAAGGAAACGCGATAATGGGCAAGTGGTCGGTTTAGTGAGGTCAGCTCCGTTAGCGAGATAGTTAATGGTTAGTCCCATGGCAGAGAAAGTAAACCCGTATGTGTCCACTGTTATAGTTTGTGATGTGAAACAAGAATTGAGTCCTAAGGTAATATCAATCTATCGAGATACCGGGTGTAGTCAGTCACTGATCACGTCGGAGTGTTTAGCTGGTATTGAGAATTCAGATACAGGACGTAGTTTGGCTTTAACCTTAGTTACTGGAGAAAATATGGTTGTCCGGTTACATAACGTTTTCTTGTGTTCGAAGTTTGTGACGGGACCAGTCATTATGGGTGTTGTGAAGGACTTGCCTTTTGAAAAGATAGGAGTTTTGTTGAGTAATGATTTGACTAGTCAGTGTTGTCAGCCGCAATGTGACCAATTGTTAATGGAAGACAGCCCTTTACCCATAGAAGAGTGTGAGGTTGATGAGACTAGATCTCCTGCGTGTGTAATGACTAAGGGTATGGCCAGAAGGGTAACACGAGACCCAGAGGAAAATTGTGATTTGTCTGATACGTGTGTGAGCCATGAAATTGGAGTGGATGAGGTTATCAGTAAAATGGTAGATAAGTCAACTGAGGAACTAAATTTGGTAGAACCTGTTGACCTCCCGCAGAGGGTAAATGAACCAGTTGTGTTTGATAGAGGGGACTTACCTTGTAATAGACAAGAGTTAATCCTAGAGCAGGGGGCTGATCCAAATTTGTTGGCAGCTCGCACTACATTGTTAACTGAGGGAGTATTAATGAATAAGAGAGTTAGAGATAGGAGGTTGCCGGCGACCGAACTAGCTAGGAAGCATCTGAGCTATGCTCAGAGTAAAATAAAATCAGTGTTTGATAGGAAGGCTAGGAGTCGGGAATTTAAACCAGGGGATAAGGTGCTGCTGTACCTTCCCATTAAACGGGGTTCTGTGCAGAACAGCTATTTCGGGCCCTATGTTGGGCGCAAACGGGTTAATGCGACAGGGTGTGATAAATACTCCTGATAGGGTTAGGAAAAGTAGGTATTGTCACATCAGTTTGCTAAAAGGTTATTTTGACAGACTGCCGATAGTTCCAGAGTTACCTGTCCAAATTGAGAGTCACTCAATTTCCGGTGATGACGTCAAGACTGCAGAGATCAAATTAACCAACAGCCAGATTCTAGCAGACTTGAGCCCCCAGCGAGCAAAGTTGACTACGTTGAAACAAGACAATGTTTCCATTTGTCAGGACCTTCCAACGGTTACCAATACCTTAAGCCAGGATGTGCTCTTGGAACCCAACACTACACCGATTCGGCAGCATGCCTATCGGAGAAAACCTGGAAAACGTGCGACACTGAAAAAGAAGGAAACGAAGTTACAGTGATCAGATGAATACGAGAAGTCATTCAACCGTCCTAAGCAGATGCTCTCCTCGTCTCCCGTGATGGCAGCACCAGACTACCGAATGCCTTTCAAGCTGGCTGTGGATGCCAGTGACGTGGGAGCTGGAGATTTGCTGTTCCAGGAAGACGAAAATGGACTGGACCATCCTGTAAGTTTCTTCTCCAAAAGGTTTGACAAACACCAGGTGAACTATTCCACTATAGAGAAGGAAGCTTTGGCCATGGTACAAGCTCTGAAGCATTTTCAGATCTACGTGAAGTCGGCATTGCATCAAGTGGTGGTCTTTACTGATCATAATCCGCTTACTTTCATTCACAGAATGAAAGCCACCAACCAGAGAGTTTTGAGATGGAGTCTTCTTCTGCAGGAATTCCCAATTACCATTGAACATATTAAGGGCACATCCAATGTAATCGCTGATGCCCTGTCCCGAAGTTGAACGTTGTGATAATGTGTTGACGTTCTTGATTTCTGTTTTGTTTTTATATATTTTATTGTATACCAGGGACTCAGAGACTCAGTGTGATTACTGGTAGTCACCTTTACTATGTGTTATAAATGCCCGGATGCGTCGGTTAACGCACATTTTGTTTTAAATGTAGTATATTTCCCTATTCCTAGAGTAGAGGAAATATCCTTTTTGAGGTGGGTGTGTGTGACGGGACATGCTCTTAAATTCTTTTCGCCTTTGGCGATATTAATTGTTTTAGAGGGCCGTGTGCAGTCCCAAGTATGCACTTAGACAAGGTGGGCACTTTGTTACGTAATACCTCCGCGCGACGGTGGTCGAGCTGTTTCCAATACACACCCAGACCAGGTGCGGAGGCCATGTGGCCAGTAGTTACGTAATATCTCCGCGAGTGCGGTTTTTACGACCGTGATTTTGGCGACTAGGCGACAGTAAGTCTGGCCATCTAAGAGAAAATTGCCGTCTTGGTCGCTGTAGAAATATCACTTGTAGGTATTCGGTACCGCGATGTGCCCCCAGGCAATATTCGGATTTTTATAATAAATAGCTAGTGTTTTAGAGATATCGGGGAGAAACATAGGAAGGCTACCAGGGGGAACGTTGTCCGTCCGGACTGGTAAATATATCATTTCTGCTCTGTTGTATAACCTTGATGTGATTGATGTGACTTTAAATATTTTAATACTGTATTATACCAATATTATTTAGACAGTGTTTCCGGTAAACTGACGAAGTAACTTGTAGGCTTCACTGTCTAAAATTATTAAAGCTTAACCAGTCATCCTAGAGGACCTAGATAAACTGTAGGTTATTGTCTTTATTGTGATAGGTACCAGTATTAAGTCTGTATTACAAGGTTACTGAATGAGTAGTTACAGGTTAATTAAAAATTAACCAGTTAGGAATAGAGTTGTAATTCCTTTATTAATTAAGTTCCCCTGGCAGCGTTTCTAAATTATCACACGTGTGTGTGTTGTATCACAGTGAAGTGATTAGAATATTGTGTAAACTAGACACCTAGTGATTAACTAATTAAGTGATTAGTTCTGGGTTGTTATTATTTGTTGTTGTTAATTAACTACTACGGCAGTACATTTGTCAGCGTAGTATTAATACAGATTCCAAAGTGTATTGTGTTTTTGTTGTGTTTTCTAGTGAACTAACGGGCTATATTATATATACTTTATATATAGATCTTATCTCTGATATACCTAGAGCCGAGCCACTCGGGTTTTGAACTGCCCGACACAGAGAGATCTAATAGATATACAGTTAGGAGAGATATTTGGATAATCGTGTTTTATTCAGTTACGGGTATTATAGGATCCCCGTGACAGTCTGTGTTTTCCTTTTCAGTTTAAATAAAAATAACCGAATTTGTTTTTATACCGTTTACTATAATTTAAAAAATGCGGGAAAGGTGTTTTTAGACTGGTTATAACATTCTTAATATTAATAAGGCTGACCTACTTTGCGTTTATATATACGAAAGCAGGTGAATTATTTATTTTGTAATTATGATATAATTGTGGATAATTCTAAAAAAAAATTTAATTGTACCCTTAACAATAAATATGTTGATACTTGATTAAACATTGAAAATGGAATTGAACTTTAATTCGTTAAAACCACCGACAACATGACAACTTCTTAAGTATACTTGAGCAACGCCATTGCGTTTCAAGGTGATATTTCGGTGAGAACCTTGATTCCGAATAATATGCTAGCCCGATTGTCATCAGGCTCTATCCTGCTTATATCTCAATAGAAGAAGAAGAAGTTTGTTTTGTTTAACGACACCACTAGAGAACACTGATTTATTAATCATCAGCTACTGGATGTCAAACATTTGGTAATTTGACATATAGTCTTATAGAGGAAACCCGCAGCATTTTTTTCCATTATTAGCAAAGGATCTTTTATATGCATCATCCGATAGACAGGATATCATATAACATGGGTTTTGAAGATGTACCAGTCGTGATACACTGGCTGGAGCGAGAAATAGCCCAATGGGCCCACTGACGGGGATCAATCCGAAACCGACCGCGCATCAAGCGAGCGCTTTACCACTGGGCTAAAAAGTAAAGTTTGTTTTATTTAACGACGCCACTAGAGCACATTGATTTTTAATCTTATCATCGGCTATTGGACGTCAAACATATGGTCATTCTGACACTGTTTTTAGAGGAAACCCGCTGTCGCCACATAGGCTACTCTTCTTTACGACAGGCAGCAAGGGATCTTTTATTTGCGCTTCCCACAGGCAGGATAGCACAAACCATGGCCTTTGTTGAACCAGTTATGGATCACTGGTCGGTGCAAGTGGTTTTACACCTACCCATTGAGCCTTGCGGAGCACTCACTCAGGGTTTGGAGTCGGTATCTGGATTAAAAATCCCATGCCTCGACTGGGATCCGAACCCAGTACCTACCAGCCTGTAGACCGATGGCCTGCCACGACGCCACCGAGGCCGGTACCACTGGGCTACGTCTCGCCCCTGTCAACAGAGAGTCTAAGTAGAGAAAATTAACAATATAACATTTGTACAACCTACAAAAAAAAGGGTCTGAACACAAGCTATTTAAGAAGTTCGGGGGGGGGGGGGGGGGGGGGGGGGGGGTGGGGGGGGGGTGGGGGGGTGGGGGGGGGGGGGGCCTGGAGCAAACGTGTATCTTCAACGCGTTTTTCTGGCATCTGGGGAAATAAAAAACTGTTTTTTTAAATAACAATTTTATTTTTTTATTTTAAATGTTAGTTTTTGTTATAAAAAGTTAATTAATATGTATGGATTCTACGGTCTGGTTCCTCTAGGAACATAATATATTGGTCGCCAGCATAATTATAAGCATCAACAATACCCAGAAAGAAAAAGAATCCTGAAAATTAAAGGTAGGTTCAGTCGAATAATATTATGGCAAATTTATACAGGTTTACAGAGTAAGACCAAAGGAAACTGAGATTACTACGATTGAAGAAAAATTACCTATAGAGTAACCTCTATAATTTGTTTTTGAAATCACGAATACATACGGGTATTTTCAGAAACAGGCCCATGGGAACCGAGGATGGGGTGGGCACATGAGAATGGAAATGTATGTTTTGCTTGGGGTTTTATCCTACTCTGTATAAATAAATATTTTAAAATCTGGCTTGTGCCCCCCCCCCCCCCCCCCCCCCCACACACACACACACACACACTCCACTATAGAGATTGTCCCCATACTAGAGATTGTGTCCCAACTCTAGATACCGATCGTATGGGCCTGCGAAATCATAAAAATAAAATTCTATCATAAAAATCCAAACATTCAAAACAGACGTCTTGAAACCCATTCATGTTATGAATTTAACAATGAAATATAAAGACTTGTTTGTTTTCACATCCACACCACTCTGACCACATCTGCTAATTCCTCGAGTGATTCCTCTATCGATTTGATGATACCATTCTATTGAAATTTATTCTCCATTTGCACAAACGATTCTCAGGTATCAAAGCTTTACGCTCAGATGGTGATATAATACCTGATTGTGTACACCACTATCATCAGTCTTGACGAGTTCCACACAACACCGGCCCGCCAATCGAACACACTCGTTAGGAGAAATTGTTTTCTTGCTGCAAGATCGTCGTTCGCGTATATCTTGAGATTCGTAATGACATTGATCTTTGGAACACGAGTTAATTGCGCACTAAAAGACAACAATTACTACTGGCTGCACTTCTTTCAAGTGGCTTAATGCGCAGGGACAGCTGATTTTCGTATCAGTTTATCGATACTAGTATTAGAAACATCCCGCGAGATCGAAACCACCTGGTGGGCAAAACAAGATGGCGACGTTATTTTCAGAACATTTCGATTAAACTTGGTGGATTTTGAAAACACTTTTAAAAACCAATTTCTTTTGTACAAGCTTGATATTGACGTATGCTTTCTTTCTTTTTTTTCTTTTTTCTTTGGAGGGATGAAATTGCATGTTGGAACATGTAGGCTAAAAATGCCATTACTTCACATTGCTTGGAAGAGAAATTGGATCCTGAGCTGTTGAAGAATCTTCTTCTGTGCTACATGGACAAAGGACGCGCAATATTAGTGGAAGATTTGTAACTTAGCTTTGCTCTACTCTTCAAGCCCGTAGGAAAGATATTGTAATATGGCGCACATTAAATCAAGAACCACACTTCCACACTACGGACTATTTGAGGACGGAGGGCATAATCTCTAGAACAGGGCCCACAGTCTCGGGGATGGGGGTTTTGTGGTGGTGGCACAAGCCAGAGTTTTATCTTTGATTACATAGATGGGGACAAAACATACATTTTCATCACCTGCTCCTACATGAAAAACGTTATTTTCTCCTGAGAATTGTTACCATTTTGTTTCTTAAAATTCAAAAGCCAAATTAAAATGACGATTTGAGCATATACGTCACACCATACCTCAAATTGCATGGAAACAGCATATTATTAAAAACTTAACCAGTATTTCTGCGTGTCCCACATAAATAACCGTACTCGTATTTGACTACTAGTATAGTGAATACACAATTTGAATGACAAACTTCACAAGGCAAAGTCAAAAACATGTTTTACGCAAAGTCGTGATTGCTTCCATGATCCATTTTAAGCTGCTCGTCCTTAGGAGGACCGCCACTCTATGAGATCCGTAACTGGATGTTTCATTCTGACTGCACCGCCTGTATGAGGACTGCTACTTCCAAGACTAGCTTAGAAAACCTAAACTTTCACAGGATAGAGCTCAATGAAATATATACAGCTGTGATGCCATGCACTCATAAATCATGGTTAAAAACAGTGATGATATTAAGTGTTTGCAAAAGATGAGCATATCCTGCCCCACCGGTGGCACCCGTCATAAACACAGCCATCAAGTCCATAGCTGAAATGTACAAAATAGGGTATTGCATCGTATATCATTTTAGTCAGTGCTGTCATATCGAGCAATGGCCTCTGAGTGTCTACCGTAAAACGTTTTAAAAGGTTTCAGTCTTCACCAGGAAAGACGAGTGATCACTTCCGCTCTCCTTCACTTTCGTATCGAAAGTTTTAGGAGACCTGCAAATTGATCGCTTTACAATAAAAAAACCCAAATTAAACTATTTTATTTGACACTTCATGTGACTGCTCGCTTGACATCATTTTAGGAGAGTGATCTTCAGCTCATGATTGTACTCATGGCGAAGACTACAGGAGATACAGGAAATGTCATGACGCACTCAACATATTTTATTTACGGTTATAATGGCGTCGGACATATGGTTAATGAATGAATGAATTTTTAACGACACCCCAGCACGAAAAACACATCGGCTATTGGGTGTCAAACTATGGTAATGCAAACAAATAAAGTGATGATCAACATCAATATACAAATTCAAAATTTAAATAAAAACAGTGTAAAGAACTGCAAAAATACAAATATTACAGATAGATACTGACTTTTACTCAAAATTTCAATTATATCTCGAAAAAGAACAAAGGGTATTTGTGCTGTATTGGCCATTCTCAAAGAGAATGTTACACCCCTGCACCACGGTGAGGTTACGGCACGCGCAGGGGACATATGGTTAAGGACCACACAGATATTGAGAGAGGAAACCCGCTGTCGCCACTTCATGGGCTACTCTTTTCGATTAGCAGCAATGATCTTTTATATGCACCATCCCACAGACAGGATAGCACATACCACGGCCTTTGATATATCAGTCGTGGTGCACTGGCTGGAGCAAGAAATAGCCTAATGAGAAGACTACATGTCAGTGTTCCGAATTTTCAAAGATCTTGACAATTCATTAGGATCTAGTTTTAGAACATACCTAATAATACTGTAGAAATTCTGGCACGCGACAGTAATTTTAAGACATTTTATTGCGTTCCTGTGATCATTAGAACATAAAAAGTACAACACAAGAGTCTGTTGAATATCATTTATCTTATGGGATGTTTCAAAACGTATTTAAAGAGAGAAAATGAGATGGGTGCGTTTCTATGCAAAGAGTTGTAAGATAAATTCTATTCAACAGGCATGAGGTAATGAGGATAGGGTGGGAGAGGTGTAATTGAAAGGGGCCGTGTCCCCTCTTTGGCTACGCCAGTGGAAGGATAGAGGGAGGGAGAGAGCCAGAGTTAGAGAGGAAAGGAGGAGAGAAAATGTTTGTTTTGTTTAACGACACCACTAGAGAACATTGATTTATTAATCATCGGCTATTGGATGTCAAACATTTGGTAATTTTGACATACAGTCTTAGAGAGGAAATCCGCTACATTGTTCCATTAGTAGCGTGGTGTCTTTTATATGCATCATCCCACAGATAGCACATACCACGGCCTTTGATATACCAGTCGTGAAATAGCACAATGGGTCCACCGATGGTGTTCGATCACAGACCGACCGCGCGTCAGACGAGCGCTTTTCCACTGGGCTACGTCCCTCCCCCAAGTATTGTAAGATAAATTATATTCAGTGGGCATGAGGTGATGAGGAGTGGGGGTGGGAAGTGTAATTGGAAAGGGCCATGTCCCCATCTGGCTATGCCAGTGAAGAGATAGATGGGGAGAAAGACAGAGGCAGGGAGAGAGATATAGGGGGAAGAGAGAGAGAGAGAGAGAGAGAGAGAGAGAGAGAGAGAGAGAGAGAGAGAGAGAGAGAGAGAGAGAGAGAGAGAGAGAGGGAGCGAGAGAGAGCGAGATAAGATACAGAGAGAAGAGAGCGTCAGAGAGAGAGAGAGAGAGAGAGAGAGAGAGAGAGAGAGAGAGAGAGAGAGAGAGAGAGAGAGCGTCAGAGAGATAGAGAAAGCGCGTGTCAGAGAGAGAGAGAGAGAGAGAGAGAGAGAGAGAGAGAGAGAGAGAGAGAGAGAGAGAGAGAGCGAGCGAGATAGACCCTGGATCGACTACATGATGCACGCAGCGTATCGTCTCTGTATATTATTTAGTTTGTTGGAGTTTTATTTAACACTGGCCTTTATCAGTGGGTTAATAGGTTTATCGGACAGCTCTGTCTCGTAATGGTACAGAAATAAAATTTACATATTGCTGCCCTGCTAATTACTCCCTCAGGCAGTTTCTGACGTCACAAGTCGACAGTGTTGCCTCCAAGGGCCACAACTCCAATTTAATAAGACATTTTTAATCCGTAGGTATAAAGTGCGTTTAAACGAAGGTTAAGCCTCGTCAGACATGTCGCTGGAACACAGGGCCGTACCTAGACATAAATAAGGGGGACGGCGGCCGTAAAAAAAAGAACTAGAGCACAGTAATACAATATATTTTAGCTAAATAGAAGGGGGGGGGGGGGGACCCCACTCTAAAAGATAGAAAAAGCGCACTTTTTTATCTTGAAGAGGGGTAACTGCCCTCTTCCATGCAAAGACTAACCCTCTCAGTATTAAAATAACGGTGTGTGTGTGCGCGCGCGCGCGTTTGTTAGTTTGTGTGCATGTTGTATGCATGTGTGTTTTGTGTGTGTGTGTGTGTGTGTTGTTTGTGTGTGCATGGGTGTACGACCCGGTGGGGGGGGGGGGGGGGGGGAGCAGGGGGGCAAAACAGTGGGGAAAATTCGGTCAGTTTTTATCTGGGTAAAATTTCGGGCAAATCAACCCCTCCAGCCCCCTAAATCAAAGAGTCCCCAAACGCCCATGTGTGTGTGTGTGTGTGTGTGTGTGTGTGTATGTGTGTGTGTGTTCGTGTGTGTGTGTGTGTGTGTGTGTGTGTGTGTGTGTGTGTGTGTGTTGTGTGTTGTGTGTGAACGTTGCCCTGAGTAGCTTGGTTCGAATCCTCACGATGGTCCTATTCTCTGAGTGGAGTTTTTCTGACCCAACCAGTACCTATCAAAAGCCGCTGTATGTGCTACCCTGTCTGTGGGAAAGTGCATATACAAGATCCTTGCTACTTATGAAAAAACTGTAACGGGTTTCCCCTTATCTGAAGACTATGTGTTTGATATCTAATAGCAGACGATCAATTAATTAATGTACAGCTCTACTTCTAGTGGTATCAAACAAAACAATGTTTACTTTAAAATAACAGTAAATGTACATTAAACTGACCTAAAATGTTCCTACTTCTACCAGTGGCGTAACAAGGGGTTGTGGGAGGGGGGGGGGCGGGGACGGGGGTCCATGCCACCCCCAATCACCCTCTTTTTTACTGTATTAAATTTTATAAAATCATACATACATACATAGTGTGGGTTGGCCGCCCCCACCCCCAATATGCCCCCCCCCCCAATATAAATCCTGGCTATGCCAGTGCTGCCAACTTTCTGCTATCATGACATGTCCAGTTGCTAGTCTGGGCGCTCTTACAACTCGATTCTCGTCGTATAACCCATTAGTTGTTCATCTGAGTCGGGAGTTGGGGAAATTACAACGCAACCATCGAGTTGGCCAACTATCTGCTGGCAGTTGGTAGTCTGAGCCTAGCATTAGGAGCATCTTAGGATCTTAAGATGCAAAACGTTTAGAGAAAGGAAAGGAATGTTTATTTAATGACCCTTCGGCGCATTTAACTACAGCTATTTTCTCGTTAACATATGGTTTTATCGAGACATCGTTAAACAAAAGAAAGAAGAAGAAACTTACTACCGCCACATAGGCTACTCCTACTGAAAAATAAACCCTAATGGGATCTTATAATTGGACTTTTTCCCATAGACAAGACAGTACATACCACGACATTTTATGCTCCAGTTGCGAGACACTGGCCGCGGTGAGAGAATATAACGCCCACCATGGGCGATTGATCCTGGGTCAAAGCGAATCCCAGGCGAGCGCTCGACCACTGAGCTACAACACGCACCTCAAACAGGACAGCACGCATCACCCCTATCCCCGTGACCTCTAAGTAAACATTTTTCTTCATCACTGAATTGTTATTTAAATGTCTGCCCCCCACCACACACACACACCCCTTTGATAGAAGAGGTATAACAATTGTAGTGTGAAAATGAAAAATATATATATTATGAAATAATCAGTTTGTGTTTCCATCAGTTGCTAGTCTGAGCGCTCTTACAACTCGATTGCTTTCGTATAACCCGTTAGTCGTTAATCTGAGCGCACCCGTCTTAAGTCAGGAGAAAATTACAACGCATTAGTATAATCAAACCAAATCGAATCCATCTCTCACGCAAATAGCGCAAATCCTGAAATCTCTTGTAATTACAGTCAATAAACCAATATTTTGTAGAGAAATTGATAACTGCGACTTTTTAAATCTTGATTTATGATCGTACAAAAAAAAAAAAAAATCTGATTTTGCAAACAAAATAACTGTATACAATAATGTTTTTCTTTTAAAATGGATCTATTTCCCATGTACACAATAAAGGAAAAAACTGAGCTGTCTTTCAATGAAGGTGGACGTGTCTACTTGCGCTCTCGAGCTCCCCCCCCCCCCCCACCTGGGGGGACTGATTGCCAGCTTCGGCCCTATGCTGGAGTTTCGGGTCACGTATACCGGGTCACGGGCGACCGTGACTTTGGTGTACGGTGACCCGCCTCCACAGAAGAGGAAAGGGGGGACTGGAAGAGGAAGAAGAAGGAAGAAACCGGTGTTGGTGACGGCCCAGGGGGGGGGGGGGGGGGGGACAAAGCTGGCGGCTCAACCGCCAGTGGCGCTCCCTTCTGTGACACCGCCCCCACCGAGTCCTCCGGAGAGGAAGCAACCACTCGTGGCCCCTGCATCCCCGGAACGGCCGTACACCACCCAGGACATCCAGATGTATTAAAGACGACGACTCCGGTGCAACGGTCAGTAACGACCGCTCCCGTCGAGTCGCCCCATGGACTTGTTGTTCCGGCGGCGAAAAGGAAGGCGACATCACCGACCACCCAGCCAGCCAAGACAAAGCCGCCGCCGGAATCCGCTCCCCCTGCTGACGACGAATGGACCATTGCCATCAGTGGACTTCGCCGTCACCTCCATCAGTACATGCAGGGGGACACGCTCGA